>NC_062293.1:18801137-19104624 GCF_902655055.1 Lutra lutra | reverse complement strand
GTAGGCAGAGAGGCAGGCAGAGAGAGAGGAGGAAGCAGGCTCCCTTCTGAGCAGAAAGCCCGATGTGGGGCTCGAACCCAGGACCTGGGATCATGACCTGAGCCGAAGGCAGCGGCTTAACCCACTGAGCCACCCAGGCGCCCCCTTTGTCTACATTTTTAAATTGGGTTCTTTGGTGGGTGGTTGTTTTCTTTTCTTTCTTTCTTTCTTTTTTTTTTTTTTTTCTGTTGCTATAGAGTTGTATGAGTTCTCTCTATATTTCACATATCAGATATGTGTTTTGCCAATATTTGTTCCCATTCTGTAGGTACCCCAACTTTTATGCGTGCACAAGCTGCTCAAGGTTTGACCTTTGAACCTCACTTTCCTTTTCTGTAAATTCAGTTTCCTGGGGTCGATAATCTCAGATGTCACTTCCTCGGGGAAGTCTTCCCTGACCGCATCACGTGAACTCATCACCCTCATGGGGGTCATATTATTTTACATCTTCATTTGTCTCTCATCGCCTGTTTCCCCCACTAGAATGAAAGCTGTACAAAGGTAAGGGTTTTACCTGGTACTCCTGCCCTTTTAGCCCCAGCCCCTAAAACCATGCTTGGGAAACGCAGCGCTCAGTATGTATCTGTGGTTTGGTGTTTGGTCCATGCACTGTAGGAACAAATGACTTGATTCATGAAATGACAGAGCTACCATTTCTGGAGTGTTTACTGTGTGCCAGGCCCTGGGTCAATCTTCACCCCCGCCCACGGCTCCGAGGATGGTCAATTACTATACCCATTGTACAGCTAGGGAAATGGAGTCCTAGAGAGGTTGAACAACTTGCCCCACATCCTACGGTCTGGCTTTGAACCTCTGCATGACTGAGCCCAGTGCCCATCAGAATGCTTCGTCAACGCAAGGTCCCTAACACTCAAGTGGTCTATGTCAACAGAGCATCTCCTGGCCTTGTTATGAGCCACACCTCGTACCTCAGTGGAGCCCCAAGCACGTCCAACCTTCTCGGCTTCTTGCTCTTGCCAAGGGGAGAAGCACTGAGGCTCCACAGGAGCCCCGAGTACAGAGCCCTGGATCCTTTTCCTCTCATGGGCAAGGGTCCAAAATTGAAAACAAACACTTTAAAATAAAAGCCATATTAAAAAACAAACCCAACTTTCTGCCTTAAAATATTGTGAGTCAGGGGGGCAATTAGCAATTATGCTGTATTTTATTATGAGGAGATGGAATTCTAATTGGACTGATTTGAATTCCACACACCTCCACAGATTGTTTTGGGAATTAAGGTATCAGTTGTATCGGTAATTATGGTTTACCATTAAATTACCCCCCCACAGAAAACTGTTAAATTGTCTGTGACGGTGCTTAAATTTAGCCCAGACCCATGTCCTATGAAGACTGCGCGAGTCAACACAAGCCACCCGGAAACCGCTGGGTGCCCTGTGCCAGGCGGTAATTAGGGGTTGAGGTTTCCAAAATTTCACCTGAGACAGCAAGGACAAGCCCCTGGGCTGCAGGATACTCACGTGGAAGCCTTGGACGCCCCCCACCCCGAGCGATGTTCTTGGATCTTGTCCTGCTTTGCTGAGCTGTAGTAAGCATTCTGGAAGGCAGTGTGCCTTGGCTGATAGGTGACACTTGGTGACAGCAGCACAGCAGGAGCCATGGGCCCACGAGGGACAGTGTGTGGCTCGAGGGCATCACAAGCAGACCCCCCTGGGAACCTCTGTCTGATCTTTCTGTGCGCGACACACACAGCTGTCAGGACCAGTCGGGAGGGAAGGCTGGTGGTCATGACATTGAAGGGTTATAAACAGGGCTTGTTGCTTGGGATAGTTTCAGTGTGTGAAAGATCTTCTCCCTCTCTCACCTTGGCTTCTGCTGTGTCTTCTACCCAGAATGATGTCTCCCCATCCAGATTTTACAATCCTACCCACTCTTGAAAGCTGGATCCAAATTCCCCTTCATGGAAGAAGTTTTCCAGATTTCTTAACCAAGTCAGACCTCTCCTTCCTCTGGCCCTAATAGGGCTTGCTTTCATGGTCCTGGCCAGGTTCTGCGTGGCTGGGATTTTGTTCTTAGACTTGTCACCCAGGCAGCAACTCTGAGAGGTGCCCCCCCCAACCCCACCCATCGCACGGTGTTGGATCCAGGGAACAATCACAGGGTGTGTGTTAAATGGAACAAAACTGCCCTCCCAAAGTGCTTTTTCTCTTTTCAATATTCGCTTCATGCCAGATCCTTTATAAACCCATATTCTGTATTCCTCCCCATCCCTATGAAGGGTAATTCTCTGTTTTATAAATGAGAAAACTGGGGCCACAGAGAAGTTAGATAACTTGCCCACAGTCACGTGACTTCTTAAGCAGGGCAGCTGGGATGCAAACCCGGGCCGCCAAGCACCATGGCCCAAACACGAAACCTCCATGCCAGGTGCCCTCTGCATCTCTCCCTCTGTCTGACAGTGCTTTGAAAGGACCCAGCCAATGCAGGAGTATTTTCTCTGTATTTTCTATTTCAAGAATTCCCCTTACCCACAAAAGATTCTATGGGCAGTTCCTTTCCTCTGAATACAGAACCAAGAAGTGGTCATAGGAAACTGGGTTTTTAAATCTTATGGTGCAAAGGAGCTAGTTTTGCCGTGGCCTCCTTGCCATGACCTGATGGAGCAAGGGTAGGATGAACCACACCACGTGAACTAAGGAGATCACCCTCCATGGGGGGTGGAGTAGAGAGGAGATAAGGAATCCTGCAAAAGGGTAGTCTTTGAGGAAGATAAGGATCACGGGCAGGGTATGGATGGTTCCTTCTGGCACCATCAGTGGTTGACACATGGCTTTTGGCTCAAGTCCTGGTTCTCTACCAATTTAGTTAGTAGCTGTGTGACCTTGAACAAGTCACTTGACTTCTCTGATCCTCGGGGTCTTATGGGGTTTTGTGGGGGGCTATTGTGAAGATCGAGGGAGATGATGAATGTAAAGGGCCCCGTATAAGACTTGACATTTATTAAGTGTTAAGGATATATTAGCTGTTTTTGTCATAGGATTCAAGGCTTCCTCATCTCTGGCACAGACTGCTCCCAGAGCCTCAAGCCCACTATCACTCTCCACAGTCCAGTCATACCAAGCAGCCACGATGGCCTGAGCAGCCTCTGATTCTGTCATGCCTCTATGCCTTTACACATGCTGTGCCTTCCACCTGGAATGCCCTTCCCTTTTTCTTCTACCCGCTCGAGTCCATCTACTTGTCCCTCAGACCCAGCTAGACAGTAGCTTCTGTGTGATGTTGTCCTAACTCCTGGGCAGGCCTGCTGCTCCCTTGACCATTAGCCCCCCTCCCCTTTTTAAAGATTTTATTTAGTCCTTTGACAGAGAGAGAGAGAGAGAGAGAACGAGGGCGCACAAGCCAAGGGAGTGGCAGGCAGAGGGAAGGGGAGAAACAGACTCTCTGAGAAGCAGGGAGCCCGATGCAGGACTGGATCCCCAGACCCTGGGATCATGACCTGAGTGGCAGGGAGATGCTTAACCCACCGAGCCACCCAGGCACCCCGAACTTTAACCCCTTTAGTTCAACCCTGACCGCTGTGAGGATGAGATGGGATGACCTCTGAGAAAGCCAACGGACAGCGGCTGGCAGGGAGTAGGTGGCCGTAAATGATAACCAGAGCTGAGGTTGTTTTCCCATCCATGTCCCTGCCTGGCCGGGGCCTGGCTTCCTCATGTCTGCATTCCAGCACAAGAGTGATGCCTGGGACACTCTCAGTAACTATTAGACATTTGTCATTTGGGGCTGGGGGGGCAGTCTGCATCCCACTTGGGGTGTGGAACAGGCCTGGAGTAGGCCTGGAAGGAAGAGATCCTACCACACTAGTCCGGGAGTCCACATCCTCTACCCTTGTCTGGGTTTGGACGTGTAACCCAGGCTGGGCCCACCGGATGCTTCCCCATCTTGCCCAGAATCCACACGTGGCAGTGACCTCACAACAGAGCGGTGGCGGTCAGCAGGGGTGGTGCCTGGGCAGCCTCCTAACCCGATTTCCTGAGGTGTGACACTGGCTGGTTTCCTGTCCCCCGGCCTCCCTTGCCCATGCCATCCCGATGCCCAGCCTTCCTGCAGACCCCCTGTGCTCATTAACCGCCTTCCAGTTAACTCCTCTGCTGCTTCTCAGCCAGCGTCGTTTCCTGTCACTTGCAGCCAAGACCCTGATCAGGCCGAAGGAGTGGGAGAAACAGCTGAAATTGACCCATGTGCATTTCAGAGCTGGGCTGGACACTGGTGTTCAAATGCCCTGTAAGTGCCATGAGCGGGTCCTGACGCTCTGGGGAGCCAGACGCTGTGTGAGCCTGTGAACAAGAACACGGCATGAGGTTGGGCTAATGGGCCCGGCAGGCACTTGGGGACGATGATGTGGAGCGTGTATCGGTGGGGACCAACACAAAGTATAAAATAGATTATGCCATTAGAACCGGAGGCACTGGGACAATATTCCAGATTAGGGACTGGGGCTGAAGGGACTGAACAGAGTTGAGTGGGGCGGCAGGAGGGGATTGCCTGCTAGGCAGCACTTGTGGGAGAACACGGCTCAAGGCAGGGAAGGACCAGCCTTGAGTGAGCAGCCAAATCCCCCAGTTTATACCCATTTCCTCCCAAGGGGGAGTCAAGGTAATACCATGACCAGTCCAGGTAGTTCCCCTGGGTGTGGTCTTCCCTCTGTCCTCTCCGGCAGGGTAGCCAAGGGGTCATGAACTTTACCCAAGGGGATGGAGAGTCAGAGGCACAGCTGGATCCCAGGGCCTGGTTGGCGAGTCCGAGTGTGATGCCCTCTGGGGATGGTGTGGTGGGAAGTCCCTTGGGCAGCAGACCACGGACGAAAGAGTGGGGGGCTTTGGGGTCAGCAGAAAGCACTGTGGTACCTCAGGCCAGGCTCTCCTTGGCAGGTAGTCATTTATCCCGGGAGCCTTCAGACTCCCTGTCCTGTCCTCTCCCTCCTCCTTCAGATGCTCAGACTTGTCCTGCCACTGATGGGGCTGACCCACCCAGAACCTCATCTCCTGAGCCAAGTTGGGACTCACGCCCCCTGAGCGGCTTAACCAAAGAACACACGGGTTTCTACAGAAGAGGAGAAACCAAGTCTGCCCTCCCTTTGCCCAGCTGTCCCCTCCCATTGTCCCCTCTCTGTGGGAGACAAAGCATCACACCAGGTGCTTGGAGTGTGGACAGGAGACAGTCTGTCTTCCGTTTCACCTTACAGTCCCGGTCTTTGTAAACACAGAGGGTGCCACTGCAGCCCAACCTGGAGAGGACTTGGCTGCTCTGAGAGGGCCAAGAAGGACGTGGTTTCTCCCGGCGGCATCTCCAGCTGCCCCTGCTTAGCCCGTCACTAAGGGCTCAGCTCCACTGCAGGAAACAAAGATGACAAGAAGCCAAAGGCGAGAATCTCTCCCTTTTCATGATAAGCTGGCTCAGCAAATCTGCTAAAGGGAATTCTGAGGGCTGGATGGTGAAATGAGGGTTTGGGGGTGACAGGTCTGACCATCTGACGGAGGGGACAGGGCAGGAGAGGGAGTCCAAAATCCAGGAAGTCTGCCCTTCCAGAAAGTGCCGACATTGGGGGAAGGGCTCTCCCAACACCCACCGCTCTGGGTCACCCTTCACCTACCCCCACCTTGAGCTGCCCCCAGGGACCCTCTCTGCTGATCCCCAAGGTCATACCTCTTGCATGTGGCTAGCAAAGTGCTTGTACACTTTTGGTTAGCTCCTCCTTTAAAACTGTAAATTATCAGACACAGCCCTTTTGGAAAGCAATTTAGCAATAATACCAAGTGACATAAAAATGTTCATAGCCTTTGGCCCCATAATCTTCCTCCTGGGAATTAATCCTAAGGAAATAATTCATCAGGAAGAGAGAACCATTCCATATCTACAAAGACATTTACCGCGATTTTATTTATGATAGGGAGAAACCCAAGACACCTCCAGCCAACACAGGGGGATGGTCTTGTAAGTGTTGGTGTGGCTGTTCAGTGTAATACTGGGCCGCGAGTATTTCCACGGGAAAGTGGAAAATTCTCTAACAACCAAAACCAGTATTTAGTAGTTAAAGTGATGCGGGGGGTGGGGTGTAGTTAAAAAAAAAAAAAAAGGAGCGCGGTATCGTACCTGTGCTACGATTACTACATTACTACAACGCAGACTGATCTGTGCCGTGCAGGGGTGAGGATGGGCCCCAAGCTAGGAAAACTGAAATCCCCTGCAGGGGGATGGGAAGGCGGGTGTCACCGAGCTTCAAATGTCCTCCTCCCTGGCTGCAGAGCCCTTACTGAGAAATCATGTGTGTGAGATCATACTTGGCCACCGCGGGGGTTTGGCTTTCTTCACCGCCTGGTGCCCCCCCACCCCACCCCCGCCGCCCATCTCCCACCAAGCCTTGGGTTTGGCGCCCCCGAAGGAAGGTGCCGCTGCTCCCCCAAGTCCGCACGGTCGCGGCTCCCATTTTGCTCGGAGCTCTCGGCGGCAGGTAGAGACTTGGGGTGCTTTTTTCACGATCCTAATTCAAATTAGCTGTGGAAGCCGGTCCATGAAAAAATAGCAGCTCCGCCCGCACGCGGGCCTGCGGGGGCGCGGGGAGCGCCGGGGCGGCTGCAGCGCGCTCTCCGCGGCGGCCCGGCCCTGAGCTCATTTCCTGGGGCGCGCGCGCCGGGCTATTTCAGCCTGGCGCTGTGCAAACAGGACAATTTACTGCGGCCAAAAGGCGCCCAAATTACAATCGTATCGCACACAAATATCCGCCACGCCAGGCCTCCGGAGGCTGGGGAGGGGCCTCTCTCCCAGTGCGGGTGGCCGCGCGGGGTCAGGCAGGTCCGCGGGGCTCAGCCCCTGGGGCCGGGAGCGCCCTTCCTGCTTCGCCCCTGCCGGCGTGGCCCTGCACCCCCCCCAACCCCCACGAGCAGCGCCTGCTCCCCCATTGCTGAAAGGGGGACCGCGGGGAGATGGGCCCTCTCTGAGATGCAGTGCAGAAAACCTTGCCCTTCTGGGGGTTCTTCCTGACTTAGGGGTGCTTCTCTACATCCAGGATGAAAACCATCCCTCCATCCAGCCACTGCAGGGCTCAAAATCCTATCTCTTTGCTCCGAAAGCTCCTGCCTTTCCATCACCCTTAGAGAAAAACCCTGAATCCTTAGCGAGGCAGTCAGAGCACCCGGCATCCGGGCCGGTTCGCTGTCTCAGAGTGAGCCCCCACACCCCTCCTGTTCAAGGCACTGAGAACATGCCAGACCTTTTCCCAACGTCGTGGCTTGGCATTTGCCTTTTCACTTTACCTAAATCTTTCCAGTTTTCTCTTCCTGGTGAACTCTCATACATTCTTCAAGACCCAGCTCACATGTCACCTCTACCATGAAGGTGTCCTTGTCCTCCAGGCAGAAGCAGACCTGTTCCCTTCCCAGCACTGTGCAGAAGTATATGGTACTTCTCCTATACTACAATTATTTGCTTACGTACCAGTGACACACTGCCTCATCGTTCACGAATATTCTCTCCTCCTCTCTGGAGGAGAATTCTAATTCCCTGGTCCATTGGCCTTACTCAGGCTTGGCCAAGTGACTTGTGCTCGCTAGTGAGTGGGACGGGGGAGTCAGTGGGGAATGCAAGCTTCTAAGGCCAAGCATGGTTCCCCATGCTCTTTCCCTCTGCTGTGAGGATGGCCCTGCCCCAGTCAGAAACCTTGTTGCTGGCCTGGCACTGGGGCAAAGCAAGTTTAGACTGCAGCAGGAGCTGACACGTGACACACATGAAGTGTGAGAGAGAAATGAACTTGACCGTGGTCCTTGACACTACTGAGACCCTGGAATCATCGGTTCCTGCCGCACAAACCAGCTGATCCCGACTTCTACGACCTCTCTTCTCTTCCCAGGCTTCACCATCACCAAATCAAGAATCCCGTCTTGATTACAGGGCCGGGCCCTCAGCCCAGGTTCTTCGAACGGTTGATAACATTAATAGCTCAGGTTTGTTGAGTGTTGATTGTGTGATCCCTCTTGCCAGGCATAGTATCCTTTCCACAGCATTGTGTGGTGGTTACTCTCACAGAGAGCTTGCAAAAGAGAAAGGGGCTCAGAGGAATGTTGGGGGCTTGCCTGAGCTCTTAAAGTCAAGAGAGGTGCTCAAATCCATCCGATGCCAGAGATACGGGACTTTCTGCCATTCAATGGTGCGTGTTCTCACTCCACCAGCACTTCTCAAGGAGGACCTGTGGAGGGCAAGATGGAGGCTGTAACTATGGTGGACACCTGTCTCCTCCCCTGGGCTAAGAGCAGCGTGACAGCGAGGGAGATCTTCATCATCCCTGATGCCCCATTCATTCAGTAACTCCACAGAGATTTACCAAGTCCCTACTATGTGCTGGGCACCATCTTATGGGCTGGGGGCACAGAAATAAATAGAACATGTAGAAATCTCTGCGATCAGTGGTTGCCTGGGGTGGGGGTGGGGGTTGGGAAGGGGGGGAGTGGAGGATGGCTGCAACTTTGGGGGGTGATGGAAAATGTTCAATATCTTGGTAGCAGGTTACTTTCACAGGTATATACGTCCAACAAGACTCAAAAATGTACATTTGGAATGTACATTTATAATATGTAATGATACCTCAATTAAGTTGTTTCTAAAAAATCTTTGCTCTTATGTAGAACCATTCTACTGGGAAAAAAAAATTAAATACATAGATAAATAAAACATATCTCAGAAGGTGGTAAGAGGTGCTGAGAAAAATCAGGGCAAGGGGATCAGGAGTGCTGGGTTTTGCAATTTAAGACAAGGGGCTCCAGGGAAACCATCCCCAGAAGGGAGAGTGCAACCAGACCCCTACAAAAACACACCTTCAACTGCACCCCCAGCTCATAAGCCTTTTGGAAGCTCCTTTAAAGAAAAGGCATGGAAAGATTCATTATCAGATTCTAGAAAAAGGTAGTGGGTCTTAAAGCAGCTTTGGACCCAGGGTTCTGTACATTAAGTAAAATTGACATGACTTCTGAAAATCTGGCCCCTCCTTTGGGCGCTGATGAAACTCTGTAGCAAGTCTATACCCAGGGATGGCACCGTTTTCTGCACATAGTGAATCCACAGCAAATGTATGTGGGATGAATATACTCCTCTTCCTCCACCCATTTGTTACTTGGTCCTTAGACCATTCATTCACAAAATTTAGCTGTTTCTGACACCCCCAGTGGGTGTTCCCTGCTCCTCTGAAGCCCAGGGTCTCAGTGTCAGCTCCAGGCCAACTGGCCTGATGCTCCTTTTTCTCTATATAACCCGACCTGTCCAGGATCCAGGTGAAGTCCTGAGCTAACTCTGGTCTTTTCTAAACTTCAGACGTTCTTTTCTGTGCCTTTTTCCTCCTCGTGGAGCCCCCTTCCAGCATTTGGTTCTCTCTTACAGCTCTTTTTACCATCTTTTTTTTTTTTTAAAGATTTTATTTATTTATTTGTCAGAGAGAGAGAGGGAGAGAGAGCAAGCACAGGCAGACAGAATGTCAGGCAGAGGCAGAGGGAGAAGCAGGCTCCCCGCCGAGCAAGGAGCCCGATGCGGGACTCGATCCCAGGACGCTGGGATCATGACCTGAGCCGAAGGCAGCTGCTTAACCAACTGAGCCACTCAGGCGTCCCTCTTTTTACCATCTTGCTATGGCAGTGAGAGTACAAGAAAGAATCCTTTATCAGTCATTTACACCTTAGTGAGAAATAGTTTAGATCTCTCCCAGAGCAGTTACATGTCCAGGCCCCTCTCTGATTCACAGAAGGAAGGTTGACCTTTTACTCTTAAAGAAATTTTAGGCTGAAGTTTGGCTGGGGAGGGGATGTGATAGGACCCTGACATTGCTCTACAGAGAGAGGCAGCAGTCCCTCTCTCCAGAGGATCTACTGGCCACACCATCTCTGCTGCTCCTTGGCAGGTGCTCCGAGAGGCAAAGGCAAGGCTGGGTTCTTGCCAGCTCCTTACAACAGAACAAGAAAAATGTGAAAATTCTCAAACACTCAGTTTTCTGTTCAGAAGAACTCCTAAAACCACCATGGCTCAAGATTCAAGTGCTCCTCAAAAAGACAAGATCACAAGTGTTGGTGAGGATGTGGAGAAAAGGGAACCCTCATGTACTGTTGGTGGGAATGTAAACTGGTGCAGCCACTGTGGAAAACAGTACGGAGGTCCCTCAAAAAATTAAAAATGGAACTACCCTATGACCCAATAATCCCACTTCTGGATCTCTAGCCAATGGAAATGAAATCACTATCTCGAAGAGATACCTTCATTCCTGTGTTCATTGAAGAATTAGTCACAATAACCAAGATATGGAAACCACTTGTATCCATCAATAGATAAAGAAAATGTGAAATATTATTCAATTACAAGAAGAAAGAGGCCCTGATGTTTCGAACGACATGGGTGGACCTTGAGGGCACTAGGCTAAGCGAGATATAAGTCCGCCAGAGAAAGGCAAACTGGATGACCTCACTTATATGTGGAATCTGAAAAGGCTGAGCTCATAGAAACAGGGAGTAGAATGGCGGTTGCCAGGGACTGGAGAAATGGGCAGATGTTGGTCAAAGAATATGGACTTCCAGTTATAAGATGAGTACATTCTAGGGCGCATCTAAACAACGGCATGACTAGAGTTAGCAACACTGTTTTGTATACTTGAAAGTGACCAAGAGAGTAGGTCTTCACATCACACCGAAAGGTAATCATGGGAGGTGATGGAGGTGGGAGCTAACCTGATCGTAGGATCATCTTGCAACATACACATGTATCAAATCATTAGGTTGGACATCTTAAACTTACACAGTGTTATTTGTCAATTGTATCTCAATAAACCTGGAAAAAAAAGATTGGCTGTATATCTTCAAAAAGAGATTTTGGGGCACCTGCCTGGCTCAGTCAGTTAACTTCCGACTCTTGTTTTAGACTCAGGTCATGATCCCAAGGTTGGGACATGGAGCCCTGCGTCAGGCTCTGTGTTCATTGTGGAGTCAGCTTGAGAGTCTCTCTCCTTCTCCCTCTGCCCCTCCTGCTTGTGTGCTCTCTCTCTCTCTAAAACAAATTTTTAAAAACTAATCAATCAATTAATTAACTAATTAATTAAAAGGGAGATTTCAAGTGCCCCAGAGAACATCCAAGATAGGGTACTAGGAGTTCAAGTTTATTTTAACACCCCAAAGCTAAAATCTTTTACCTCTTCCTAACTTTCATGACCTGAGACTTTAGCAGCATCCAGGGGACTTCCCTCATCTGAAGTCAACTTGGCCCCAAAGGTATCCATTCAGTCCTCACTGATTAAGTGCCGTGTGTCAGGGAGCGGGAAAGCAGAAATGAGTCTGAAGGTCTGTCTTCAAGGGGCTCAAAGTCCATGGGAAGGAAGGACCTGGAAGCAAATTAGAGCACAACAGTGTGCTGAGTGCCACAGTAGCCATGTGCATGGCTGGCTGAGAAAATACAAAGCAATGAACCACCACTTCTTATGGGAAGCTCAGGACCAAGTTTGAGTTGAGCTGAGCCTTGAAGGTTGAAGAGGAGTTTCTCACACAGAGAAGATGGAACAGTGTCCCGAATACTCTAGGGGATGCCTAGGGGCTCAGTCATTAAGCAACGGCCTCTGGCTCAGGTCATGATCCCAGAGTCCTGGGATTCAGTCCCGCAGGTGCCCTGCTCAGCAGGGAGCCTGCTTCTCCCTCCACCTGCCTTTCTCCCTGCTTGTGCATGTACTCTCTCTCCCTCTCTCCCTCTCTCTGACAAATAAGTAAATAAAATCTTAAAAAAATAAAACACAAACAAACAAACATGAAAAATGTCAAGTGCTTACCAAGCTCAGATAGGTAGCATAAGTAATGGGTAGGCAGGATTAAGGCAGCAGGGATTATTGGAGGTGGTGAACTGGAAGGCCCACATTCACCTACAGGGCCTCTCTGCTGGGCAGACAGCCTTGTTTGGAATCAACTTCCATTTGACCCATCCACCCAGTGCCTTTGTGCAGTGCACAACCCACACAACCCAACATGGCTGCCCTGACTGCCTAAGCTGGCCATCAGCTGCATATTGCCCTGCTGAAGAAGAGAGCTTGGTTTTGCTACATTCTGCTTTTTCAAGAAAAGCCAGACACCCAGGGTGTCAGGTAGAATTTTCCAATTTATTGAACACTGTCAAGGCCAAACAAAATCTAACCTTAGACTGGATCAACCCTAGAGTTCTGGTTTGCAGCTCCAGGGGCAACAAATCCCCCAGGACATGTTTTACCCTCTCTCCTTCCCACGTGCATCACACAACACAGCCTTTTGCTGGGAATTGACAGGGAAAAACACAGTCATTGATGACCCCCCTACAAGACGCTGCAAAGGCCTGACAGAAAAACCAGACAGGCCACCGAACAGGAGGAAACAACGTGGAGCTGCCCAACAGCGGCCACCCCATGAGATGAATGGGCAAAACTTTAATTTATCTTGGCACCTTGCTTTGAGAGAGCCTCCCCTACCCTCTCAGCTGTCCCGACCCCAAACCCCTCCTGTTTTGCTAATGATAAATGACAAGTAGGGGACGTGATTAATTAAACTGCCCCCAGTAGTCAGCGCTAAAACCCACGGCCACAAGCAGAGGACGTATTCAAAGCATTCCTGCTGCCCCCCTGCCTGGGGCACAGGCCCCAGTCTCCTTCCTGCCCTGGCTAGAGCAGGCCCCAGCTGCCTTGCACAAAGGACCTTCCTAGGAACTGTCTGGGCTCAGACCTGTCAAATGAAAATCACCCATACAGGTCATACAGTAATTAAACTCCTGGCATTCTGTTGACAGAAAGTGTTCCTCTTGGGGATTCCCACAGGCTGCTGAAGAACTGTCTGGGCCCTACAAGCTCCCAGCTGATTACCAAGGGATTTTTAAAGTTGGCCTTGACTGTGTATCAAAAGGGGGATGGGAGTTCAGGGGGTGAGGGCAGGGGTGGGAAGTGCCTTATAACAGAATTTCACATGTGGTCTTTCGGCTTGAAGCACTAACACCTGCTTCTGCAGGACCAAGAGGGGCACAGATAAAAACAGAGGTTCAAGGTCCTTTTCTTTATACTTCAACTGTTCGTTCACTGACGCATCCCGAGCACCTAAAACGGAGCCTGGCATCTAGTAGGTGTTCAATAAATATGTGCAGACATGAATTCTGCAAAGCGGCAATAAGGAGCAATTCCTGATTGAGGTCCTTGAACCAGCGATTTCTAACTGTTGCCACAAGATGGTAGATGTGATAAGGATGAGGCCAGTGTCTTATTCAACAGACTGTCCCCAGAACCAGGCAGAATGCCCAGCCCAGGGCCGACACGCGGTGGTTTCTTAACAGTAGCTGTTGACCGAACGCCCCCAGGGGGTGAACCGCATTCCCGAGCTGGTCCTGCAGAGCCTCACTGAGGCCTGACCTGGCTGTCCTTTGGCAGTGCCTTGAGCTGCGGTGGCATCAGCCGCTGCGGGGGCAGTGACAAGGTCAGAAAGGCCTGGAGTCAGACCTGCGGCAGACGCCACAGCTGCAATCTGGTGCTCCTACCCCACTTGACTACTGTCTTCAGCCTGAGCTGTGGATGTCCATGAAGGGAAGGTCACCAACCACAGGGACATGCAGAGGAGGGAACCCAGGTGATCCGGCAGCATTTGGTCCCCTGAATGTCGCCCTGGAGGTCAAGAAAGCAGGAAGGACTCACCCCAGGCACAGAGCATCAGGCCAAGAGCCCTGAGCCCTCCTCCTGAACCAGGCCCTACCCCAGGTTCTAGCACATTCTGCTGTAACAAGCTGGGTATGTGTCACTGTTTTAAATCACGGCTCAAAATTCTCGGACACTCTTCCTCTTCAGACCTGGGGTCTATGTCTACTTTTCTTGTGCATCGTGACACTGCTTCAGTGAGTAAAGAATAGCAAAGTGGCACCTTGGGACTTCCAAGTCGAGGCCATCCCAGCCCCCTGGTTCCTGCTTTGTTACCTGGAACACTTACCTTGAGAGCATGAGCTTCTGGGTAAAAGGTCCAATTACACCAAGGCTGCTATGCTGTGCGGAAGCCCAAGCCACATGCGAAGGCCCTGTGGTCGACAGTCCCTGCTGAGCCGTCCCTCCCGGGCTTGGGACATTTGAGAGAAGAAGCCTCCAGTACTTTCAGCTCTCGAGCCACGTCCAGCCACCTGAGTCTTCCCAGCTGATGCCGCAGACATTGTGGAGCTGAGCCGAGCCACCCCACTGGGCTCCGGTCAGATTCCTAACCCTCTGAATCTGTGAGCCTAATACAATGGTTGTTGACTTATGCCACCAGGTTTGGGGCAGTTTTCTCACTCGGCCACAGATAACTGAGATGGGGTGCCATCTGGGCCTACCGGGATCGTCTGGTATCCATGCTTCCGTCAACCCAAGCCGTATCTGCCGGCCAGCGAAGGTGTGATGGCGACCCTTGCTTTCGGGGACTTGGGTGAATGAAGCCTTTGCCATGTGTGGCTGGTGAGAAAAGGATATGGATTCCGGAGAGGCACCCTGGCAGCATCCCAGGGGAGTAAAGGAAGGGAAGTGAAACTGACTGGCAAGTTCCCGGCCCCAGCCATCCTCCTTTTGTTTATTCAACTAGGGCTCTTTGAGCATGGATGAAGGGCCAGGCCTTGGCGCTTAGACTCTGGGACGTGGATACAGGCCCATCCAGCCAGAGACAAACATTAGATGATTCTTTATGCACGTGCCTTGAATGAGGTAGGCTATCCTGAGAGTCGGCAGGGGGGGACTTGCTTCTTGTTGTGACATCCTCCTGAGGTGAGCATTATCATTTCTTTTTTGGAGGGGGACCCTGAGGCCCAGAGAGGGTAAGTGAGCTTCCCCAAGTCACCCAGCAGGGGAGACACAGATGGAAAAGAAGCCCAAGCAGGACCCTCCAGTGCCCCTAGAAAAGCCCAGGCACAAATGACCAACTGGGCTGGCTCTGGGAGTGACAGCTGCGCCAGCACACTCAGACTGGCCACATGAGTCCCGGGATCAGGAACAGCATGAGTCCCTGGGAAGCCACAGGCACTTGTTAAGCTGGCTGGGCCACCCCATCTTCCCAAGAGGAGGCGGTCCTCTCCTGGGAGAGGCTGATGGGGCTTCCAAGTCCTCTGCAAGTCCCTGGGCCATCACACTGATTGGTCGCCTGTTAAATGCAGGCAGGAACAGCTGGGATGCCCAACCCAGGCCTTGATTTTGAGTCCCAGGGGCCAGGGGTAGGGCATCTGGGGCTGAGGTGGGACGCCCAGACTGCCTCGAGATACTGCAGGGGAGTGGGTATCAGACCTTGGGGTGTGGAAGGAGCACCTGCGGAACAGGTCAAAATGCTCAGCTCCCACCCGGAGAGCTTTGATTCAGTCTGTCTGTCTGTCTGGAGGGAAGGCCCGGACACCTCTCTTCTTGAGTTTCCCTGGGGTTCTGACACACAGGGTTCACACCCCAGCATTTGGGTACTGCTGTCTTAGAGCACGCTCTCCAATGCCCTCAGCGGACAGAAGGGGAAATTAAGTCAGAGGACTGTGAAGAGTGCCCTCACCTCTGTCAGAGCCCTCAGCCGTGGGCAGATGGGAGGGAAGTCTGATGGAGACACTCAGCCTCGGCCTCCGACCCCCACCTCCAGCTGTTTCAGAGTCCAGGGGAAATCCTGTCTTCCTCTTCTCATTGAAGTGGGGAGCTCAAAGTCACTGCCAGGGGCATCAGACTGGCTGGATCTGACGCCCAGCTCTGCTACTCACTAGCAGTGGGACCCAGCAGTTTGGGTAAAGAGCCAGCAGGGTATTCTAAAACATATATATTTTTATGTTTTATCCTTTTTATGCAGTCTTTAGAATAACCGAAAGGGGAGAGAAAGCTAGGACACTGGAAGAGGCAGACAGGCAATTAAGCAAATAATTCATTAGGTGAATTGGCTGCAGGCTAATCGTTTGATTCCCGTGACACTGGACAACTTACTTGTCCATTCCAAACCTCAGTTTCCCCACCGGTAAAATGTAAAATGCAGCTGATAAAACCTATTCACAGGGTCGCGCAAGGGACTTCGTAAAGTGGCGTGAGTTACGTGCCAGGTAGATGGTAAATATTCAATAAATTTGACTTCCCTCCCTTCCTGAGCATTCGGACCACACAGAGGCCTCCCCTGCTCTTGGCTTTGGCTTTGAGGAGCTTGTGGTCGCCGGCAGGATTTCACACTGGAAGTACATGCATTCCAAATTGATACCTAACTGTATATTTTTTGGTGTAAACTATATGTCGACTCTAACTTTAGCCCGGGGTAGCTTTGCTACTTGTTTCCCTTTCATGAAAGCTATAATAGAGGAAGAGAAAACCTTGCCTTGTACATTCCAATTCCTAAATACACAATTTACAATTTTCTGGGATATTATTTAAGTTTATTTTAGTTCTGGAGTCTCACCATCCCCACGGGGAGCTTTTTTTCAGTTCCGGGTGGGCTCTAGAAAGGCCTGGAATGTCTCAGAGGGTGGGAAGGATAATCTTCACGTACATTAAAAAGCAGGGCCTGGGGTCTTTGCAGGATCTAAGACTTGGAAGCTTCCCAGATACCACCGAGGGTCTCAGGATGAGGGCCGAGCTCACACCAAGCTGTCCTTCTCATGGCCCGGAACTCCGGTAGTTGGGCTCCCTGACTTTTTCATTCTCTGCTCATTCTGAGGTCACTGAGGGACATGCTGGACCACGGTCTGGCCATGGTCTGGCTTCCTCTCTTCTTTCTGGAAAGGATCACAGGACTCTCTGCTCGTAGGTTGCCCCACTGTGTGAAAGACCTGTGACATTCGTCTGGTTCTCAGAAGACTCAGGGGACCCCTGAGGAATAGATGCCACTGGCCATATGGTCATAGATGCCACTGGCCATATGGTGTCTCCCTGTGTCCCACCCACTCCCTGCCTCAAGCCCTGTTCTTGAGACAAGACCTCTGGCATTTCATGACAGGACCCCAAGGAAGGCCCTGGTCTTGATAAACATCCTCCAGGAGGACTTCCATTCCTGGCCCTGCAGGGCGTGCTGTCCTTGCGGGGGACAATGGTACGGGACAGCCTCACACGATCTCCCTCCTTGTTCTGGCTGCAGATAATAAGTTCCTGTCCTGGAGTTTCACACTAGGATTCTCAAACTTCCTTGTGCGAGAGAATCTGGTGTGTTTTTAAAAGCACCCCGAGGGATTCAGAGGCAGGTGGTCGCTTGGAGAAACTCTTGCTTACTGAAGTTGTTTTAAAGCTGTTCCAACTTGCTGGATGTCTTTGAACTGTTCAAAGTCCAGAAAAAGGAGGCGCCCTTTAAGAAGGCAGATTGTAAAACAGAAGACCCACTCCCAAGGAGAGCAGGCTCTTGGCCCCATAATCACAGGAGCAGCGGGGAATGGTAACATCATGGGGTACTGGGCACGGTTCCCCGCGCTCACAAACCACAGCCCCACGAAGGAGGCACTCTTTATGTTTTCATTTCCCAGACGAGGAAATAAGCCCAGAGAGGTTAAATGGGGTGTCCAAGGCCCCACAGCTACCTTGGGTCTTCAACGTAAGAGTCTGGTGGAGATACAACCCAGGTCTTTGTAGAAAATGGCCAGAAGCTCTCTAACCCGAGCCAAGAGCACACAGAGAGGGATCGAGGGATGCACACACTGGTGAGGGTAGCTTGGCACTTATATACTAAAAAATTTGCCTGGTCTTCATGGGTTTATGGGAGAGAGCTTCTAAACCCTTGAAATTTCCCCAGTGATAGGAGTCTTGGTAGGTCCCTGAGATCACCCTGAGTTTCTGTGAACAAGGTGACTCATGGGGACCCCTGATAGTTTCAGGTTAGGGGCTGGTCATCTGAAAGGGTTGGGGTTCTGAGCCATGTGATACCAGCCTGACCTCCAGGGAGGGAACAGGGGCCGCAGATTGGGTTCTGTCCTGTGGCCCATGATCCAATCATTGATGCCTATGTAATGCACCTCCAGTAAAAACTCTGGTGATTAAAAACAAGTTTGGATGGGGCGCCTGGGTGGCTCAGTGGGTTAAGCCGCTGCCTTCGGCTCAGGTCATGATCTCAGGGTCCTGGGTTCGAGCCCCACATCGGGCTTTCTGCTCAGCAGGGAGCCTGCTTCCTCCTCTCTCTCTGCCTGCCTCTCTGCCCGCTTGTGATCTCTCTCTGTCAAATAAATAAATAAAATCTTTAAAAAAAAAATAAAAAAAATAAAAACAAGTTTGGTTGAGGGTTTCCGGTTGATGAACACATTGCTGTGTCGGGAGAGGGACACATTCTGATCCCACGGGGACAGGACAAGGAAGCTCTGCGTGCAGGACCCTCCTGAATCACTTCATTTGTCTTGTCCTGATTTGCATCCTTTATAGGATAAAACTGTAATGGTAAGTAAACTGCTTTTCTGACTTCTGTGAGCCATTCTAGCAAATTATCAAATACGAAGGGGTCGTGGGAAACTCCAAATTTATAGCCAGGGACTCAGAAGTTCAGGTGGTCCGGAGACCCCCAAACTTGAGGCTGCTGTCCGAAGGGAGGGCAGTCTTCTCGGCACCCTTAACCCCCAGAGTCTAACACTCCTTCCGGGTCGTGCTGAATTGCATTGTGTATCGTAACACTAGATTCATGAGTGCCTGATTCGAGAGCTGGACTTTATTTGCTTAGTGGCTGGGAGTCACAGGCTTATGAGAAGGTGATTGTCAGGATTAGTAACTGGGATTCTGGACGAATAATCCAGCAGAGACCGAGGCTGGCCAGAGTTCTCCTTGAGCCCCAAGCAGCCTTGGTCATGCAGGCTCAACACAGGCGGGCAAGTGCTGGTTACCCACGATGCTTCCTTTCCAAAAATAAGGAGCCGCTACAAAGCAGCCCGCATGCACTGGGAGCTTTGGAGCCCATCGGGGTAGGCCAGCCAAGAAGCTGCAGAAAATTCTCAGTTCTGGGAACAGAGGGGCAATTGCATCTTCCTGGTTCACGTTCTGCAGACATCAAAGGCCATGAAAGAGTCCTGGATGCAGGACTCTCTTTAAAACAAGGGGTGTCGGAGTGCCTGGGTGACTCAGTCAGTTTAAGCATCTGCCTTCGGCTCAGGTCCTGATCCCGGGGTCCTGGGATGGAGCCCCACGTCAGGCTCCTTGTGAAGCAAGGAGTCTGCTTCTCCCTCTGCCCCTCCCCATGCTCCTGCTCTCTCTCTCTTTCTCTCTCATGCACGGGTGTGTGCAAAAATAAACTAAAAATCTTAAAAAAAGAAAAAAAAAACCCACACAAGGGACGTAGCAGCAAGAAATCAGGGTACAGCTTCCCCTCAGGTATTTGGGAAACCCAGAGCCCCTTTTCTTAAGCTTCCTGTGCTCTCCAATCTGCTTCTTTCCAATGACAGCTAAGCGCTGGGAAATTATATTCCGACATTTCTTGAATGTCCACGGCAAGCTGGGCATCGGGCCTCCTGCTCCCCCTGCCCTGCCCCGCCCTGCTCCTGGCTCTGATTCAGCCTTCACTGCAGCCCTACCCAAGGAGATGACTTAATCTCTGGGCCCAGTGAGTGGAGCCACGAAGTTCAGTTGGATTTTGCAAGACAAAAACCTAAATCTATTTTGTGGCTGCTGATACACATTCCGACTTCACCACATCCGCGGTCATTCCGACCACAAACACAAAAGGTGCTATAAATTCATTTCCATGCGGTATTTCATTGTTTCTGGCATCCTTCATTTCTTGATAATTCAGCCGGTCCAAATAGCCCGTCCAGGTCTGTCATTGATCCCAAGAGCCCCATCGCGGTGTCCTTGATTTACTGACGGTGTTAGGCCTTAATGGCTTACAGCTGTTTTTTTCCACGAACTCTATTTTCTCATCGAATTTGATGAGAAAAAAATTTTGAGAGAGATGCTAGTCAAGAAGTTTAATTGCACTCACAGAAGCAGCAGGCTTTTTGCATTTTTATTTAATCTTTGTATTAAGTAGTGGTCAGCAGAGAAAACTAGAAAAATATGAGCATATAAAGAGGTGGGGGAAAAGCACCCAAAATTTCATGGCCTAGAGATAACTGATGTTAACATTTTGGCTTGCTTTCCTCTTTTTTCTATGCACATGTACATGCTTGAACCTCCCTGGGATTCTCTCTCTAAGATTTTGCCCTTGGTCCCAGCAAGCAGCAGAGGGATCGCCTGGGAGCCTGTTGAAAATGCAGAATCTGGGGCGCCTGGGTGGCTCAGTGGGTTAAAGCCTCTGCCTTTGGCTCAGGTCATGATCCCAGGGTCCTGGGATCAAGCCCCACACTGGGCTCTCTGCTCATCGGGGAACCTGCTTCCCCCTCTCTCTCTGCCTGCCTCTCTGCCTACTTGTGATTTCTGTCTGTCAAATAAATAAATAAAATCTTAAAAAAAGAAAGAAAGAAAGAAAGAAAGAAAGAAAGAATGCCACTTCCAGTCGGTGAATGGGAGAAGAATTAGGCACAAACAAGTCAGCTACAAGAGAAAGGGAGCAGGGGACAATAGTCAAAAAGACTGCTGCCCTGAGCAACTCCACAGTCTCACTTCTATTAGATAGAAACAATAACCAACAGAAGAGCAAACAGAAGGTCAAACAATCACAGGTCTTGTGGACAAACAAGAAGGAGGGTAAAGTTTATAGTTAAACAAGCACATTCAAAGGTCTCATCTAACTAACAACAGGCGCTTTTGGGAAGAGAAAGGATATACCGTCCTTTCCCCCAAAGACCTGTTCCCTGTATATGTTTTTTTTTTTTAAGATTTTATTTATTTATTTGACAGGCAGAGATCACAAGTAGGCAGAGAGGCAGATAGAGAGAGAGGGGGAAGCAGGTTCCCCGATGAGCAGAGAGCCCAATGCGGGGCTCGATCCCAGGACCCTGAGATCACGACCCAAGCCGAAGGCAGAGGCTTTTAACCCACTGAGCCACCCAGGCGTCCAGTATATGTTTTTCTTAAGGCCATATCTAAATGTGCTTGGTAACTAGTAGAATCATCCAGGGGTTATAGTTTAAGTAATACATTGTTCTGAGGGGCAGTTGCGTCTCCCCCTTTTGTTTGTGAAGAAGTAGAAAAGTTGATTTTGCAGCTTCCTGAGTCTTCAGTCGTTAGAAGAATTTTCGCGTGCATCTGAAGACTAAGCATAAAAAGATTATAGCAATAAAAAGAATAATCATTCCATCTGTAACGCCAAGACCAGTTTGTTTGATCCAAGTAAAAGGGTTTAAATCAGACAGAATATCATTAATTCTTTGAGTAAAACTCACTCCTGGAACTGATTGTAAGGATGAGTGAGTAATACTTAGAATAGTTTCTTGAAGTTGTTTAATATCTAAAGTTAGATTATCAACATAATGATTAGCAATATGCCGGCAAATTTTGCTCCAAGATATTTCTGATTCATTATAGGCATGGGGAGTAACACAGAAAAGAAGAAACATTCCGGTCACATAAAATATGAAGTCTAAGCTTTATATTTTGAAGATCATCTCCTATATATATCATGGCTGTTTCTAACTCAGAGATACTTTCATCTAATTTTTGATCTATGATCATTTGCTGATTCCAAGCCTTGCTAGCATTCCCGTGCCACTTCTGTACAAATTGCGTGGTTTGTACGGTTTGATGCAAGGTTATTCCTGCAGTGGTAGCTGTAGCAGTAATGGCTCTAATTCCTAAAATAGCTGTTATAAGCAACCCAAGAAAGCTTTTTGTTCTACGGACCCAGTCCTTTAAAACTGTTAAAAGTATATGTGTATCTGGAGAGCTTCCCAAACACGGTGGTGTTTCACCAGCAACCACATGTCTATTCTGTATCATGTCTGTATCATGTCTGTATCAACATTCTCATCTACACAGGTGAACATTTTACATTTCAGACAATTTATTTCTCTATGGCTATTATCAAAAGTCATTTTTCCAATAACAAAAACATAGGGATCTCTAACACAAGCTTTTACCCATTCTTCATCCATTAGGAAAAAAGAAAATGCATAGTCATGGGGCGCCTGGGTGGCTCAGTGGGTTAAGCCGCTGCCTTCGGCTCAGGTCATGATCTTGGAGTCCTGGGATCGAGCCCCGCATCGGGCTCTCTGCTCAGCGGGGAGCCTGCTTCCTCCTCTCTCTCTGTCTGCCTCTCTGCCTGCTTGTGATCTCTCTGTCAAATAAATAAATAAATAATCTTTAAAAAAAAAAAAAAGAAAAAAAGAAAATGCATAGTCATTAGACTGATGAATGTAAGAGCCGTTCCAAACTCTTATGAGATTTAAAGTGGTGGTGACCTTCCCTAAATTCTTTTGTCTTTTATGATAATTAACAAAAGGAGATGGCATAGAAAGTCCTTGCCCAAGCCAGACCAGGGGTGCATCCCCTGCGGTTAAGGTTTGTGGTAAAATGAGATCATCAAAAACTTGCCATTTTAAATTTTGATGAGAGGAGCAGGGTCCCCCAGTGCAACTGGTGACTGCCATCCCCTTAGGGGACCAGTCCCATACAACTCCATAGGAATCATTAATAACAATACTGGGGTGAAAAGCTCAACAATCCTCCCATAAAGGATGAATTCCCTCATCAGACCACATTTGTGTTAGTTTGCATTTGGGAACAGGGGGTGCTGCTGTGTTATAGCTAGGACCCTGATAATCATTGGCTTGGAATCCTTTAGTGGAGAGTAAATGTAACTGAACTTTAGTCAGATAATTATCAGTAGGAAAGTCCACCAACTATCTTTGATCATCAGGGATAAGACAACTAGAATGATTGCCGATACATATTGGTCTATTCTGATATCCAAAGGTAAGATTAATATTTGTGCCCTCCTCTAAGGGTAATAGCAGCAATCTAGGATCCAAAATTCCAGGTACCCATTTTGAGGCATTCAAATAAATTGGTATTGTATCTTCTCCCCACTCTACTGGACGGAGCAGGGGAGGAGTTATTTATTTGTGCATAACATCCAGGAAGACTAACGGCTACCGTGATGAGAGTCATCATATTACATCAGATGTAGAAACAGTAGTAGTTTTGATATGCTGTAAAACATATACTGTATATAAAGAATCAGATAACAGATTAAATGCAGAAGAAACATCTTGAAACAATGCAATAACCGCCATTAATTCTGATTTTTGTGCTGAGAGACCGGTAGTAGATATGACCTTCGAGGTAGGACCATAATAACAAGCTTTGCCTTTGACAGAGCCATCAGAAAAGTAAGTAGGGGCATCTGTTATCGGATTTTTAGAAGTAATTTTAGGAAGGACAAAAGCAGTATGTTTTAAGAAGGAAACAACATGGGGCACCTGGATGGCTCAGTGGATTAAAGCCTCTGCCTTCGGTTCAGGTCATGATCCCAGGGTCCTAGGATCGAGCCCCGCATCGGGCTCTCTGCTCAGCAGGGAGCCTGCTTCCTCCTCTCTCTCTCTGCCTGCCTCTCTGCCTACTTGTGATCTCTGTCTGTCAAATAAATAAATAAAATCTTTTTAAAAAAAGGAAATAATAGGTAAAGAGGGATAATGAGAAGAGGTGTTTCCAGTAAAGCCACTAAGGGCAATTTGCCAATTTAAATTATTTTGGAATGCCATTTCAATTTGTGTCTTATTTAAAGGCAGAACAATAACCTGTGGATCATACCCCTGTATTTGTGGAATTCTTTTTCTTCCTAATTGAGTAATACTGCCAATACGGTCTATATAGGTAGTGAGTGTTTTAACAGTATTATTTGGAAGAAAAATCCATTCTACAATTAGTTTCTTCTGGATAATTAATCCAGTGGGTGTATGTGGGGTATGAAAAATGAGAAGATCTAACGTTATCTCAGGTTGGACTCTATCCATTTGCATTGAATGAATCTGGCTTTCAACAAATTGTAATTATTTTAAGACCTCTTTTGATAGGGTCCTAGGGCTGTTTAAATTAGGATCTCCCTTTAAAGAGGCAAATAGATGCTGTAAAGCATAAGTGGAAATTCCAGTTTTAGGTCTTACTCAATTAATGTCTCCCAATAATTTTTGCAAATCATTCAAGGTTGTAATTTTATCTCTACGGATTTGAACTTTTTGGGGTTTAACTGAGATCCTGCCCATAATGAACCCCAAATATGAGAAAGGTGTGGTGACTTGTATTTTTTCTGGAGCTATAATTAGTTTGTATTTTTCAAATTGCAATGGAAGCGTTCTGAATGCCTCCTGCAATTGCATGTTGTCAGAGGCTGCACATAATATATCATCCATATAATGGATAAGATAAATTTGTGGAAATTGATTTCTAACCGGCTGTATAACTTTTGCCACATACTCCTGACAGATAGTGGGGCTATTCAACATTCCTTGTGGAAGAACTTTCCATTGATATCGTTTGGCTGGTTCCTTTAAATTTACACTAGGAATAGTGAAAGCAAAACGGGGACAGTCTTCCTTAGCAAGTGGTATAGTATAAAAGCAATCCTGTAAATCTATGATAATTATTGGCCATTCACATGGGACTAGATTAGGCGAAGGCAATCCAGGCTGGAGAGACCCCATGGGTTGGATAGCAGAATTAACCGCACGCAGGTCTGTTAAAAGTCTTCATTTTCCTGATTTTTTCTTAATAACAAAAACTGGAGAATTCCAAGGACTGTGAGATTCTTCAATATGTCCTTTTTCTATCTGTTCCACTACTAGGGTTTGCAGAGTAAGTAATTTCTCTTGTGTTAAGGGCCATTTGGAATTTTAATGGGAAGCTTGGTAGGCATTAAAAGATAATCTTTGGGAATGGGGATATCTAATTTAACACTATCGGGCTCTCAAACAACAACACTGGAGCTGCTCAATAGCTTGATCATTCATTAGTACCTGGTCTTGCACCTGGGCCCATGGTCCAATACCCATGAGCTGCTCCGTGGAAATAGGAACATCACGAGCTCTGTTATGGACAGCTGCTGTTTCTGCACGATCTTGCCACCATGTTTTAAATTGCAAGAACTCACTTGAAGATAGACCTGTCTTTGCTAACAATGACCAGTCAGTTGGAATAAGTCGATTGCCTTCTGCGATGCCTTGAATGATTCCCGTTGTAAATGGAGAGTTAACTCCATAGTTTTGTACTGCTTATTTTAGTTCCTTCAATAATTTGAAGGGAAATGGCTCATGCTTGGCCTCATAGATACCATTAGGGTTGTTAGGATTCTGTCCTGGAAGGACATGTTCTGTAATAATAACTGGGAAATTAAAATGTAAGGCATCTAGGTCTCCCCCTCGCTGTGCTTCAAGGAGGCCTTTCTGAACAGCTGATAGCGTGTATTTTTCATCTTTAGCCGATGGCGGCAGTGCCATTTGCATCTTTTGTTCCGTTATTGGAGGAGGAGGTGGAGGAGATTCCTCCTTTATATATTCCTTTCTGATGGCCTTAGTAATTTCTTTCTCCTCCTGAATGGCATGTTCAGGTTCCTCTTTTTTTAGTTTCTCCTGAACATTCATTATCACTCTTCAAATCAGGGGTTTGTAAAGACTCCAAAACGGAGCGAATGAGGGTCCACGTAGGCCATATAGTAACTGGAATTGGCTTTCCTTTAGTATACGAAAGTTTTAACTCATGACCTACTTTTTCGCATGTTTGTAAATCTAAAGTCCCTAATATAGGGAACCAGGAGCAATGTTCTTTAATTACCTTTAAAAGCTCCATAAGTTGGCCCTCACTGACTTTTGCTCCTCTGGCCTTTAGGAGCCGTCTCAGTAAACAAACGCAAGGGTGATAATCATTTGTGCTCTCTAGATTACCCGTACCCTGCGATAATTACCCACAACTCACCAGTGGGAGAAAGGCATGGCCGTACAATACTCACGTGCAATACTCAGGTTGGGGCTTCTACTCCTGTTTTGTTTCAAGTCCCTATTTGGGCGCCACTTGCCGCTTCCCGTCGGCAAACCGGAGAATTGGGCACAAACAAGTCAGCTGCAAGAGAAAGGGAGCAGGGGACAACAGTCGAAAAGGACTGCTGCCCTGAGCAACTCCACGGTCTCACTTTTATTAGATAGAAACAATAACCAACAGAAGAGCTGATGAAGGTCAAACAATCACATGTCTTGCGGACAAACAAGAAGGAAGGTAAAGTTTAGAGTTAAACAAGCACATTCAAAGGACTCCTCTAACTAACAACAGGCGCTTTTGGGAAGAGAAAGGAGATCTCGTCCTTTCCCCCAAAGACCTGTTGCCAGTATATGTTTTTCCTAAGGCCGTATCTGAATGTGCTTGGTAACTATGTGCTTGGTAAAATCATCCAAGGGTGGGGCACCTGGGTGGCTCAGTGGGTTAAAGCCTCTGCCTTCGGCTCTAGGTCATGATCTCAGGGTTCTGGGATCGAGCCCCGCATCGGGCTCTCTGCTCGGCAGGGAGCCTGCTTCCTCCTCTCTCTCTCTCTCTCTCTCTGCCTGCCTCTCTGCCTACTGTGATCTCTGTCAAATAAATAAATAAAGTCTTTTAAAAAAAATCATCCAAGGGTTATAGTTTAAGTAATACATTGTTCTGAGGGGCAGTTGCAAAAGAAGGAAAATGCAGAATCTCGGGCCCTACCCCAATCCTATGGAATCAGAATCTGCGTTTTAAGGAGGGAACTCTGTGGGTAGTAAAGGTTGATGAGCGCTGGTTTACCCCTTGCTGTTTGCATTCTGCGTCACATTGCAAGTATTTCCGCATGTCATTAAAAAAATTCTACTATAATATGATTCCTAATTGCATAACATTTCATCATGCGTGTGAACCACAATTTGCTTACCTCTGATCCTCTTGTCTTCCCTATTACAGGGAGCACCCCAGGGAACGTTTTGAATCCACTTTGCTCCCTATCCCTGATG
Organism: Lutra lutra; assembly: GCF_902655055.1. Taxonomy (NCBI): domain Eukaryota; kingdom Metazoa; phylum Chordata; class Mammalia; order Carnivora; family Mustelidae; genus Lutra; species Lutra lutra. Next base: position 19,077,798 of record NC_062293.1, on the reverse strand, counting down.
GTGTCACTGGAACAGTCCCTAGAATTGAAATTACAGAGTTAAAGGCTATGATGTTACAGAATGTTTTTCATGCTTTTAGGCTGCTCAGCACCTTTTGAATACCCTTCCTGGATTTGATCAATTTCCCACCACGGGAGCCCCATCTCCCCATAGTAGAAACCCAAACTCCCGTTCTCAGAGTTCCTCAATGCTGACGTCAAGCCTGTGATCTGTGCTCCACTGGTGAGATGCACCAGTTCAGAGCAGAGTGGTTCAGAGTGGTTCAGAGCAGAGCCAGAGAAGGGGGAGGCACCCCACCGAGTCTGCTCTGGGAGGAGCAAGGAGGAGCAAGGGAGGGCCACCGCCTTTCAGGGGTACCGGCTTCTAGGTCCTGGGCCCAGCCTGCAGTGTGAGCCGATGCCTGCAGTGGGTTTTTTCCCGGAGCGTTATGTCCAGGGGGCTTGGTCTCTGGTGCCCTGGGGACAGGGGAGATGGCCAGCTCCCTCAAATCTTTAATTTATATCTGCTTAAACTGGCTATGAACCTGGCTGACCCCCAAACATTTTTAAGACTTTTGATACACGTTGCTGACAACTTTGTAGACATTCTTTTTTTCCTTTTTACTTATTGAAATGTATTTATTTATTTTTAAGATTTTATTTATTTATTTGCCAGAGAGAGAGGGAGAGAGCACAAGCACGGGGGAGCGGCAGGCAGAGAGAGAGGGAGAAGCAGATTCGCTGCCAATCAGAGAGCCCGACCTGGGGCTCGATCCTCGTACCCCGGGATCTTGAAGGCAGATCACGTCTGTCAGGAGCTGAAGGCAGAAACTCAACTGACTGAGCCACCCAGGTGCCCCAACTTACTGACATTTAATAGAACACTGATACAAGGGCTGAACTTAACTCAAAAGTAAAGTATAAAACCCATAGGAAACTTTCCATAGACTTCTACAGAAGCACAATGCCCATCTTAGTGCGTAAGTCTAGTCATTAATTATACCATTATAATATCCAATAGGCTGATTACTGTATTAGAGAACCCATTATCCTAACCATGTCAGATAACAGACACTCCATTATCTCCAACATATAATGCAGAGGATACATCAAGTCAGAGTAATTCTGAGACCAAGTTCCAGATTATGTAAGATGTTGTGGGTTCTATATTTTTAAATTTATTTTATGAAGATATAACTCATATACAAGGCACTCAACTCAGTTGGCTGGTGTCCGATTCTTGATTTCGGCTCGGGTCATGATCTCAGGGTCATGAGATCAAACCCCACTTTTGGCTGTGTGTTGGGCATGGAGCCTGCTTATGATTCTCTCTCTCTCTCTCTCTCTCTCTGTCTCTCTTGGCACTCTCTTGGCTCAGTTGGTTAAGTGACAAACTCTTATTTCAGTTCAGATCGTGATCTTGGGGTTATCAGATTGAGCCTTGTGATAGGTTGGTGCTCAGAGCAGAGCCTGCTTCTCTCCCTCTCCTTCTGCCCCCCTCCCTCAAAGATATAATTCCTAGACCACAAAACTCACCATTTTAAAGTGTACAGTTCAGTGGTTTTCAGTATATTCCCTGTCCCACATTCCCTGGCAACAACTGATCGACCTTCTGTCTCTAAGCATTTGCCTCGTCTGGGCATTTCACATAAATGGAATCCTGCAGTACGTGGCCTTTTGAGTCTGGCTTTTTTTGCTCAGCATCATGTTTTTAAGGTTTGTCTGTGTTGTAGGAGTCTATCACTTCCTTTCATGTTATGAGTGAAGAATGTTCCATTGCATGGAATTAGTCCATATTCTGGACATCCATTTCTCAATAAATGGACACTGGGTTGTCTCTACTTTTTGGCTGTCAGTAATGCTGCTATGAATACTTGTGTGCAGTTTTTTATATGAACGTATCTTTTCAGATCTCTTGGGTGGATATGGAGGGATGGGCTTGCTGGGTCCTCTAGCAGCTTTGTATCTAACTATCTGAGGAGCTGTCAAACCACTTTCCACAGTGGCTGCACTATTTGGCATGCCCACCAGCCATGTATGAGGGCTCTGATTTCTCCACAGCCTTCACAACACTTATTATTTTCCTTTGTTTAGATTTTGGATGATTGCCATCCTAGTATGTGTGAAATGGTATCTCACTGGGGTTTTGATTTGTGTTTGCCTAATGTTTCATGATTTCGGGCATCTTTTCCTGTGCTTACTGGCCATTTGTTTCTCTTCTTTGGAAAAATATCTGTTCAGACTCTTCGCTCGTTTTAATACTGGGTTATTTGTCTTTTCAATGTTGAATTTTTAAAGTTTATTATATATTCTTGCTAACCTATAAGATACATGATTTGCAAATATTTTCCTTGTGGTTTTTCTCTTCACTTTCTTGATAGCATTCTTTGATGCACAGAAGTTTTTAAACTTGATGAAGTACAATTTACCTATTTTTTTCTTTTCTTGCTTGTGTTTTGGTGTCATATCTAGGAAACCATTGTGTAATCCAAGGTTGTTGAGATATACAACTATGCTTTCTTCTAAGAATTTTATACTTTTAACTCTTTTTAAAATTAAAAAAAGTTTTTTAAAGATTTTATTTATTTATTTGAGAGAGAGAATGAGAGAGAGAGAGCATGGAGGGGGAGGGTCAGAGGGAGAAGCAGAACCCTCACTGAGGGAGCCTGTTGCGGGACTCAATCCTGGGACTCCAGTATCATGAACTTAGCTGAAGGCAGTCGCTTAACCACTGAGCTACCCAGGTGTCCAACTCTTTTTTTTTTTTTAAAGGTTTTATTTATTTATTTGAGAGAGAGAGCACAGAGGGGCAAGGGGAGGGGCAGAGGGACAAGCAGACTCCCTACTGAGCTCGGGGCCTAAGAGACCCAATGGAGGGGGCTTGATCCTAGGACCCTGAGATCAGGACCTGAGCTGAAGTGAGATGCTTAACCAGCTGCATCACCCATGGGCCCCTGAACTTTTAACTCTTACATTTGGATCTTTGATCCATTTTCTAGTTAATTTTTGTATATGGTATGAGGAAGGCTCCAAATTCATCCTTTTGCATGTGACTCTCTAGTTGTCCCAGCATCAATTGTTGCAAAGACTATTCTTTTCCCATGAAATGGTCTTGGCACCCCTTCTCAAAAAAGAATAGAATACTTAGGAATGAACTTAACCAAGGAGGTGAAAGACCTGTACACTACAAAACACCCCTGAAAGAAATTAAAGACACCAATAAAAAGACATCCTGTATTCAGAGATCACAAGACTTACTATCATTAAGATGTAATATTATCCAAAGCAAATCTACGAGTTCAATGCAATCCCTATCAAAACTCCAAAGCTGTTCTGTATGTGTGTGTGTGCCAAAAAAGAACAATCCATCTTAAAATTCATAGGGACCACCCCAAAGATTTTGAATAGCCAAAATCATTTTGAGAAAGAACAAAGTTGGAGGTTTCACTCTTTCTGATTTCCAAACTTACTACAAAGTGAGTAATCCAACAATGTCATACTGGCTTAAGTCAGACATATAGACCAATGGAATAGAGAACTCAGAAATAAAATCTCATATATATGGTCAAATAATTTTTGATGAGGGAGCAGGTCCATTCAATGATGAAAGAACAGTCTTTTCAACAAATGGTGTTGGGAAAATTGGACACCCACATGCAAAAGAATGGAGTTCGACCCTTCCATTAAACCTTATGCAAAGATGAACTCAAAATAGATCAAAGACTTAAACTATAGTTTTGTAAGAAGTACCACAATAAAATTCATAGAAGAAAACACAAAGAAAAAGCTTCATGACTGGCTTTGGCAATGAGTTTTTTGGGTATGACCCCAAAACACACACGAAAAGAGGAAAATAGGTAAATTGGACGACATCACGATTAAAAATTTAAGCGAGTCATTGGACGCATGAACAAATGAACAGAGTTAAAAGGACAATCCGCAGAATAGGTGACAAGATAAATAGATAAACAAAATGAATGACCGATGAATGGATGAACAAAATGTGGCATACAACGGACTATTACACAGCCTTAAAAAGGAAGGGCATTCTCACACATGCTGCAATATGCATGCACCTGGAGGACATTGCATTAAGTGAAATAAACCAGCCACAAAAGGACAAATACTGTATGATTCTACTCACGTGAGGTCCCTAGATTAGTTGATTTCACAGAGACAGAAATAGAATGATGGGGCCAGAGGCATGGGGTTATGGGACATTATTGTTTAAGAGATCTAGAGTTTCAGGTCTGCAAGATGAAAAGAGTTCTGGAGACGGACAGTGAGTCTGATGGCACAGCATTGTGAATGCACTTAATACCACTGAACTGTACATTTTAAAATGGTGAAGATGTGGGGCACCTGGGTGGCTCAGTGGGTTAAACCTCTGCCTTCAGCTCAGGTCATGATCTCGGGGTCCTGGGATCGAGTCCCGCATCGGGCTCTCTGCTCAGCGGAGAACCTGCTTCCTCCTCTATCTCTCTCTCTGCCTGCCTCTCTGCCTACTTGTGATCTCTCTCTGTGAAATAAATAAATAAAATCTTAAAAATAAATAAATAAAAATAAAATGGTAAAGATGTTGAATTGTATGGGATGTGTGCCTCACTATAATTAAAAAATTTTCTAAATCAATTGACCATACATATATGGGTTTATAAAAGCTTTTTATTTTTCTTTTTATTTTTTAAGATTTTATTTATTTATTTGACAGACAGAGATCACAAGTAGGCAGAGGCAGGCAGAGAGAGGAGGAAGCAGGCCCCCTGCTGAGCAGAGAGCACGATGCAGGGCTTGATCCCGGGACCCTGGGATCATGACCTGAGCTGAAGGCAGAGTCGTTAACTCACTGAGCCACCCAGCTTAGAAGCTTTAAAAAAAAAAATACTGTAGAAGCTTTTTAAAAAATACTTTTTCAGTACCCCTATTCCTATGCCCCAAGAATCTATTGTTCCAATAAGCGGCCATGCTTTGCCAACCCGACCTAGGATGGGATGACCTCCAACATTTTAGCAGCTTGCCTCCATCCTAGTTGTTCTTTGAGCAATAACCTCTCTCCTGTTCCATGCGGTCCTGATGCTACTGGTCATGGTGGGGCACCGGCGCCCTCCCCTCCCACCACTGACCTAGCTAGAGCCATCAGGCTAGTCCCCCAGGCATTTGGATCTGGAGGGAGTCATCAATGGGGAAGAGCAGAGAGATTCCTGCCAAGAGCATCACACTGCAATGTCAAGGCCTTGGGGGTTTCTGAGAACCACGCTCCATCTGGCCCGGCTTTAAGACCTGCAGACAGCCTGTGCGATATTCACTTATCGATTCAGTGCAGCAACATCTACTAATGACCCTTAAATCCTGTGCAAATGTATTCAAAGTGGCCCCAGGGGTTAAACATCTGGCGGTTCTCTCTCCAGCAGCGGTACTGCTGCCCCACAGCCTGAGAGATTTTCCATTCTGCTTGCTATTAAATATTTAGTTATTGCATATTAATATATGTCAGAAAGGCACCCTCTTCCAGCCTGTTTGGGTCACGGGGTTATAAAGTGGTACCTACCTTCTGGAAAGCAATCAGGCAATATACGTCAGGAACCCCAGAACTATCCTCCTCCTGGGAAAATAAATAATAATAAGTACAGAAAAATCAATTTGGGCAGAGATGTTCAACATCCGCATTGGCAGAACCACATGCCTTGCATTCTCCCCAGCCTCTCCGTGTGGGACACAGGATGTAACCAGTTTCTTCTTGGTTAGGGTGGATCTGTAATGTGACACTCTGATGATTTATGATGTTCCAAGGCTCCCTGTCCAGTAGGGATGAGGACAGAGACGGGAAGGAGGCTGACGAGACCAAAGAGTCCCATCTACCATATTTATAATAATGAAAATATTTCAAACCATCCGATGTTTCAAATGCCCTCTTGTGCAGCCAAGGCTATGGCCAGAGTAGGATCCCAGGGGCTGGGGATGGGGCAGGGAGGTACTCTAAGCAACAAGGCATCAGATCTGAGGATGGCAGGCCAAGGCCAAGGGCCAGTGCTAGAGAAGCACTCTGGATTACATATATATATTTTTTTTAATTGGGTAGGGCGGGCGGCAGAGGTTGTCTGGAGGGCCATGGGTCCAGATCTAATATTCTCAATGGGTCTCCCATTTAGCCTTCTACCATTCTCTTCAAGTGTAGTTGCACGCTTCATGCTAGACAGTGAGTCTGATAAGACCCAAAGAGGACATTTGTCCCTTGGCCTTGATCGTGTTAGTACCCCTGGATAGTCAGTGCTGCTTGTGCTGCCTTAGGAATTGGTCCTTTCCTTGTGAGTTTCATTTTGCTACACTATTGTCTAATGAGAGCATCCAGCTGTTCAAGGTAAATATTAAAACAGCTGGTGATCCTTATAGCCCTCTTTTGGCATCTCTTCATGGCACGATATTCTAGGAGTCTCAAAAATGGTAGGTAAATCAGGTTTTTCCAGTCTTTGAGAAGGCATCTTCTAAGTTGTGAGATCTGAAGGGTGAGTGCGATCCTCAGACCGGAAGACAAAGCACAAGGTCTGCAGCCATGAGGACTCAGGAAGAGGTCAGGGAGGAAGGGATAGGATTGAGAGCACCAGAACTTGGGACTTGAACAGGACTGGGTACACTGAGTGGGGGCCTGGCCCCAGGATAGGACACAGTGCACTAAGGGGAGGGGGGCAGAAGACCACAGCCAAACTTTAAGGAAACCATGGCCCATCAGCTCAATGGCCCAGGCAACTGTTAGGAATAATGGTTTGGAATCCCCCGCAGCAACATGAAAAATGCTTTTGGGGGCACCTGGTTGGCTCAGTGGGTTAAAGCCTCTGCCTTCAGCTCAGGTCATGATCTCAGGGTCCTGGGATGGAGCCCCACGTCGGGCTCTCTGCTCGGTGGGGAGCCTGCTTCCCCTCTCTCTCTCTGTCTGCCTCTCTGCCTACTTGTGATCTCTGTCAAAAAAATAAAATAAAATATTAAAGAAAAAGAAAAATGCTTTTGTTATTATGCATAAGGCATCACTTTGTGGATTTCCAACACATGCGCACGGAGGAAGCAAAACTAGAGAGTTACACCTAAGTGTAAGCCATGCTTGTGTTGACGGGGGGGGGGGGTGGAATTGTGGCTGGGTTTATTTGCTCAGTATTTAAAAATAAAATAATGGGGGCGCCTGGGTGGCTCAGTGGGTTAAGCCGCTGCCTTCGGCTCAGGTTATGATCCCAGGTCCTGGGTTCGAGCCCCACATCGGGCTTTCTGCTCAGCAGGGAGCCTGCTTCCTCCTCTCTCTCTGCCTGCCTCTCTGCTTACTTGTGATTTCTCTCTGTCAAATAAATAAATAAAATCTTTAAAAAAATAAAATAAAATAAAATAATGGCACAAATCAGGGATCACTGAGTCCCAATCTCATCCAGCAGCGCTCGGACCCATTGGGAGAAGCCCAGGGCATGCCAAATACCCACAATATGGCTGAGAAGGCCTGGGAGGGCTCAGGGTCTCTCTCTCTCTCTCTCCCTCTCCTGGGGCCCTGAGCCACCTTCCGTGGGGGACCAGGCAGGGATTAGGGACAGATGTTGAAGCTGGCAAGGCCCGCCTGTGTGTACACCAGCTCGCTCTGGCTCCTGTCCCAGTTCCAGTACCTTTGAGGTCCATCTGAAGCAGCCTTGAAGAGGGTCACGCCCACCCCACACGTGCCCAGTTCCCCAGCCAATCAGGCCCAACGGCCTCCAGGAAAGTGTCTTCCTCACTGCTGTGCTGGGGAGGGAATCTGCTTCTTGCTCTAGCGGCTCTGGAGACCGGCACAGAAGGTCCTCAGAACACGGGCTGCTATGCTGCCCCATGTGTGGGCCTGAGCCCACCAACCACCCACTTAGCTCTTCTAAGCATTCCTGGGAAGGTAAGGAGACTTTCTCGGGGTCAAGGCATTGCTGGGCCTCCGTGTCCGGGCCAGGCTCCTGGCAGGGCTCCACACCTCACCTCTACACTTATGCCCACAGCCTCCTCCCTGGCGGTTCGCCTTCAGCCCTTCAGGGAATGTGGGAACATTTAAATCCCCTAGGATTTAAAAGCCCCTTGAGGGCTTTCAGTGAAAGTAACATATGACCTATAGGGACTTACAGATATTTTGACAGTAATTATTGTTAATAGATGATGAAAATGTCACTGATTTTTCTGTTAGAAGAAACAGAGGTTTCTTCTATTGAAGAATCCAAATTAAGCTATAAAAAAACAGATTCGGGCCGGTCAGAGTCAACCTGGTATGGTGGACTGCCTGAGTCAGAATCACTCGAGGCGGTTGGTTAGAAAAATGCAGATTCCTGGGCTCCGCACCAGAGCCACCAAACCAGAATCTCAGGGAGGCGAGGACTGGGAACCTGAATTTTTAACAAAGTTCCCCAGGTCATTCTGGAGGACAGAAGTTGAGTGGCTTCTGGACCTGGGTCCCTGGCCAGGGTCCCACACCCCGAGCCAGCAGGCACGTCCTTGTCCCCAAGAGACTCTGAGATCTGGGGATGCAGAAGACACAGCAGGCAACGGGGGCTGCATTATGGGTTTGTGCCAAGTCCTCTAGGAGCACAGGGTTGGGGGGGGTGTAAATCGTTCAGGGTCAGGGCAGGGGTAGGGGGCCGAGCAAAGAAGGCTGAGGAGCTGGGTGGAGGAGGCTCTGTGCCCTGGTTCCCTTAAACTGAGAAAAAATGCTTCCCAGAACCCCCTTCTCCACAGGGGCCTGCAGCAGAGTTGCTCAGAAGAGGAACTTCCAGAAGATTTGGAAAAGAGAAGAGAGGCAGCACCATGGCTCTCAGAAGATTGTCTTCCACCGGTACTGCCAGAGACAGAGGCGGGGGTGTCCCACTATGCCCGCTTGTCCTTGTGCTCCTCTGCTCCCTGTCCTGCCCACGGGCCTTGCTGAGCAACGGCTGCCACAGCCTCTCCATCGGCTCCCTTCCCGCCCCTTCGCTTCTCAAATTTCTCGGCGAGCTCCAACTTGTCACTCATGGCAAGACTTTCTCTGATTGCCCCAGTCTCCTTTCAGAAACATCACCGATTTCAGCTCATCCCACATTTGGGTAAAGTCTAATGCCTGTAATAATTCCTTTATTCCCATATGCGTGGCTGCCCTGGCTGGACCCTTTCCAGTCCTTATCATGAATCCCTTTTCAAGAGCAGAAAAACCTTCTTTGTAACCATCTCTCCCAAACACACACACACACACACACACACACACACACACACACACACACACGCAGCTTACCTGGGACAGATCTCTTAATACCCAGGGCTAAAAAGGAGAGGTCCCTCTCACCCCCACATGTTAGGACAGCTGTGCCCTCTTTCGGGCTGCCTGCCAGGAGGAGGGGGAGGTGACCCGGTCCTTCCGTGAGACACTTCCTCAGCTTCAGGTCCTCTCCAGGAGTCCTGGAGGGCTGTTCTCTGGTTTGGACTTCTGGAAAGCAATCAGGCCTGCTAGAAGACAAGATCGGACAACAGGTTGTCTAGGGCTCCTCTTTTCCCCCAGGGGCCTCTAAACTCAAAGCAGTTTCCCTCCAGGGAGATCAGATCTTCCCCGGTGGAAGATGGTTCAATTCATATCCTTCAAGTCTGGCTGCGCCTACGAGTCCCAAGTCACAGGATTTTCAAATCAGGGTCTTTCTTCTCTGCAGTCCTGAGCGTGACAGCCAGCCCTCATCCTTGGGATTTGGCAATGAAAGAGCACCGGCTGGCCAGCCGGCCGTAGCAAGAGCAAACTAAGGGAAACTACAACCCACCGTGAGAATACCATGGCGGCGGGGCGTGGGGGAGGGGTGGTGGTGTTGGGGTGGGGGGGGATGCTCGGAGGGGGCTTCCAGGAGGAAGTGATGTAAACAGAGGCGAATGCAGCAGGTGAGGCAGGAGAGACTTTCAGGTGAGGGGCGATCGGCATGAGAGTGGGAGGTGGGAGACAGCTGGGGCTTCGGGGAACAGAATGGGGCCCGGTGAAGCACCTGGGAAGTGTCCAGGCAGCAAGAAGAGAAGGAGCAGGAAAGCTGGGAGGTCTGATCAGGTCTACCCCAGGGCCTGGCCAAGGTGAGTGCTCACCATTCTGGGACCACAGTGTTAAGCAGTGGAGGAGCAAAATCAGATTCTGCTTGAAGACTGGCTTGGAGGAGGTGAGACCAGAGGCCAGAGAACCCCAGAAGCCAGGATAAGGGCAACGTGGCTGAAGCAGGGAGAGGCACTGGAGAGAAATGAGGGCATTTGAGGGACATTAGGCAGCTGGAAGGGGGGTGAGACCACGTACATACATGGTGATTGGTGGGTTGGATGCAGGGGTCGTGGAGGGGCAGGAGGAGTCATGGGATCTGGCTGGAGTCCCTGAAGGGTTGCAGGTACCCAACTGGTCAGCCCTGAGAGCAGAAGCTTCAGCGTGAACAGTATCGTTAGTAGAATCAAGTCTTTAGGGAAGGCACGATCATCAGAAAAAAAGGGAGAATGTGGTGATTGAGGGAAGGGAAGCATCTCATGCACCAAGAGACTAAGAACAAGAGAAAAGTTCAAAAGAATTTTCCAGGTCTCGGTTCTCCCACCCCTGCTCCAGGAAGGGGGCCAGGTGGGCCAACAGACGTGATATTTCAGTGACACCTGCCCCGGTGGCTTAACCGTGTAGCAGGGCTGGTGGCCGCTTCCCCTTGCTGGTTCACGAACTCGGTAAACATTTATGAAGCGCTTGCTGTGTGCAGGGCTCCGTGGCCTCAGCACTGGGCACACCGTGGGGAGAAGGTCCTCAGCCCCCACCTGACAGAGCTTTTGATGGGCCAGCAGAAGCAGACATGATGTGACACTAATACAAAGTGACAAATCATGAGAAGCGTTGGGAAAGAGAATAGCGGGGTCCTATCTCAAAGGGGCAGAGGTCAGAGGCAACGTCTGAGCCAAGGTTGGAAGGCAGAGAATTCAGGCAGAGCGTCCCAGGTGGTGGGAAGAGTCTCGCCCTACGGGTGGTGCTTTCAAGGAATGGCAAGAGAGGCAGTGTGGGTGGAGGGGGGCCAGGGCTGGGTGGGGGCTGGGGACTCCGACAGTGGGAGACCGGCTGGAGAGGAGATGGGGGCTCACTGTGCAGGGCTTGGGATGTTTTAGCAAAGTCGGGACCAAATGGTACCTGGGGGTCCTTGTCACCCCAGGTTTCAAGGACATTGTTCCTGTTCCCACCCCCCCCCCCCCGCCGTCATAGCAAGCTCTGGAGTCCACTGAGAAGAGGGGGCACTCGGACTCCTAAAACAGGTGACCCAGAAGACACCCCTCGGTGCCCTGCACACCGTCTAGTAACAGTTTTAGAAAAGTTCCCCCTTTTAAATTCAACTTCTCTTCACCAAGCTGACCAGGGAAAAATAAGTCCCTACAAATAAGGGAGAGTCATTATCTTAAATTGAGGCTGGTTTCTAAGAAAAAAGAAAAAAACCCAAATGCCACTGGCCAAAACCTCACCCCCACCCACCCCCAGCACATACGCGAGGACAGTGGCTCACCGCCCTCCTTGCAAGTCCGGGGCTCAACACGGGCCCCTGTGTAAAGGGAAGGAAACAGGCAGAGGAAGGAAGGCCAGAGATTAGAGAAGCTGACAGATGTACATAGCCTCAGAGGAGCCACGCTGTCCCGGCGCTCCTCCCCAGGGAGCCTTTCGTACCAAGGAATCTGGTTGCCTGAATGAAAAATGATATCATTTACTTCTTTAGTCAGAGCTGAGCTGTTTTCTTCAAACATAGAAATAACTTAACACTGCAACTCCAAATTGTTGGCCAAGTGATAGAGATATCTGTAATTTGGGCATTTGGTAACAACCTAAGTAAACAGCCAGGGACTTGGTTTCTTGGGAGGGGCCCTGTTCCCTGCAACAATGAGACAAAGCTCAGAGGGACTCAGACGGAAGGAAAGCTTTTGGAAAAGTTGTTCCAGAGCTCTTGCTTGCTGCCGAGCTTCAAGGAAGCTGGACTTTTCCTTCCTGCTGCTCAAAGCATGCTTCACCGACCAAATGCCCGTTAATTCAACAGATATTTACCGAGCACTGACTGGCGCAGCCTGTGCAAAGGCACTGGGGCTACAGATGTGCAAAAGCTGGGGCCCTGCCCTCAAGAGACTCAATCCAGAGGGAAGGCAGCCAAGTTCAGCCCGTGTGGCAGCCACTATGAGGCAGTATTCCCTTGGCACGGCAGCATTTGACTTGACTTGGAAATGAAGAGGACTTTCCAGGCCAGAGAAGTGGAAGGAGGGTGTCCTAGATGGAATGAACAGCAGGTGCAAAAGCACAGAGGCTTCAAAACTACTTGGACTCTTTGGAAATTAAAAGAAATACACTATTGCATGGAATAAAGTGCTATAGACCACTGGCGGTCGACGGTGTGACTGGACAGGTAGGCAGGAACTAGATCACACCTCTGTGAGCTACAGTGTTCAGAGTTTATCCTTTAGGTAATAGGGAGCCAAAGAGGAATCTTGAGCAGGGAAGTGATATGATTAGATTTTTGTATTAGAACACTCACTCCTTTCTATTCTGAAAAAAACTCTACCATACATCATATTAGGAAACTAATGCACGCAACTTCTTTACAGCATTGTTGGTGACAGTGAAAAAGCAGAAAACAAAATAAACATCCAGAGGTAGAAAAATGGATAAACAAATCATGGTGTAATCATACAATGTAATAGGACTCAATAGTTAAAATGATCCACATGGCCAGATTTTAAAAGCATAATTTTGAGGGATGCCTGGGGGCTCAGTCCATTAAGCACCTACCTTCAGCGCAGGTCATGATCCCAGGGTCCTGGGATCAAGCCCCAAATCTGGCTCCCTGTTCATCGGGGAGTCTGCTTCTCCCTCTGCCTCTGTGATATCTCTCCCTCTTGCTCTCTCTCAAATAAGTAAAAATAAAATCTTTTTTTTTAGAGCATGATTTTGAGTAGGAAAAAAAGGTGAATTTTAGAATATGTATGGTATGGTAAAATGTGTATAAAATTTAAAACCACATGTCTATATATTATTATAAATAATATATATATATAGAAAAGCATAAAAACATGGATTGTTGCTTCTGAAGAGTGAGGGAAAGGCATGAGGAAGGGGAGAAATACAAAGAGAAATTTATCTAGAATGTTCTATTTGTTTTTACGAGAAAAGAAATAATGGAGCAAAAATGCTAAAGCAGTAAATTCCCTGCATTTAAAAAAAACTTGAACTTTGTTTTTTTAAAAAACCAAAGATCCATCTGGAGGTGCTATCGAGGATAGGGGAGAGACTGAGAAGGGACCTAAGCCAGCTCTCCTGATTGGAGGAGAGTTGGGGGCCAGATCCCAGGAGCCTCCAAGAACAACGCACAAGGAAACATTTCCACCACCCCCCCCTTGGCCACTTCTAGCCTCTGGGCAGAGCTGATGTGCAGTTCTGGCCTCTTGTCTGGTGTCTCTGGAAGATGTGGGGCTCGGTCTTGTCCAGACCTGGCCACCATTCTGATCTGATGTGAAGCACGGTTCACAGTCCCCGGATGCCAGTACTGTTCTTGGACACCTGCTAACCAAGGGGGCAGAAACAGGAGGTGCTTAGAATACCTGGGAATATTTGACATTGTATGCTCAGAGTAGAGATAGTGTGTGTGTACATGCGTGTGTGTGTGTGTGTGCATGTATACATGTGTGACTGCATGTGCAAAACCGAGGAGCAGGGTGAAAGCAAACCTTCTAGAAAAGGGTTTGCAGTGCATTCTGGGACTTGATGGGAATATTCTTATACAGTTCAGAGACGTAAGGATGAATCTTTCCAGAAGGAATTCATTTTTAGACAACTACTTACCATTCAGATCTCCATCCCCTGACCTAGTGGGAATACAACAAACACATCTATGCATCCACACACATTTATGTGTCTGGGCTAGAGCTGTGCCAGAAAAGAAGAATCGATACATTTATGTTCCTGCTTTCCTGGGCCAAGCTAATCCTTGCTTCCTCCCCAGCCTGGATTTTGTGGGCATCCAGTAAAGAAAACTGTGACTTTTCTGCAATTACGTATAAATTTCATGACTTAGGTGTATCCTAGAAGGAATACATCTGCCGGATGCCCATAGCCTCACTTAAACGAATCTATCATGCTTTTTTAAAAAAGTTAATTTATTTGACAGAAGTCACAAGTAGGCAGAGAGGCAGGCAGAAAAAAAGAAGGGGAAGCAGGCTCCCTGCTCCATCCCAGGACCCTGAGATCATGACCTGAGCTGAAGGCAGAGGCTTAACCTGCTGAGCCACCCAGGGGCCCCTATCATGCTTTTGAAGAACAAAGGCATCCATAGCTACATAATGAACAATATGCAAATCATTTCTCTCTGGGAACCATCCCTTCATCTTTAATATACAGAGCCAGGAGAACATACAAAGAGAGACTCACTCTCTTGTACACACACACACACACACACACACACACGCACGCACACCCTTCCCCACTATAATTATAATTATCATGCTGGTTTCCAGATCAGGGGTTAATAGCCTTAGCCTGGAGACGCCTGAAAGGCACCGAAGGCAATTAGCGGTGTCCCTTCTTCACCCCCTACAGACTGTCAGAGCCTTTGCACTCGCTGTCTGCTTTCTAGCCCATGCATCCCCAGGTCCCTCTGTGGCTCATTCTCTCCCTGAATTTCGGTCTCAGCTCAAGTCCTACCTCCTCAGGGAGGCCTGGCCTGGCCACCTCCAAAGCTCTCTCTCCGCTTACCAGCTGTATTTTTTTTTCCCCCCCGGAACTTTTCACTCTTGGGATTACGCTGTGCCTTTCTTTGTTATTCAGCATATGTCTCCCTGCCGGTCCTAGACCACGAACTTCATGAGTCCCATTCATCATAGCCATATGCCCAGAGCCTAGGGCGGTGCCTGGCGCACAGCGGGCATTCTGTCCATACAGATGGACGGATGAATGAGCACCCCCTCTTTTCCTCTCCATGCCTACCTTCTCCTTTCCCCAACTTCCTCTCTGGCCCCATCTCTCCTGCCTCCATCTTAAGCCTGCTGGCAGGATCAGCGCTCGGGAAGCTGTAGGGCTGGTGAGATCCACTAGCTCCCCTCCTCCTGTCTGTGGCCCACCCTCCCTTGTGAGTATCTCTCTCCCACCTGCAGCTGCCACCACCAAGCTCAGGCACCTCAGATGATTGTAGGGAAACTGGAGAGTGGGGGGAGGGGGAAGGAAGATTGTACCAAAAGCAGGGCTGCCAGGTCACAGGGTAGAAGGTCATTCGGGTCATCCTTTAGCACCCAGCACCCAGCTTCTTGCTTTTTCCATAGGAGTCAGCACTGCCCTAGTAGGGATTCAGCCCCCTTCTCGAGCTACCGGAAGCCTCCTCCCTCCTGCCCCGATTGACAGTGTCTGACCCCACCCCAGCCCCGGCCTCTCTCTCCTTCCAGGCTTCTGCTTCTTTGTGCAATAAACTTGGAGCGGGAGAGCCAGCTATGTGCCGGGTCCCAGGCCAGCCTCGCCCCAGCCCACCGGGTGTGCACCGCCTTGCTTCTTTTCCTCCACTGCCTCTTCTCCCTGCCCCTCCTCACCGGGGCAGCCTGCGAAGCTCAGCTCAGCCGGACCCCACCCCCACCACTACCTGGCTCCCCAGAAGCCCCGCCCCCCCCTCAGGTCTCTACCGCTCTGGTGCCAAATGACCACATGCTCCACAGCGGTATTTTCCACCTGACTCCCCAGCAAGATTACAAACTGCTGGAGGGGAGGAGCTGTGTCTTACCCTCAGAGACCCAACCTACAAGGACTACAAAAACCACTGCTTTTTGCTAGAAGCCGGATAGTCCCTTCCCTCTTCCCACGATCGTCCACCGGTCACAGTCCATTCCATCCACCTAATCCCAGAGCAGAAGAAATCCAGAATACATTGAACACCGATGCAATCACAATGCGCCTTAGACACGTACTGTATGCTGGGTACTAGGGGTGCCCTGGTGAGCGGCCACAGACCCAGAGTCCCTGCTTTTCCGGGTTTCAGAGTTGGGGTGAGGGGAGAGATTTATCGAACACTTACAAGAATGAGTCTATCCCTGCGTGCCTATGAAGGTGAGCTCTCTGGAGGAACAGAGCCTTGCTCAGGAAAGATGAAACATGGTTTGGCTGGTCAGGGGAAGTTGACACTTGGCTGAGACCTGGAGGATGAACAATAGACCTCGAGGAGGCATGCAGGGGACATCCCAAAAGGGCCAGCAC
The DNA here is from genome assembly GCF_902655055.1 of Lutra lutra. Taxonomy (NCBI): domain Eukaryota; kingdom Metazoa; phylum Chordata; class Mammalia; order Carnivora; family Mustelidae; genus Lutra; species Lutra lutra. The sequence continues at coordinate 19,061,613 of NC_062293.1, read as the reverse complement.
CTGAGTCCCAGCCATTCCACAGAGAGCTGTATCTCTTACACCTGCAGCTGTAAAAGTCATGTAACTGATCGAACAGGGTATTCTTGAGAGTAAAAGCAGGAGCTATTAATAACTTCGATGGGCCAATAGGTGTCCGTGTCTGGACAAATCGGGCGCCTGGTTGCGTGAATTAAGAGTGACATTCTCCCTGCTTCCTGCCACTCTAGCGATGGAAGGAATTTCAACCCCTGGTCAGAGCTTCTGGAAGCCTGAGTTTTCGCCTGCCCTGGGACAAGGGAGAAGACAGACGATGCACTCCAGGAACGTGGAGGTGGAGGGGAGGGGGAACCAGGAAAGTTTACGCAGGTCCCAGAGCTAGAACCAGTGATGGGGAACGAGGGCAGGCCCCTGCCAGGGAACAGGTGGGAGGTGGGCGGGTGGCACCAGTTTCTAGCAGCATTGACTCTGAGCTTGGTGTGTGAGCTCCCCCCACTCCCTGGTGGCCCAAGTCCTTCCCACTTTAGGACAGGCATGGACGTTTGGGTCCCTGTGGTTTCTTCGAATTTCTTTTGCTCTACCTCCTTAAGCAAAGGTGGCCTGATTGGTACTTGGTATATAGGGAGAGCCTGATGCAGTGTGTGTGTGTGTGTGTAAGAGAGACAGAGCCCTGTTTCCCTCTGCCCCTCCGTCTGTCTGACTCTCAAGACTATTAATACAAACCCCACGTCTGGCTGAGCCACGAGAACATGAGCTCCCCACAGCAGAACACCACCCCTCCCGGCTGAGCCTGTTGTCTGTTCCGTTTCTGATCGGCGCCAGGCTCATAGACCCCATGTAGGTAGAATATAACTTTCCATAAATAACCCCTAGCCCGACCTACAATTTAGGCTTTGGGTTTTTTTCCCCCACCCCTCGTGGTAATGGGATTATAGGCTGGGCTGATCCCTCCTGGGTCTCGGGGTCCCAGAAAGCAGACCCTAGGTGTACCTGGGATTGGGCATTGCTTGGGATTCCCAGTTTCCTCCCCATGCTACCTGGCCCACGGTGAGGACTCAGTACATGTTGAGGAATGTGGCAGATCAAGTCTCATGCCCTCACAAACGCAGCTATGCACCTTCAGCCCCAGTGCCTTTGCTCGGGCCACGCCCCCCACTCAGAACCCTGTGCCACCTTCTCCACTGGCCAAACCTCTAAGCAGCACCCACCTCTGTGAAACCTTCCTGAAGTGTTTCCCCTCATTCCTACCACAAAGTGGATTCCTCCTATGCTTGATCCCATAACACTCTGTACAATGTGGCCTGATGACTTGCCCATGTGCCCACCAGGTTGGGGCGGCTTGAGTGAGCGTCTGAGCAGGAATGGAGCCCACATCAGGCTGTGGGCGAATGCTTAACCCCTTGATGCCCCAGTTGCCTTAGACCCAAACACAAGCCTGGCTCCAGAGCCCGTGTCTCCATCCACTGGACCACAGGGCGTCTGGGGACTGGACCGTGTATCCATTTCCTACCTGTTCTCACTCCCAGCTCTGAGACACTCCTCTCGGTGCGTGGATTCCCTGCAGGCTCTCGCTGGGGCGTCCTCGGGGTCTAGAGACAAGACACCCGCTGCCAACTATCAGAAACTTGCTGGTGATGATAAGGAATTGAAGAGGGATCATTGGGAGTTAAAGTGAAAAGTCCTTGGGGCTGGGGTGGGTGCTTTGGGGTGGGGTTACCCCAAGAGGGGCTGGACTGGATTCAGAGCTTTGACTCATCGCTCCCTGTGGTGACTGAAGAGTAGCTCTTGTGTGTGAGGCAGTGTCCAGCGCTGTGAGACACCTTGGTGACACAAGACCGAGGGAAGGACAAGCTGCTGTCCCTGCACATGATCTTCCATTCTCACCAGGGAGGCATACAATTTATGCTTGGGAAAACACTTGACGGAGCCCCCCGGGGAGCTGGAACCGAGTTGTATGTGGCTTGTGTTGCTCTCAGCACTAAACAGGGCTTGGCTAGGTGAGACACATGATCCGTGAACCAGTATCAAATGGAAGACATAGAATCAGAAACCAAAGTCATGGCAGGGACAAAGGGCCTGGGGCATCTGAGGAGACTCAGCCGGGTTTGCAACATCCCTGGAAGGTTCAGATTCAAAGGTGGCAAGGAATATGAACCCTAAAACTAAAACGAGAAGGAGTCATTGGGGTGGTCTTTAGACGTGGGGCTAAACTAAGGCAGAGACGAGTGTAGCAGCAGAGTGTGGCTACTTGGGAGTCGGAAGGAAGTTTGGTAGAGCAGGGTGGGGGTGGGGAAGGGGACTCAGGCAGGGAAAGGCCTCTCCAGTCAGGCTGAGAAGCCGGAACTCAATCCTGGGCAAGGAAGAGCTCTGGAAGGATTGTGAGTAGGGGTGTGGCGCAATGAGAACGGTGTTTCTGGAAGACAGTGTGGAGGGCAGGCTGCTTGAGGGAGACCAAGCTTGAAGTTATGACAATGGTTGCGGTGAAGGAATGAGGTCTAGGTTTGGAAAGGAAGGGACAGACATGACTTTTCAAAGGGAGGACATAATTGCCACAAGGGCCCCCGTGGCACGGTCAAAGGTGCCTCCAAGGTTGAAGTCCTAGTGACCAGGAGGAGAAGGATGTTACCTTTGACTAAATGACTGTGTGTGGCTGACAAAATGAGACCACATCCTCTCTGAAATGATTCATTGTCTTTATTAACAATGCCTCTGGATTCGGAGAGAACAGACTGGTATTTCATAAAGCAATATTAACATGGTCATTTCTCTACAAGAAAAACTTTTGCATAAATAACTTAAGTGCGAAAATAAATACGTAACTTAACTCTTTTTAAGAACCACGACTCTCATTCTTGTGGACAAATCCCACATGAAAGGATTGCAAAAAACGACCAGCCCGGCAGGCTCTCACATGGTCTGTGCTTCTGTTTTAAAAAAAAAAAATAAAAAAAAAATATATTTTTTTTAAACAATGAAAAACTACACAGAAAGTAAGAGGTGTCTGGAAATGACTTTCAGAAAGATTTTTGGATGACAGCTAACGGGCTTTGCAGTTTTTTTCAGCATATGTACAGCACTTGTAATTTTTCCCCAAGTAATATTATTTTAATGTAAGATGCGCCACCACCGGTAACAGTAGTAAGAAGCTACTTGCTAGACAGAATCATGTCTGTGAGTGCTAGGCGGAAGGAGACACCTCCAAAGGGATCTGCTGGTCTTTGAATGGGGGGCTGGCTGTTCCTTGGGCCTGGCAAGCCCAGTGTCCTGGGACTTCAAGCTTCTCTGCAGAAGGTGACTTTAAAACATGGCCATGGTGGGAGATGCTATTCTTTCGGAATAGGGGATTGATTCCTGGCCCCGCTCCCCCAGCCCTCCCCAGCCTTGGGACCTTCTCCTTCTCTACCCCAATTGCTGGTATCTTTTCTGCATCCTTTGGGGTGGAGTGGTGGAGGTAGGCAAACATCTGGGGAGCCCAGGCTGGAAAGAACGAGCTTCTTCCAGGAGCTTGTCAGCCCTAAAAAAGACTCCCCCCACCACCCTTGTTTGGCTGTCAGATCAGAGGATTACAGCTCTGAATTCTAGCCATGACCATGACCATGGCAGTAATCCAATCCAACCCCTCTCTCTCTCCTTTGCCCATTCAAACGGCACCCAAGGCCTTGGAATCATGTGACAGTAGATTCCTCGAGATACAAATCCCAGGCCCACCTTCATTTTCCAAAGAGGAAATTGAGGACAGACTCTGGACAGAAAGGGAAGAGTGTGGTCCAAGGTCATCCAGCAAGTTAGTGGCGGAGTCCAGACTGGAAATCCTATCTACGGACCCCAGTCCTGGGTTCTTGGCACAACAAAGCACTAAAGGCTTTAGGAGGGGGCAGAGAAGTGGAGGAGGAATCTTAGCGAACTTTCTTAACCAGTCCCCGGACTCTCATTCCCCACCGCTCCCTTAGAAACCCTGGGCGGCGAAATGCTTGCTTTTCTGCCTTCCTCTGAAGTGGGACCAGCAAAGGTGGGCGGCCCCGGTGGGCGGGGCTGCGTGGCTCAGTGTGTGTGACTCTCAGCGCCGTCCCCTGCCCTGCGGGACCCCCCCTGGGACGCAGGGGAGTAGGGGTGGGGAGGCTCTGCTAGCCCCCCTCCCCGAGATCCGCAGGGCCTGGCTCCCTCCTGCCGGAGCCCGGAAGGTCTCCGCCCCCTGCCCCGGGCTGCAGACATTTACAAGGAGATACAAACTGTCAGACCGCGCGCAGAGGGCAGAAACCCCGGCGCCCGGCTTAGGGCGCGGGTCGGGGAGCGCGGCGCGGCGGGCGGCCTCTAATAGGCGTTCTCCAGCTCGGCCTGGTTGGCTTTGGCGCCCCGGGCGCGGGGCCGCGACTTTCGGCCCTTCTGCGGCCGCGCGGCCTCGGGCCCGAAGTCCTTGAGCTCGGACTGGTTGTGGAAGCGGGTGAGGCGCTTGCACTTGCAGGAGGCCACCAGGCGCACTTTGCGCGCGCGCGGCGCCGCACCCCCGGGGCACAGCAGCTGCACCCGCTGCGCGCGGTAGCGGTCGGGGATGCAGCGGAAGTCGGGCCCGCTCGGGCGCCACCACTTGCCGCGGCCGATGGCGTTGGGCAGCAGGCGCGCGGGGCCGCACTGGCCGGAGCACACCAGCTCGGTGACCGGCTTGGCGCTACGGCAGGGCCCGTCCGTCACGTAGCGGGTGAAATGCAGCTCGCGGCAGCTGTACTCGGACGCGTCTGCGGAGAGAGGGCGCGTCAGGCCAGGCGGCCTCCTGCACGCCACCCACCCCGCCCAACCCGCCTTTTCCAAACCTGCCACTTTCCAGCTGCGTTTGCCCAGGTATTCTGGGGCTGGTGGAAAGACCTCTGGCCCACCCTTTCCCCCTAAAACTTTGGAGCCAAGTGTCTGTTGGGGTTCAAATACCAGCTCCAACGCTGTGTGATCTTGGGCAAGTCATTGAACGTCTCTGTGCTTCCTATCTGTAAAATGGGTTTGTCCTGAGCAGTTAGGGAGTGAATCCATGGCGTATATAACGCAGGGGCCGCGGTGAGTATGCGACAAGAGCTGAAAGTACTGGCTTTTATTATGTGTTCTTCTCCAAAGGGGTCTTTTTCTCCCTCTATAAGTCACATCGTGTTGCAGAGTGCCTGGTCTAGGCAGAGCAGGTGCTAGCCACACCCTCTGCATGATGGCCTTGGCTTCTCCTAAATTCTTTTTCCAGCCACTTGGGAGGGTTGGTGAGGGAATGGAGAAAGGAGTAGGGGTTAATTGAAGGGAATAAATCAGGGCAGCTGCTGCGGAGGAGAGAGATGGAAGAGGAGGTGGGGAGGAGAAGTCATTAGACTTGAAAAGAGCCAAAGGCTGCTTGTCCAGCCCCCTCATCATCACAGAGGACCAGGAAGTCTAGAGAGAGAAAGGCTCTTGCCCAAAAGGCAGAGCTGGGTGTCCTCACTGCGCTTTTCTGGGGCCCCAGCCCCTCTGGGTTCCTATAAGAGTGGAAGCTGTGTGTCTGAGCACCCACGTGGGAGGTTGGGGTGGGGGCGGGCACAGGGCTGCCTCTCACTACAGTTACTTCTCTATCAGAGGGGATGGAGCTCTGTCTGAAAACCTATAGGTTCAGCTGCTGCAAACACTTACTAAGCACCTGCTGTGTACTAGACATGCTGCTGGGCACATCTTTTTTTTTGTGCCATTTTAATGGATCTCCGATGGTGGCCCAGCCTTGCTCCTGGGTTGGGGTGGGGACAGGGGATAGGGAAGATTGTGCTCTAAGGTCTGGCTTGGTCCCCCGAAGACACCTTAATCAACTCTCCTACTGTGGGCTTAGACAGATGGGAGCTTTTTAAACAGCTGGTCCTCATATGAACATCTGTCTGTCACCCAAGGGGATGAAAAACAGTCCTGGGACCAAAAGCAGAGAAAAGGCCAAGAAGGCCAGGCCTCCACTCCCCAGGCCCTGGAGAACTAGCAGAGCAGGGGAGAGATGGGTCTGCCTTCCTCCAGTGGCTGACCTTCTGGTTTCTGGGCTGGCTTTCTACCCTCACCCTTGCTCCCAGGCTAGGGGGAGTGTGTGGGGGTGGCCTGTTTGCCAAGGGAAGGAGGCTTTTGGGGCTTTCCAAGAATAGCACTCCACATCAGGCACTTCTATAGAAGGTGACTTTGTTTTGAGCTTACAGCTTCCTTGGGGGCCTGCGGCCTCTCCTGGGAGCCCAGGGAGGTGGGTATTTTGTATTTGGACCCCATAGAGCCCAGGAAGCAGTCCCTTAAGCTTAATCGACCTTGCCTGGGGCGGGCGGGAGTGGCAGGATGGTATGCTCCTGCCCTCCCTTTTGAAGACTTGAGGCCTTCAAGTCTTCAGGCCCCCGGTGAGGCTGCCCCCTTGGCAGAACCCCACATTCCCAGCTGGCTGTGGGACAGGGAGAGATGAGATGAGGGGGCCTGGGCAGTGGACTCCTCTCCCACCCAGACAATGACTGGAGGGCAGTGAGGCCCTCCCCAAGAAGTGTCATTCCGCCCCCACCCCCAGCTGCTCCTGCCAGCTGCTCCAGCCAGCTGTGCACACGGCCCCCTAGGCTTGTGCGTGCAGACCTGACCAGAAGCCCAGATGTGCCCTCCACGAGAGCTCTTGCCTTGTCACAAGGGTCAGGCTCCCTCCCTAGTAATGAGGCAAGGCTTGGACCTGGGGACAGATGGGGTTACCTGCATCCACTGCCCGCACAGAGGATGCTACCTCCCCTCCAGGCCCTGGACAAACTGCTACCCGGGTCAGACTCTGCCTACAACTTCCCGTTCCTTCAAGGGCCAGCTCACCAGAAGACTCATGGAGGCAGGAGTGTCCTCTTCCCATTGCTTTGTGGGGACTTGCTCTGGCTCTCTGTCCCCAGCACTCCCCCCCCAACCCCACCCCCCGTCTCCCACCAGGGCTATCTTGGCATGGGATCAGACTTGGGTGAAATCTCAGCTCTTCTACTCCCTACCAAGTTCACGTCTGGAGTTTTTGTTTCTTCACTTTCCAATTGGGGGTTCACCTCCGGGGGCTCTCCTGCGGTGGATCCCCGGGGTAGGTTTTAAGTACAACCTGGGTAGAGCGTCTACCTCCAGCAGGTGTTCACGGATGGGAGGCTTCCTTGCCTGGTTCCCCGTCCAGGGATGCCAGCGGCCAGACCCGTCTCCTGTCTTCTCAGGAGGGGATTCTTGGAAATTGTCTGCCTTCGGAGGCTCTGAGCCGTTCCCAGAGTTATATTCTCACCATCTCAGCATCCCTCCTGCCCCAGGCTCCTGTGGCCAGCCGCCCCCACCCCAGCCTCATGCCTCCTAAGCTGGAACACCAAGGCTATGCTGGCTTGCCACCCTCCCCCTGCCTCTAGGCAAGGCTGTCCCTCCATTAGTGCTGACAACGGGGCGGAAAGTCTACCCCAGGCTTCAAAACCTTCCAGAGAGCCACCCCTCATGTGGAAAATGCTCTCCTCTACCCCCATGCATACCTTTGGTCTCAAAGGGATGGTGAGGGGGCCTCCCTCCGTTCTCCGCCCGGTTCATGGTCTTGTTGTTCTCCAGCTCTGGTGGGGGCTCTGGGTACTCGCCAAGCTCAGGGATGATTTCTGTGGCATCATTCTTGAAGGCCCGCCAGCCCTGGCCCTCCACCACTCGGAAGGCCTCATGCACCAGCAGGCAGACGAGACACAGAGCGAGAGAGAGCTGCATGGTGCCAGCCGGAGGAGGGCAGCCTGCCTTCCAGTAGCACAGGCTCCGTTCCCTAGCCTGGGACACGTTTGCCTTTTTAAAGCCCCCTCTGCCTGATGCCAACCAATGAGGACAGGCTGGGGCAGGGCTGGTCCCACGTTTCTCTCAACCCAGGGGGAGGGAACAGGGTGTGCTCACAGCAACCCCTCCCCAAAGACTTCCCAGGAACAGCAAACTCCCACATTGCTCTGGTGCTCCTAGGTGACCTAGAGAGAGGGGTGTGTGAGGCGAGCCTGCCCTCCAGCACCTCCCACGTGCAGGCAGCTGTGGTTTTCAGATATCAAAATGAGTTCCAGCTCATAATCTTTACCTCCTTGGTCCTCTTGGGCTTTCTCAAAAACAAACTGTGGACCAGCATCACAAAGAAAACGATGGCTCTGAGCCCTCCACGGAGCTGAGCCTCGCCAAATCCCTTTCTCAGGCCAAGTTCATTTGTTACCCCAACAACAAATGGCCCAAGGTCTCTATCTTTGGCCCCCACAGACCGAGGCAGAGGCAGAAGGAGGCTTTTTAAGAAATCTCACTGGTCCCAATTCCATGAGGTTCCGCATTGGTTATCCTGACCAAGAAAGCCCCTTGTTGGCAACCCTCTGGAAGGCAAGAGAGAAAACTGGAAAGCCACAAGGAGGGGAGGGCTTCTGCTTGAGCGAGGAGGCAGGATTCTGGTTACAAGTCCAGGATGAGCAAATCAGCGGGCACTGGTGATGGAGCCCAAGAAGATCTTGGGGCTTCCGCGCATGGTGACAGGCACTTCTTGGCCAAGACGCTCACTCCTGCTTGCAGACGCATGTACCAAAGGCAGTCATTTCCCTGGCCAGGCTGTGGTTAGGAATGGAGAGCACAAAATCCCTTTTCTTAGCAAAAGCCAAGGCCAGCATTTTTACTGCTGATTCTTTTTTTTCTCTGGTCTCTAGTCCATTAAGACTAGGGTCTCTAGTCCTCAAAAAGAGCTTTGAGTCTTATATAGAAAACCTTGCTGGTGCATGCTTTGGGACGCATTCCGCGAAGCCATCCCAGGTCCGGCTAGCCACAAAGAAGCCAAAAGGAACTACCACCTTGGCCCCGGAGCAGAACTAGGGGAGGGGTAGAGGTACCCGGGGAGGAAGGTTCACACCTGAGGTGCAGGAAAAGAAAGGAGAGCCATCAGAAGCTTTCACTGCCGGTGAAGGAGGAGGGGCACCGGACTCCTGGACCTGAAGGAGGCAGGGAAGAGGGCTGTGGCCCAGGTCCCCTTGGTATTTCCACTGGGCAATGAATCAGCACGCCCCACCTGCAGAGCCTGGCGGAGGCCTTTGCCACCTGCCTTGACTTGTAAGCCGCTGTGTCCATCTGAAGCCGTCTGTCCCTCCTTTCCACCATCCATCACTCCACACATAAATGCAGCTGCTCTGACAGTTTTACAAGCCAGACAGAAGCCCCTGCAGGAAGGGCCCTCTCTGATACCTGCTTCCTAAGTCAGCTTCCTTCAGGGCAGACAAAAACAGCTGTGCCCATTGTTGGACGTGATCTATCTCTCCCAACAGAGCCCGTGGGTGTTGTGAGAAGCTGGCCCTCTGCGCCCCCTCCCCTTGTCTCTGACCCTCCAGCCCCCTTTTCCCTTGCTCTGGAATGTGGACCATTAACCCGATCATGGCCGGACAACTGCCTTCTTGCCTCAGATTTGGGAAAAGTGCAGTTCCGAGGCCGGATACTTTAAGCGGCCGCGATCTGGACGCTGAAGCCCCACCTGCTGGTGGAAGCTACAGACCCAACCGCCTGAACCGGAGCCTGTGGGGCCCATTCCCGGAGCGCTGCTGCCACCTGCTGGAGACATAAGGAAGAGCCAGCGGCTGGAGGATGGCGAAGGATTTTATTTCATTGTTTATTTCATTGTTTTATTTGGAACTGAAGTCTTTGTTAAAAGAAAAAAGAGAAGAATCCAGAGGGTTTGAACCTATGAAGTGTGTCCATCCTTTTGAATTATTCTCTGCCAAGGTATAGCCCTGCTCTTCCCAGAACGGCTCACAGAGAACCTGCTAGGATATCATCTGCTTTTTCACTTCATGCTAATCCAGTTTTATGTTTACTCAGTTTGAGAGCTTGTCATCGTTCAGAGTTAAACCCCCAGGAGTTTTAGCTGACATCTGTTGCGGGTACGTTAGGTTATTTCCAATGCTTCCCTAGCCTCAGTAGGGATGCTATGAATGGATTCCTTGTACAAAGTAATTTTTTGAGTTAAACTTTTGAGATCATTGTAAATTCACATGTACTTGCAAAGAATAAAACAGGAAAATTCCATGTACCCTTGGCCCAGTTACTCTCAACGGTAACATCTTGCAAAACTGTAGTACAACCAGGATATTGACGTTGGAACAACCCACCAATATGCATGTACACATGCGTGTGTGTGTGTTTCAGTCTATGTCACTTTATCACATGTGTAAGTTCTAGTATCCAACCACAGCCAAGATAAAGAACAACTCTGTGACCATGAAGATTACTCTTGTTTTCTTTTGATAATGACATCTACCTTCTTCCCATGCCCCCTGCATCTTCTCCCTTAACCCATGATACCACTAATCTGTCATTTCAGAAATGTCATATAAATGGAATCAAATAGTATGTAACCTTGTAGATCTGCCTTTTTTCGCTCCACATGAAGCCCTGGAGATTCATCTTAGTTATTTCATGTATCAACGATTTGCTCCTTTTTACTGCTGGATAATATTCCACAAAATAATTTAAAAAAAAAAAAAAAGGGTTATTTCCAGAAGTGAACAATGGGTTTGGGAGGGTGAACAGTTGGCCGTGGTTTGCAGGGTTGTCTCCCAGAAAGCTCAGCCAGGTCCCTGGTCCCACCAGTGACATACAGGTAGACGTGTGCCTAAGTTGGCTAGGGCTGCCAAAACCAAGTACCTCAAACTGGGTGGCTGGAAGGACAAAATTGCATCATCTCATAGTTCTGGAGGGCGGAGCTGTGAGATCCAAGTGCTGGCAGGGTAGGCTCTTTGTGCTCTCTGTGTTTCATGCCTCTGCCCTCGCTGCTGGTAGCTTTACTGGCAATCTTTGGCATTCCTTGACTTCTAGAAGCTTCGCCCAATCTCTGCCTTCATCTTCACAGGGCATCTTCACTTATCTATGCCTTCATTCCCCCTTTTTTTTATAAGGACCTCAGTCATATTCAATTAGGGCCCACCCTAATGACCTTGTCTTATCTAATTATATCTGCTACAACCCTACTTACAAATAAGGTCCTGTTCTGATGTACGAGACGTTAGGATTCGAGATATGAATTTTGGAGGGGCACAATTAGCCCATAGTGGTACGTGCCTCCACGTGGCCAATGCTGGGTTTGGGCTAGAAATCTTTAAATTGCATTTAATAATTTAACAGTTGTACCTAGCAAGGCTGCTTTTCTACATGATGATTTGCTGGTTCTCCTTTCTACCAAGCTGCCTGTTCATATGTCCATTTGCTAAACATTTCATGAAGCGAGACCCCAGCCCCTCCCACCAGGAGCTGTGAACTGATTTCACGGTCCCCCTCCAGGAACTCCTGTACTGGGGAAGAAAACAATTCTTCAGCGAAGAAAGGGGTTAGTGCCACTGAGGAAAGGTTCAGTTGTTTTTTTTTTTTTTTTTTTTTTAAAGGGACAGGGTGTTATGCGCCTTCAGAAGGGAGAGCAGTGTCTTCTGCCTGGGGTGGATCTGGGGCTCTGACAGGAAGATATGGCGTTAGGACCACGCTTTGAAGGACAGGTCAAGTTTGGAAAGGAAGTTATGCTCCTTTGAATCCTTGGGATTCTAGAATCTTTGATCTCTAAGAAGCCTCCAGGGGCATCTCTCTACTTGCTTCTCAAGCCATCTGTCTGCAGTTCATGGGAACAGAGGGCTCCCCTTATGGGCTACATCTCTACACAGACTTTGCTCCCACAGGTCAGGGTAAAAGGGAGTATCCGGATTTGGAGGGCGATCTGTTTATAAGCAGTTGTCTGTGATAAGGGACATCCAAATCACCCTGTCTTTTTTTTTTTTTTAAGATTTTATTTATTTATTTGACAGAGAGAGAGAGCACAAGAAGGGAGAGCGGGAAAGGGAGAGGGAGAAGCAGGTTCCCCGCTGAGCAGAGAGCCCGATTGATCCCAGGACCTCCTGGCATCCTGACCTGAGCACCTGATCGATCCGAAGGCAGATGCTTAACCGACTGAGCCACCCAGGCGCCCCAATTCAGCCTGTCTTTGTTCAGAATTGAGAGCTTGTTCCATGGAGAGCATTAGTGTCTTGGCACAGGTGGAAAGTGGAACTCTTCCACTTGTTCATTCAGCAGCTTCTGGGACAAAGCGAAGAGTCTCAAAGAGCACTGTCTCACACACACACACACACACACACACACACGCGCTTAGAATGGGCTAATGGTTCCCCCAGCCCTAGCAAAATTGTGCTTCCATGTCCTTTCCGGTAACCAAGCCCTCTGAGGTGGGTCCCAGCTCATCCCCAACTGTCATTCAAGCTACCACCCTCTGCCTGGAGGGCCCGTGTCTGCAAACCCGAAATAAAAAAGTATTCGTGAGACTTGTTAAAAATGGTAAAGATGAGGGGTGCCTGGGTGGCTCAGTGGGTTAAAGCCTCTGCCTTCGGCTCCTGTCATGATCCCAGGGTCCCTGCTTCCCTTCCTCTCTCTCTTCCCCGCTTCTCTGCCTACTTGTGATCTCTGTCAAATAAATAAATAAAATCTTAAAAATGGTAAAGATGACTTTGCTCAAGGGGGGGCCTCTGGGGATAGTAACATCTGCACTGGGGTCTTGCACTGGCGGAGAGAGACCCGGCTCAGCTCCAACCACAACAGGAAAGTGGGAATCTGTAGCCCAGGAGCAGGGTAGGGTCACTGGCCGGAAAACTCCTAAGAGGAGCAGGGAAGGTGGGATAAACCAACACAACATGATTCCTACTGAAGGCAGCCCCCGGCCCTCAGACTTCACCTGCAGGATGGTGAGGGTGAAGAACCCGATTTGATATTGAGGACGATCAGATGTGGAAGTTGGGGGGATTCTGGCTAAAATGGGACAAAAAGGACACAAACACGGAAGTCCAAATGTCGGGGCCCAGTTGAAAAAAGGAGAATGAGTAAAGTCTGGCCAAAGAAAGGCTCTGTCTCCCTGTGTGTTTGGAGACTGACTTCCCTCTTCCAAGCCCAGCTGCGCCTGCCCTCTGCTCTCCGTTCTCCTTTTCAACTCTTCTCTTCTTTCTGCCCTCCTGCCTTTCAGGGAGGCTGCCCCAGTGCTCCGTGCACTGGGAACGTTCCACTGGAAGGCCGTCCTATTCATGGGCTTTCAGACTAGGTTTCTTAGAACTCCCATTTCCACACGGATGTCTTATGGTTTTAAAAATATGGGGCGCCTGGGGGCACCTGGGTGGCTCAGTGGGTTAAAGCCTCTGCCTTCGGCTCGGGTCATGATCCCAGGGTCCTGGGATGGAGCCCCGCATCGAGCCCACATTGGCCTCTCTGCTCAGCCGGGAGCCTGCTTCCCTCTCTCTCTCTGTCTGCCTCTGTGCCTACTTGTGATCTCTATCAAATAAATAAATAAAAATCTTAAAAAGAAAATATGGGGCGCCTGGGCGGCTCAATGGGTTGAGCCTCTGCCTTCGGCTCAGGTCATGATCCCAGGGTCCTGGGATCGAGCCCCACATCGGGCTCCCTGCTCAGTGGGGGGCCTGCTTCCCTCCCTCTCCCCGTCTGCCTCTCTGCCTACTTGTGATCTCTCTCTCTGTGTCAAATAAATAAATAAAATCTTTAAAAAAAATAAAAATATGTACATTTTGGGGCACCTGGGTGGCTCAGTCCATGAAGCATCTGACTCGATTTCAGTTCAGGTCATCATCTCAGGGTTGTGGGATCGAGCCCTCTGCTGGGCTCTGCCCTCAGTGGAGTCTGCTTGAGATCCTCTCTCCCTCTCCTTCTGCCCCTCCCCTTGCTCGTGTGCATGCTCTCTCTAAAATAAATAAAATCTTTAAAAAATGAATAAAAATATATTAAAATATGTACATTTCCATTATTTAAAAATATAACAAAGGAAAGAAAGGAGGGAGGAAAACAAACCACAAGAGACTCTTAATGAGAGAGAACGAACTGAGGGTTCACGGAGGGAGGTGTGTGGGGGATGGGCTAAATGGGTGATCGGTGGTGCTATGATGAGCACTGAGTGTCGTATCTAAGTGATGAATCACTGAATTCTACTCAGAAACCAATATTGCACAGTATGTTAACTAAGTAAAATTTGTTTTTTAAAAGATTTTATTTATTTGAGAGAGAGAGAGAACACAAGCAGGGTGAGTGGGAGAAGCAGACTCCCCACTGAGCAAGACCTTGGAATCATGACCTGAGCCAAAGACAGTTAGATGCTTAGCTGACTGAGCCACCCAGACAACCCCAAAGTAAAAGTTAAATAAAAATAAATAAAAATATAAACACACACACATTAATTTTAAATGTGGTGTGTTTCCATTTTTAATGAAACGGAGATCACCCATTCATTGCGTTGCCTCTAGGTTAACCCATTTTAGTGTAGACTTCGAAAACAGAATCTCTGTGCATCTGAACTTCTTATAAATGGGTCATCAATTCAGAAGGCCACGGCTCAGGGACTCTTTCTAAAAATTAGGCTTGGGCAAGCCACCCCTATAAAATTATATATATTTTTTAAAGTCATCTCTACACCCCAGCGTGGGGCTCAAACTCATGACCCAGAGATCAAGAGTTGCACACTCCCACTGAGCCAGCCAGGCAGGGCCCCCCCTCCACCCCCATAAAATTATACAAGAAGCACAGAACAATCCTCCTTAGATTTGAGTACTGGGATGTGTTTGACACGGTGCCATCATAGCAGACGACAAAAATTAAGAGGATATTAAGCAGACAAACTGCAACTGTTATTCCTAAGTGTCATTTCGACATTCTGTGCTCATTAGAGCAGTCTGGACCTCTGAAATTAGAGTATACAGAAATCACAGCACATCATACACAACGGAATGCTAAGTAGCTAGTGAAATGAAGGGTACTCTAAGAAATAACTATCTGTTGGGCACCTGAGTGGCTCAGTTAATTAAGAAATAACTATTTGGATTTTTTTTTTAAATTTATTTGACAGAAAGAGAGCACAAATAGGCAGAGAGGCAGGCAGAGAGAGAGGGGGAAGCAGGCTCCCTGCTGAGCAGAGAGCCCGATGCAGGGCTCGATCCCAGGACCCTGAGATCATGACCCGAGCTGAAGGCAGAGGCCCAACCCACTGAGCCACTCAAGCACCCCGAGAAATAACTATTTGTTAAGCACAAAAGCAAAGTGCAGAACGTTTTCCATGGAGATCTCTAAATGCACACGTTCACGAATGGGTACTTACGTATGCGTGGAATTTTTCTTTCTTTTTTTTTTTTTTTTTAAGATTTTATGTATTTGTCAAAGAGAGAGACAGAGCGAGCATGAGCAGTGGGGAGCAACAGGCAGAGGGAGAAGCAGGCTCCCTGCTGAGCAAGGAGCCCGATGCAGTGCTCAATCCCAGGACCCTGAAATCATGACCTGAGCTGAAGGCAGACACTTAACCGACAGAGCCACCCAGGTACCCCAGAGAGAGTTATTTCTGTCGGGGAGAAAAGGCACCCAACTCTCTTGAGTTTTTTTTATCAGAGAAAAAAAGCCAATGCTTATCACAAGGGAGATAAATGCTAACAGCAGAACTGAAGGCATCTGGGGGCAGGGTTGTGTTTGGGGGCTGCCCATTTGTAGGACCATTCAAACCCCAAATGCCTCCTAAGGGCCCACCCAAGGGCCACCCAGTCTCCTACTTTCTTAGGAACGTAAATCTACCTCCCTCATTTAGGATGGGCCTCTCTAGTCAAGACTATTCCAGTCAATTATCCCTCAAAAAAGCTGCAATCTTTTAGAAATTAAATAAATAAAAAGATTATTCCCATCACGGGAAATTTCTGGTAGTGGCAAGATGTTTAGCCAACATCTATTGCGTAAAACTAATCATCACAGGACTGAGAATGAACTCGGAAGGGCTAATTTTTAGATGATACTTATTTTTGGAAGTTAGAAAAAAGCAAACATAAGAGCATCAGAGAAAATCAGCAGAGATAAGAAAGACCCAAAAAAGACCATTTCTGTGTACTGTAAGACATTTATTTTGGTTACAGTTAGTGTTTTAACACTGATTTGTGATACAACAGACGTTAAACTCACTTTCCTTTAAAACCAATGTTAATTCCTGCCCCTTTTCTGTCCCGGAAACTCACGCTTTCACAGTCAAATTACCCTGAAAGCTGACAGGAGATAAATCAAGCTTCCAACCACTCTGCTCTCTCAAGGGGAGAGGGCCTCTACTTCCAGTCAGGATAAAGTCTTAACTTGGTAAGACCAACACTGTTGGCTCTTCAGTGGTTCTTGATACTGCCTTTATGGCAGAAATCTCCTGCGAGGAAAGTGCATATCTTCCTATTTTAAGATCAGTGCTTATTTGGATTAAAACATTAGCATCTTAACATTAACTTGTAACACAAAAGGCACCTACATTCCCTTTCAAACCATCCATCACCATGGGTGGAACACAGCGCCACCTGCTGGCCACCGTTATTATTACATACCCTATAATTCCCAGGTGGTGGTAAATTCCAGGTGGGGATTCTCAGAGAACCCTATACAGTGTCAGAGCCAAAGGGACCTTAGAGGTCTTCTAGATGAGTCCCCTTGTTTTGACAGATGGTGGTTTCTGCTCTCCAGAAAACTCAGAGTGGCAGAGAAACAGACCAGCCTGTGGAAAGTGTACTGCTTTTAGATTTGAGAAGAAAACCATCTGGTGCTCTAATTTGACCGAGGTGGGGGGTCTGCTAGTCAAAGAAAGGGATCAGGTCACGGGGGAGGGTAAGGGCACCCTGAGTTCCTATTCCATCACTTCCCAGGGGGTAGAAAGCCGTCCAGAAAGCGACCATGGGCAGCTGGGCACGTGCTGGCTCTTACACCGTAGAATTTTATTTTACTCAAAAATTAGGAGCTAAATTTCATGACGTAAAAATAGGGTTTCTGGGACCAAAGACTACCAAGAAATCCCCGTTATCAGCATAAAAGTAAGTGCCCAAGTAAAGGCAGTAATTTTCCCAGTGGCCTTTTCTCTCTCAGGCCCCCACCAAAAGCCTTCAAGAGGTCCTGATTAAAGGAGCCTGAGTAGCTAGCTGCTCCGTCCCATGGGGAGACCACTGCCAAAGGGCGGGAGGAGGCGCCCTTCCCCCCAATCCCAGAGCCTCTTCCAGAAGCAGAAGGGAAAGCTCCAACTTAGGGATGCTATGTGTTTCCTGGAGGAAGAGGCACACCTTCTAACCAAATCAGGGACCTAGGCTTCTTGCTTCCTGCTCCTGGAGCAGAGATGGGCTTGTATCAAATCCCTCCCACCCTCTTCCGGACCCCCGCCCCCGCCATGGCACCCCAGCTTGAATGGTTGTACTCCATCCACAAAACTGGCTCCTAGGCACACTGGCTGGGTCAAGGGCGTATGCCTGCCCCTGGACACTCCAAGGGGGATCTTTTCTTGATGGGGAGCCTAGTATGGGACAAAAGATTCAGTTTCAGGAAGCAGCAAACCTGAAATCTTGCCTCGGCTCTTCCTCAGAGTTGGGACGGCCTGGGTGCCCTGCCCTCCATCAGTCTGAACCCCAGGTCCTTTTTCTTCAAAGGTCACAATACATGAAGAAGCTCTGCCAACTGGATAGGGTTATTGGAAGAATCAAGTTAGATCAAGTGGGATGGTTCTTGGGAAACCGGAAGGTGAGGTACACGGGTTAGAAGATGGCCATTTCACTGAGGTGGGCTTCTGTGGGCAGTCCGGTCTCTGGGAGAGACCACAGCTCCTAGTTTGTTCGATGAGGCTGTGGTCACAGAGGAAAGTGACCGTCCAGACCCCACGCTCTGGCCCTGTGGCGGGAGAGGCCATGCGACACCCAGGAGTGAGGCCCTGCGGCACCCTGCTTCTCTTCGTCTAGCCCGACGCCCCTGGTCAACTCTGAAAAAGGCACATTCCCCACCTCGACAGGTGAACACTGCCTGAATTTCCATTTACAACGGAATTTTGAAGACTTGACAAAAGTCCTTGGTTTTTCACTTCTGGTAAGACTCCTTCTGCAAATCCTTGCAAGGGATCCTACCACAAATTCAGGTTTCTGCGAGCTTGACACACCCACCAGAACATTACCCTGCATGGGTCTGGGTCTCAGAAACAGTAAGAAAAAGTTAAATTCTGCAAACTTTTCTAGATCTCTGTGTGCGAGGAGCTGGGGCAGGGGGGTGCAGGTATGGCTGAGGACCACCTCTCTGCTGTCCGGGAACCTGAAGACGACAGGAATGCATCCCTTTTGTGGCAACAATCACTCAAAGTCCTAACAAGACTGTTTTCAAAACAAAACTCCTATATTCTGACACATGTGTGCACACGAGGGACCATCATCCTTATGGATGACTAATGTCATCCTTAAATTAGTCCTTAAAAAAAGGTGGCTCTGGTTTGTTTGTTTGCTCTACCACCAGTAAAGTCTCCACTTGGAGGCTCCGCTGTGTTTCATTTTGGCCTGGCTGAGTCACTTTTGCTCCAAGGGCTCCGGGATCCTTCTTGGCACCACAGAGCCCTAAGACCCACCTAGAAGTGGGCGGGGTGAAAGCCTGCTCCTCCATCCTCTGGCTGTGTTTCTGAGACACACACTCCCCCTCCACACCCACACACGCACCCTCTAATTGGCCAACTTCCTCCTTCTGTCCTTGGAATAGCAACAGAGACAAAAAGCAGTTGGCATGAGTGGCTCGAGCTCGCCCACACTATAATTCAGGACAAAACCTTTGTAATTCTTCAAATGGTGGGGGTTTTAAATAGGCTGGAACTTCAACACCCTGTTTTCTCAAAAAAAAATAATAATAATATAAAAGAAAACCATGCCCAAGGCATCAGTCTTCTAACAATCCAAGTGACTGAGAGCAGCGGTCCGAGAGAGACATTCCAAAGCAGCGGATTCTGAATGCAAGCCTTCCAAAGATTCTCACATTCTAGATACTGTGGACTGACTGGAGTCCTCCGGAGGAATGTCTGCCCACCTGACGGCCTCTTTGTTTGGGTATCTTTAATCCTACTGAAATACTTAAAATGCAGTCTCTTCATGGGAATTTCCACCCACTAACAACTGCTGGCCCGGGGGCCAGCTTCAGCCCTCAAAATGCGAGCCTCTGCCTATGAACAGCTGGGATGAGCGGGGAGGAGGCAGGCAGGGTGGGGAGAGGGGGGCCTGTGTTTGCATAGTTCCCTTACAGGGCTCGAGGTGCTGAGGTCCCCACTCAGGAGAGGACCCAGGGTGCATGGCAGGGAGCCGGGGAGGGAGGCAGGGGGCAACAGAGGTCAGGAAGGGCCCCTGGGGGCATCTCAAGCCTTTCACTGCCACAGACCTCCTGCCTTGGGTCATCCAGGAGAAGCATGCATGTCACACACCTTCCCCCTCTGCGCCCCCACCACAGGGAGAGGACATCATAAACTACAGGCACAGGACACACCAGGGAGCGACAATGCCTTCCTTAGCAAGCTTGTTTATGTGCTCCCCAGGGGGAAAGTGGCCCAGGGCTGTGTTGGGACAGACTTGTGGGCAAGTGCCTGGTGATGCTGGGAGCAGGGTACACTGTGTTTCCTAAACATGGCGGCTTCGGACACCTCGACCAGGGCCTCCCCGGCCTGCCTCTAGAGAAGAGGCCGAGGGGGTGCCCTAGAGTTTCAACTTCCCCTCCTTGACTAGTTTGTCATTGAGCTGGCACAGCTGGGCCAGGAAACCATCGTTGGGGCCGATCTCACGGTTCTGCCTCACGATGCTCAGGGCAGACTTGACGTCCATCTTCTGACGCATCATGAGGTAGGCGATAACTAGGGTTGGGGAGCGGCTGTAACCTTCCCGGCAGTGGACGAGGACCCGGCCTGGAAGAGAAACAGGGGCTCGTGAGCTGGAGCTGGGGGCTGTCCGCACACAGCCTGACTCAAGTCCCAACTCTTCTGGGGGGGCACCGATGAGTACCCAAGATGCTATTGTGCTGTGGGGCGGGGAGATAACGTACATAAGCACATCACCCTGGCAAACTGTGGGGCAGTATGTACTCAAGTGGGACACACGCAACCTCTACGGCCCAGCGGGGATGTACACACGTGCCCACAAAAGACATGCACCCAAATATTCTGAGGGCGGCACTGTTCCTAACAGCTGGCAGCTCCCAGAGGCCCATCAATGGCAGGACAGATCGCTAACAAGAAGGACGGGTGCCTGGGCCACCCAAGCGCCCCTGACTTTGATATTTCAATCAAAACCAAAACACATGGGGCACCTGGGTGGCCCAGTTGGTGAAGTATCTGCCTTTGGCTCAGGTCATGATCTCAGGGTCCTGGGATCGAGCCCCGAGTCAGGCTCCCCCACTCAGCAGGGAGTCTCTGTTCTCCCTTTGCTCCTATCCACTCCGCTCATGCTCTCTCTCTCCCTTGATCAAGTAATTAAATAAAATCTTCAAAAAAAAAAAAAAAGAAGAAAACACAGAAATGACCCAAAGGTCCACCAGCAGGTAAACGGACAAACTGGGAAGACTCGTCAGCATTCAACGGGAAAGGCCACGTGCAGCCACACGGATGGAACCCCTAGCGATGACGCGGACAGGGCGGGGCTGAGAAAGCGAACCCGCCATGTCATTCCATTTATACAAAAGTCTACAGAAAGTACACTCCTGTCTGGTGACAGAAAGCAGAGCAGTGGTTGCTTGGGAATGGAAGGCAGAGGGAGCAGATGGGAGAGGTCACAGAGGCGCCTGAGGAATCGCCAGGGGTTGGGGGGGCGACGGGCAAGCTCACTGTCGCCCTTGAGGTGCTGGTTTCACAGGTGTACACATATGTAAAAACGTCAAATCATGGGCTTTGAATACGTGTGATTTGTTGAATGTCAATTATACCGCAACAAAGCAGTTTCAAAAACATAAAAGGAATATCTGTATCAAATACAAACACAGGGACAGAAAATCAAAACACACAAACAGAAACACCCTCTCACGCCCCGACTCCCGCCATGGCCCATGAGGCCCGACGCAGTCCGGCCCCCGTTCTGCCATCATCTCCTCCTCTCCCTCCGTCCCTCCAGCCAGCTGGCCTCTCAGCCTGCAAAGCTCTTTTCCCAGGTGTCTGCTCCCCCAGCCCTCCTCTCTACAGGCATAACGCCCTCCCCAGCCCTTCTCCTCCTCCCTGTTCTAGTGCACCGCCCTCCCCTCCTGCCCCCCCCAACAGGCTGGAAATCTTTTTCACTTGTTTGCTGTCCCCCTCCCCTAAAATGGGGAAGCTCCACAAGGCAGGGCTGTCCATCCGTTTTGCTCCCCGCTGTATCCCCAGCACTTGGTGAAAGGAAGCATCAACCAGTCCCACCACATTGCATTTCCACTGGGGGGTCCCTGGGAGCCCCAAGCCTTGGCTTCTCTCTGCCACCACAGAGCCTTAGTTCACCACCCCTCCCACCACAGAGCCTTAGTTCAGGTCCTCGTCACCCTCACCACAGCCCCCTCCACACCTCCAAACCCAGCTCTCCCTCTACCCCCATCACCAGCAACCCACACTCCACCCAGTAGCTGGAAGGGGCTGTCTAAAATTCAAAATACAACCTGTCACCCTTTCAGGGCTTCTAGTCTCTAACGTGTGGCTTATAAGGCCGAGTGCCCATGGCCCAGATACCTTCCCATGCTTTTCCCCATTCCTGTGCCTCTGCACATGTCATTCCCTCTATCTGGAACGTATTCTCTCTCTTGGCCACCTGGCAAACTCCTACTCATTCCTTAAAACCCCAGTTCAGGGGGCTCCTGGGTGGCTCAGTGGGTTAAGCCTCTGCCTTCGACTCAGGTCATGATCTCAGGTTCCTGGGATCAAGCCCTACATCTGGCTCTCTGCTCAGCAGGGAGCCTGCTTCCCCCTCTCTCTCCACCTGCCTCTCTGCCTACTCGTGATCTCTATCAAGTGAAAAAAATAAAATCTTAAAAAAAAAAAAATACCCAGTTCAAATATTTCCTTTGTCAGCACAGGGATTTAGAACCAAAACCTTTGGGGCACCTGAGTGGCTCAGTTGGTTGAGGGTCTGATTTAATTTGGGTTCATGTCTGAGGGTCATGAGACCAAGCCCTGCGATGAGCCCTCCCCCTACCCCCACCCCGGGGGCACATGTGCACACAACTCTTTCTTTCTCTCTCAAGTAATAAATAAATACAACTTTTTTTGAGAGAGAGAGAACACTTGCAAGCCGGTGGTGGGTGGGGGAAGTGTCGGGGGAAGAGGAAGGGGACATAGAGAATGGGAGAGGGGAAGCAGGACTCCTTGCTGAGCTCAGAGCCAGAGGCAGGATTCAATCTCCAGAACCCGAGATCATCATAACCTGAACCGAAACCAAGACTGGGACACTCAACGGACTGAGCTACCCAGGTGCCCCAATAAATAAATCTAAAAAAACAAAAAACAAAAAAGAAGAAAAAGGGGCGCCTGGGTGGTTCAGTGGGTTAAAGCCTCTGCCTTCGGCTCAGGTCATGATCCCAGGGTCCTGGGATCGAGCCCTGCATTGGGCTCTCTGCTCAGCAGGGAGCCTGCTTCCTCCTCTCTCTCTGCCTGCCTCTCTGCCTACTTGTGATCTCTATCTGTCAAATAAATAAATAAAATCTTAAAAAAAAAGGGGGGGGGAGAAAGAAAAAAAAACCTTGAAGTCACGTGAATATGGGTTTAAATGTTAACTTGCTGGTTGTGATGGTTACAGGTGTAAACTCAGCCTGTCTATGATGCCCAGCTGTCTGGTCCAGCACTGGTCTAGAAGGTATTTCGTGGATGTAATTAACACCAACTATCAATAACTATCAGTTTCCTTCAGTAAAGGAGACTGCCCTTGGTCATGTGGCTGGGCCGCATCCAATCAGTTAAAGATCTTAAGAGCAAAAAGTGAGGCTTGCTGGAGATGAAATTCGGCCTCAAGGCTGTAATAAAGAAGGCCCGCCCGAGTCTGCAGCCTCCCAGGCTGCCCTCCAGATTTCAGATCTGCCAGATCCTACAACCGTGTGAGCCAATTCCTTAAAATAAATAATATCTATTCTTCTCTAGGTTCTATCTTGCTGGCCGGTACACTGCTTTTGAACTCTACGACCCACTACCCCCCACACACCTCCACTTCCTCATCTGTGGTCATAGTACCCATTGCGCAGTGTTGTTGGGGGACTGAAGGAAACATCCTATAAAGTCCTTAGACCAGCGCCCAGCATACGAACTAACTCCTAGCCAGCAACAGGAGTTGTCTGGTGGAGCCCAGTACTTTCTAGGACAGCAGCCTGGCTCTGTGTCCCTCCCAGCCATGCACGGATCTACCCTCCTCCGCCAGACCGCACGTGCCTTAAGGGTAGACTGTGGGGTACTGATTTTTGGATGCCCTACAACTTCTAGTATGCACTTGGTGCTCAATAAATGTTGGCTGATTAGCCAAGTGGTTGAGTGTCCACCAATGCTTCTATCCTGCCATTATTTTGAAGGAAATCTGGTGGCCCAGAGTCAAACAGAGTCTCTTCTGTTCCTATCACCCTCTGCTCAAAACATGACTCTATTCTCCCCATGCCTCCCATGCAGGAAGGAGGACCTCGCCCGCCCCTCCCCTGCCCATTCTCTCTCTAGCCAGCATATCCAAAGGGTGTGGAGAGAGGCTTTCCCTGCCCAAGCCCTGGTGAGAGAACCCTTGCGGAGCCACTGCCTCACCAGCTGGAACATACTCAGCAGCCCAGGACTCCCAGAGCCGATCAGGAAGGGGAAGGTTTGATTTCCAGCCTTCCAGGCCCCACCCAGATGCCATTCCTCCCTAGAGGCCTCCCTTGATCCGGACTGGAAGTGACTGCTTCCTCCTCTGGGCACTCCTGGCTCTTCCCACTTCTCCAAAGTGATGGGGGGCTGGCTCCCCCGAGCAATCCAGCCTGTGGGAGGCTGCTGTGTTTCTGTTGACTCACTTGGCCAGTCAATCTTAGAAGCATTTACACTTGGCTTGACAGCCCATGGAATTCATTTTTGTCACTCCCTCAGTAATTATCTGCCGTGTGTCTGCTATGGCCCCAAAGCTACCTTACGTGCTGGAGGGACAGACAGGAACCCCGTGGATCCAGCCAGAGGGCAGGTCTCACGCAAGAGAGTTTGCCAGAAGACAAGGTAGGGAGAGGCAGAGAGAACTTTCCAGACGGACAACTCAGCCCACGCTGCCTCCCACTAAGCCGGGAGGTCACAAAAAGTCAAGGTCTGTTCCTAGTGGGATGGAAAGGGGAAACAGAGTCGGAAAGCTCTAAGTTTCCTGAGTGGCTGACCAACCCATGTACAAGAAGAGCAAAATCCATCCCCTTAACTGGGACCCTCGTTCCCATCTACATGGGGACTCCATACAGCAGGAACAGAGGGGGTGACGTACATGAGACCATGAAGGACCACAAAGGGCCTGACAGTAAAGCCTACAGATGCCCCAGGTGATACCTCCCTCCTGAGCTCCAGACACATGATAACCAACGTCTAGTACATGCTGTTCACTAGGAATCATTCGAGGGGGAGGCTGCTGGGCACAGGAAGCAGAGGCAGGCTGGGAGCAAGGGGACACGGGGCTCACCTCCCCTGCAAAGGTTGTGGGAGGGGGAGGAAGAGGCTGGGAGAGGCAGCTTGAAGGTAAAGGCAGTCCCTGGGAGGAACAAGCTATAAGCAGAAAGGGCAGGTGGCCAGGGCTGGTCAACTGATGTCTGCCCTCTGCGTTCTAGGGTTTGCCCCCCAGGGACGGCCTGCCTGACTGCCAGTGCCTCAGCAGTTCTCCCTCAGTCGCAGAAAGGGAGCCCCAGGAAGCGTTTAGAAAGTGGCTGGAAGATGTGGCCTGTGGGCCATCACCTGCTGAGCACCAGCCTAAGCCCAGCCATGGTGGCCCCATTCTCCTGGCCAGGCATTCCATGTAAGCCAACTCCAGCCAGTGAGATCTGAGGGGAACCCCCACTGAGGATTTCTGAGGGCCCTTCTACTTGCTGTTCATTTTTATTTATTTACTTATTTTTAAGATATTATGTATTTATTTGAGATAGAAAAAGCACAAACCGGGCCAACAAGCCGAGGGAGAGGGTAAGGCAGACTCCCTCTGCCAAGCAGGGAGCCTGACATGAGGCTGGATCCCGGGACCCTGGGATCATGACCTGAGGCGAAGGCAGACGCTTAACTGATTAAGCCACCCAGGCACCCTCCTACATGCTCTTTAAGAAAGGGAAGAAACATGGGGACCAGATGGCTGCCTGGTCTTTTGCCGTACTTTGTCCTGCTGGGATGTGGTGACTGGGTCTGCCACCACCATCTTGGGACCATGAGTGGAGAGCCCAGAGGGTAGCAGAGGTGGGGAGGGGGAAGCACCTTGTCCTGACACGGCCACTGAGCTGCTGAATCAACCAGCCCCAGAGCTCCTTTACCTCAGCACTTCTCATCACAGAAGATAAATCGTTACTGCTGAACCTATTTTGGGGGCACGGCGGGGAGTGGGTAGAAATGAACTCTCAGCCAAAGTCCACTCAAACACCAGGACCCCAAGGCTGCCGCTGTGAGAAACATTTATACATCTTGGGTAACGTGGGGCCTCTTGACAGAGAGGAAGCCGGTGGCTGGCCTGTTTTCTAGAGAAGTCTGGTCAAAGCTGCCTTGCCTTGTTTCCTGGCCCGCAGGTGCCTTACCATTCTTTTGAGCCAAGGCCTGGTCGATGAAGTCTGCAGCCCTTTCAAAGTAGGCGCTGAGGTTGAACTCCTGCGTGTCGTTGGCCTTAATGCCCAGGTAGGTGATGCCGGAGTCCTTGTAGAAGTTGGCATTGGTATTGACATGCATGAAGGACCTGCCTTCCGCGGCATTCAGCACATGCGTGATACCTAGTTTCTGCAGCTTGGGGATGTCTTGAGCCACAGACCTGGACAAGAGACAGCGGCAGGGGATGACTCACTCACCAGCTGGCAGCCCAGGGGGAGGAAGATGGAGAAGATTCTAAGTCTCCCGGCAAAGCGAGGAACCCTTGGTGCTCGGCCCCTACCAGCTTCCCCTCATCTTATGAGCCACCTCCCTCCCTCCAGCCGTATCTAATTACCAGCAGCTTCCCCAAATAGCCGGGGCGGTTTCATGCCCATGTCGTTCCCTCTCTTTGAAATGCCCTTCTCGAGCTTCTCCGTGGACAGACACCCTCTCATTTTTCACCACCCTCTGCAATGTGTCCTCATCTCCCTTCCACCCCCAAGGTGGCATCTGGCTTCCTACCCTGTGGTGGTGGGGGGTACAGCCTAGTGGGCTCAAAATGGGCTCTAGAGCCAGACTGCCTGCGTCTGAATCCAACCCTCAGACCTACCATCCAGGTAACCTTGAGCAAGCCACTTAACCTTCTGGTGACTCAGTTTCCCTGTCTGTCAAATGGGGAGGCTATCCCTTGGGGTGGCCTGTGTTACACGAGTGGTCCTATAGACAGAGCCCACACTGTAGTCCGTGCTCTTCTAATGCCTGATTGTGCTTCTTTGTTCTGATCCCCTCAAGTGAGTAACCCACTCCACTGTCCAGCACCTGCTATCAGCTCCCGGTACTTAGTAGTCGTCAACTGACTACGTAGTGAATCCAAGAAAAAGGAAACCAGCACATCTGAGGCAGCCTCCTTCCTTGGATCATAAAATATGGCAGCCCCTCCAGTCCCCCAGAGGGACCCTTTCTGACACCGAGCACTAGCCACATCTCTGAGGCTCTCCTGGGTAAGCACTTGGGGACCCAGTGGCGCCAACTCTGGAGGTTATAAAACATTTGATCTCAATAGTCAAAGGGCTCCTTTATGTCATCTCCCAACAACGTCCTAATTCAGACAGCAGTTTGTACTTTACAAAACGCCTTCTCCGACAGGAGATCTCGTCTGCCTGAAGCCCTGGCCTTGAGCTCTGGTCCCACTGGACGGCGGAAGGATGAGCTGCGGGCTCACGCAGACAGCCGAGCGGCGAGCTGGGAGGAGGCCCAACGCCAGCCCTGTTCTGTCTCCCCCTCACTCTGTCATGTTCACATCAACTGCATATCCTGAGTTCTAGAAAATGAGGCTCATACAGGCTCCTCTGCTGTGTGAGCCCTGATTTGATTCAGGGGCTCCCAACAGGCAGGGAGCATGAGGCGCTCCATGCTGAGCGCCCCCCCTCCCCCAACACACACCCCTGGCCAGGTCAAAGCCAGATTCGTTAATTGGCCAGGGGACGTGTTTTTCTACAGTGGCCATCGGCACAGGCAACTCTGGCTGCCACCAGACATTTACAAGCTCGGTTTCCACTCAGGAAGTGGAGGCAGCTGAATGTGCCCAAGTGCCCTGGAGAGCAGGGTCTCCGAGGGAGCCAAGGCCACTTGCTGCTTCGGTGTCAGGACAGGGCGCTATCCTCAGAACTTTGCAATTTCCTGGGCCCTTTGGCTGAGGCTCTGGGACTGTTTTAGCTGTCCCTGCTCACCAGGCTGCACATGGTTGTAGAGCAGTGATCGATTCTCTGAAGGTGAGCTCCCATTCACCTCCCTTCTCCATTACACATTCAACAAATTCACCATTACCATTACTATCACTGTGAATGCACACTCAAGTGCCTGACACACGGTAGGTGCTCAATATGGTGAATGAATGGACAGAGTGGATGAGATTGTCCCCCATGACAGTGGGACCTGCTTTAGAGACCCTATTTAGCCCCACGATGACCCCTATTTTTGTGGCACCCTTTAGCAGGATAAGGAAGCAACAGGTTGTAGTACAGGATAGGGGATACAGACATGAACGAGACATTGACCCTGTCCTCACGGTCCCTCAACCACCCTGTGCCACCATGTCCTCCAGGGTAAAAGGAGAGAGGGGAGTTAATTCTGGGTTTCCAAAATGCAGACCCTGGCCCATAGAGCTTAGGGCCTTAGTAAATCAAACCCTATCTGTTAGGCAGGAGAAGGAGCGAGGAAACCCCAGCCCTGCCCTCCGGATCCCTCATCTGGATTCTCTGATCTGGTCGCCCAGCCGGGGAAAGTTCCACGCCCGATTTGTGACGTCAGCCGGTTGCCATGGCAGCGAAGGCAGACATTCCGCGGTGACCTCACTGCAGAACCAGGCAGCTGTCACATGACGCGCGGGCTGGAGACCGGCCGGGTGACAGAGGGCCACCTGTTAGGTGAACACGGTGGCCCGACCCCGCCCAAGGCTGAGCCCCTAGCGGGTGGCGGCTTCGGGCGGACGCCAGGCTGGCCGAGCGCCCCGGAATCCGGGCCCCCCGCGAGGGGAGGAGGACCGCGCGGGGCCGGGGCGGGGTCTAGCCCCTCCGCCTCCCCCCGCGCGGGGGCGGGCGGCGACTCCAGCCCCTGCCCGGCCCCCACGGTGTTCCCGGAGGTCGACCACGCCCCACAAACCGCCCCCCCTCAACCCCGTACGCCCGTGACGCCCCCACCCCGGCTTTCGGGTGGGCGGGGCGCCCCAGCGGCGACTCACGCGTTGCCCACGTAGATCCTGGGGGTGACCTCGTTGCAAGGCTGGCTCGGTAGGCTGTAGCAGCCGCTGCCATCCGACAGCAGGTCGTTGAGATCCTGCACCGAGAGCTCGAACGGGCCCGACATGGCGGCGGCCGGGCCCTGCACGCCCGGGCAGCAGCCTGCGAGGGGAGAGCCGCCGGGTCAGCTGGGCGGGGGCTCCGGAGCCGGGGCCCGCCCCGTCCCGCCCCGGAGGCGGGCCCGCCGGGCGCGGGAAAAGGCGGAGCGCGGAAGTCCGGCGCGCTCAGCTCCCCGCATGGAAGCGGGCCGCCGGGGCCCGCGGGGACGCTCCGGGGGCCCCGGGCCTGCCCTCCCTGCCGGCGGAGGTGGCGCCACCCAGGTGTTTTAGGGGGTCCTCGGTCCACCCCCAGCTAAGGGCTTTTCTGCATCATTATAAACGGGGAAGTTCTGTAACAACTTTGGATTAAACGCAGAGCGACATTAAATGTTCCAACTGAACGGGGTACGCACAGGTTTTGCTGTTTTTGCAGTTTTAGCGGGACACCCGGATTCCGCTTGTGAACTGACTCTGCCTGCTGCGGACCAGCGGCATTGACATCCCGGGGAGCTCATCAGAAACGCAAAGTCTCTCCCCAGCCCCGCCACGCTGAATGAGGATGTGCATTTTACAGCCCGCCCTCCCGCCCCCCGCGATCCTTACAAAGGTTCAAGTTTGGGAAGCCCAACTCTGAGGCACATTTCTTCCAACATTTATCCGGCTTCAAAGCTTGGACTCTGTGCAGCCAGGCTTCGCATTCTGACCCTGGCAAATCAGCCTCTCTGAGCCTGTTTGTTGGGGGAGGAGAATAAATGGGGATACTAGTAGCACCTAACTCCTAGGGTTGTTTGGAAGATTAAATGTGACACCAAGGAAATCGCCCAGCACTGTATAGTGAACACCCAGTAGGTTTCTGCCTCTACATCAGCCAATGCCGTGAGCACCCACTAGGTGCTACTCCACCTGTACTGGCCTGGAAACCATCAGGCTCCCTTCGCAGCCCTTCCAGGAGCAGCTACCAGCCCACTCTGAGCCGTGATCGCGTTGGCAACCCCTCATTTGCTGAAATCCCACTAAAAGCAGAAGACAGACTCCGTCTTTCCCCAGTGCGGATGGCAGACTCCCGCCCCACCCCCACTCCTCCAAAGTGCAAATGCCCCGGGAGTTTAGGAAACCCCCCATCCTGAGCCCAGCCGCAACACGAACTTGGTTCTTGAGCAGCAGAGCAGCCTGTTGCTTTGAAGTTCAGATTCTTCATCTGCAAAACGAAGAAATTGCATGAGCTTCTCATTAAGGCCATCTTTCACCTGCCCCCATAAGCCTGGGGTCTCCCACCTCCGGAAGATTCATTGTGGTGGAGATTCCTGAGCTTACAGCTGAAGGTGTGTAAACGAGCCTGGACTTCTCCATCCCCACCCCTACTTCCCACCGGGAGCCTTCCTACCCCTCCCAGCACACCACACCTTTTCCCCCTGCTGTTGGGGGGATCCACATGCCAGGCAGGTTCTGAGTCTTGTCCCCCATCTTGATTTGGACCTGTGTTAGCCTTCAAACAGAAGTCCAGGGATAGCCAGGCATGCTCTGTAGCTCCTCTTCCTTCCCCAAGATCTGTCCCTGATGTCATAACGGGGTAACTATGACAGCCTGTCGTGGGGACAGCTAACTACCTCACAGAGGAGCCTGGGTGCCTCATTTCTGAAGTGAGACTAGGAAGAGAAGATGAACAATTCCCTGGATTATCTAGCCTACCCTGTAATCGTCTCTAATCACAGACAGAGCACAACCTTCAGGAAGAAACTGGACTTTGGCCACTATGTATTTCATAAGAATAGAATACAAATAGGTATGTGGACAGTTGGGGTGGGACATCTGCGATTAGGGGTTCTGGAACGGTTGGCCTCAGAGAGATTGGCAGTAAACCAGACCACTACTGGCTTTGTGATGATATGGCCTTATCAGTTGGCTTGGGTCAAGAGGGCATCGGCATCTGTGACATTTATCTCCCAGCAGGAGTTCAGTGGTTGGAAACGCTCACTTAAACTTTTAAAGCCGGAGTAAGCTAGAAAGAGGCTAGGACTCCAGCTCCCAACAGGCTAGTCATACTGGGAAAGGACGCAAAGGACATTTATCTCTTTTACTTGTTCTGGCCCTCACGTTCTGTTATTTGTGCTACAAACTCTTCAAAGATGTCCGTTTGGGAAATTAAACTAACTGAAAATCCCTGAACCAGAGTAAGGTCAGAATTCAACATCGTCCTGTTTACTAATGGGGGGCAGTTGTCTAGAACGGGAGCGGGTTTTCAAGGCGGCTAGGAGGACCCCTCTGCAGTAACGTGGCTCTCTTTTACCCTCTTAGTGAAGGCGACCGTCGACACAAAACCTCCAGTGGCACACACACATCACATTTTGAAACTCAGCAAACTACAGGTATTGGCTCTTGCTGTCTGTGGATGTACTTTATTGATTTTTTTATCTATGTCCCGAAGAGGTCCGGTTTCCCAGAGCCTCGTAAATACCCTCCTCATCCAGAGATTTGCTAAGACTCCCTGCCCTTTGCGCACCAGCCGTCCCTGCGCGGTCCTCCCAGTCTCCACTGCAACCCTCGATTTGCCCCTTTCCCACCATCCCAGAGGAGGGTGATGCAGAGCGCCGGGGGTGTTGGCCACTGTCACCACGGAGGGGGGCGCGGTTTCTTACCAGGGTGAACAGAAGCGAATTGACAAAATCGAGTATGAAAACAAACAACTGTGTCAGAAGATTGCAAATGCCCATCGTGGTCCCGCCAAGGTGGATTGCTGGAACGAGTATTTTTCCAAGAGGTAGTGTTCTTTCTCCTCTCCTGTGTTTGGGAAGTCAGAGTCGACTTTCCCCCTTGTCAGGTTTTAGTGCGAGATTCTCCTGAGCAGGAGGCGTCCTAGAGAGAAAGCATCTTGATGGGAGACCAGGTTAGGGAGAATGAGAACTCTCCAAAACAAGGTCCAAGCTGCACCCAGACCAATAGAGTAGAATCCTCTAGGGAACATCAGGGTTGAGAACCACTGATAGGAACCTGCCAGTGTTGTGTACGGACCCCACAGTGTCATCTAGTTCAACAGGTGTAGGGGGGTCTCGGCTCAGCGGGAAGCCCTTAGGCAGCCTGGGTTTATGACATCACGACTTCATCCAAGAGGGGAATTTTTTTCTCCAGCCATCTCAGGATTTTGTGTTTTTCAGCTTAAACAGAGAAACAAGGAACCGGGAACTCGTGAGAATCACCGTGGAAAACCAGGGCATTCTGAAGAGGCTTGGTGATCGCAAACCCTACTATGACCGCAGGTTGTCCGAGATGGACTGGCAGGCACGTGGCTGCTCTGTGTGCCTCCCTTGTGCCTGCACAGTGCATCTGTGTTCAGAGTAGAGTCAGTCTCAGAAGGCATTCCCTAAGCAGCTGAAGGAGAAGTCATGCAAAATGCAGCAACTGGTAAAAGAGAAACCATCCAGAGCAAACAAAGCTAAGGACAGGAGGGGTGCCTGGGTGGCTCAGTGGGTTAAAGCCTCTGCCTTTGGCTCAGGTCATGATCCCGGGGTCCTGGGATTGAGCCCCACCTTGGGCTGTCTGCTCAGCAGGGAGCCTGCTTCCCCTTCTCTCTGCCTGCCTCTCTGCCTGCTTGAGATCTGTTAAATAAATAAATACAATCTTAAAAAAAAAAAGCTAAGGACAGGAGCAAACCATCCAGGAGCTAATCCATTTGCTCCCTGGGTAGCAAAGCCGCCATGTATCAGTTTCAAAAACTATCTAGTGGCATCTTCCCTCAAGCTTTAATTCATTAAAAAAAGAATGTACAAGCAAGGAGGAGGAAGGGTACATGATTCAGTGTGCGGTTGATTTCCTTCATTTAGGAACCAACTTTCAAGAAGGAAAAAAAAAAAGTAAAAAGCCTTCTGTGGTGTTTTTTTTTTCTTTAAAAAAACAAAAAACAAACAAACAAACAAAACCCAATCCCTGACTTTTGTCTGTAAGCCTTCTCTAAGCCAGCCTTAGGAGCTAGACCTCCAACTTTAGCCCCAGCCCCGTGGCATTGACAAAAATCTTTCTGATTTTTTCCCTTCAAGAATTCAAGGCGCTATATCAAAAATACAACAAGATATCTTCTCTCCCGAGATGAATAGGTATGTCTTAACATGGCTGCTTCTTACTGGGAAATAACAGTGATCACGTTTGATAGCAAAGCCCTAAGAGCCATACAGATGGAGCACAAGGGACCCAGTTTTAAGGGGATGGATTTTAGCCCTTCTGTAATATAACAGAACTTAGAGCCCTCGGTTTCCTCTCTCCAAAAGAGTAGGAAATGGCTGGCTTTTGTCATCAGCCTTGAGTCTTTCCATGAGTCTAAGGGGAAGTGATTTGTTCCAGTAAAATATAAACAGGAGGTCTCGTGATTTTCATATTGGGCAAAAGTTACATTACAGGTCTCTGTCACTATTCACGTACTATTGTGTTGGTATTTTGTAGTATTTAACATTATTAGGAATGACTAAGTTGTGTGTGTGTGAGTTAGTGTGTGTTTTGTCCCTGGGGAGAAGGATAAATGGACACTCAGGCTCTTCAAAGTATAGTTCCATATAATTGATGTTTCTCCATTTCTCTCCCTCTATTCTCCCTGAAAACAGGGTTACTCACCATGGAAAAGATACAAAAGAAAGCCCTAGGATTTCTTAGCTGCTTAGAATTTCAAGACACTCCTAAGTGGCTGAATGCTTAATCTTAGGATGCTACAATAAAGCTTGGAACATAAAATGAGTAAGTTACATTGAAAGTATGTACCCAAAGGCGTTAAGTCCCATCCCAAAATGGAGACAGAGTCGGGCAGGCAAAAGGCAGGATGCAACAAGCATTTTTATTTGGGGCTATAAAAAGGAGTTTCTATGAGAGCGTAAGAGAGAGAAATACCTTTTTAAAACACACGCCATCGTCAGCATCCTAGAGGGGAGGAAGGTGAGGTAAGATGACCCAGCCCTAAGTACAGCTCTGTCAAAACGGGAAACAGAAGCACGTGGTAAGATTAAGGTTCAGACAACACAGAGAACAAATGCCATTAGTCTCTCTGTGAATACACAGCATTGGAAAAGAATGCTTCATTGAAGTTTCCGTGTACTCTGTTCATTTATAGGGAGCAGCAACAGTGAAAGTGTCAAACACATCTCAAAACATAGGCAAGACAACACAGCTTGAGGGCTGTGACTGGTCGTGCTGGGTTTGAGCCTGACATTTTAAACTTTTTATGGAGAGAGGGTAGACCTTAAGTGTTCTCACCACAGATAAACTTTTTATTTTAAAATAATTAGATTCACAGGAAGTTGCAAATAAATGTTCGGGGGTGGGCGTGGGGGTGGGGGACTTCTGCACCCTTCACCCAGCCTTCTGCAAAGTTAGCACCTGGTGTAACTGTAATATGATATCAAACCAGGAAGCTGACATTGGTGAAATCCATAGAGTGTATACAAATTTCACCAGTTATGCATGCACTGATGTGTGTGTGTAGCTCTCTATAGTGTTATCAGATGTGTAGCTTTGGGTAACTAGAGTCACATTCAAGGTACATAGTTGACTATACCATCATCAAAAGACTTCATGGTACCCCCCCCTTTTTTTTAATTTGACAGACAGAGATCACAAGTAGGCAGAGAGGCAGGCAGAGAGTGGCAGTGGGTGGGGTGGGGTGAGAAGGAAGCAGGCTCCCTGCTGAGCAGAAAGCGGGGATGTGGCACTAGATCCCAGGACCCTGGGGTCATGACCTGAGCGGAAGGCAGAGGCTTTAACACACTGAGCCACCCAGGCACCCCATGTACCACCCCTTTTAATGACAGCTCCCCCTTCCTCCCATTCCTAACCCCCGGCAGTCACTAATCTGTTTTCCATCTCTGTAATTATGTTATTTCATGAGTCTTACATAAATGGGATCATGTGGTAAGTATCCATTCTTTTGAGCCTGGCTTTCTTAAATTCCATCTAATTTCCTTGCGGTTCATCCAAGTTGTGTACATCAAAAGTTCATTCCATTTTTACTGCTGCGTAGTATCCCATGGCATAAATGTACCAGGTGTTTTGGAACCATTTAACTGTTGGGAGGACATTGGGGTAGTTTCTAGCTTTTTTGACTCTTATGAATAAAGCAGCCATGAATATTTGTTACAAGATTCTGCCTGAAAATAAGTTTCATTTCTCTGAGAGAAACACTTGAGAGTATAATCAGGGATGAACACTTGAGAGTTGTATGGTAAGCCCATTTTATTTTATTTTATTTTTAAAGATTTTGTTTATTTATTTGACAGAGAGATCACAAGTAGGCAGATAGGCAGGCAGAGAGAGAGGGAGGAAGCAGGCTCCCTGCTGAGCAGAGAGCCCGATGAGGGACTCGATCCCAGGACCCTGGGATCATGACCCGAGCCGAAGGCAGAGGCTCAATCCACTGAGCCACCCAGGCGCCCCTGGTAAGCCCCTTTTAAAAGGAACCACAAATCTGTTTCCTGAGTGGCTGTACCATTTACATTTCCACAGTGGATGAGTGATTCCATTTCTCCACATCCTCACCAGCATTTGATAGTTTTCATTTTAGCCATTCCGATATGTGCATGGTGACATTTCCTGTGGCCCTAATTTGCAATTCTCTGGTGATTAATGAAGTTGAACATCTTTCATAGGCTTACTTGTCAGCTGGATATCCTCTTGTGTGAAATGTCTGTGAATGTCATTTGCCCATTTCCTAACTGGACTGTTCATTTTTTTTAATATTGAATTT
This sequence comes from Lutra lutra, assembly GCF_902655055.1. Lineage (NCBI taxonomy): Eukaryota > Metazoa > Chordata > Mammalia > Carnivora > Mustelidae > Lutra > Lutra lutra. The sequence goes on along the minus strand of NC_062293.1, from coordinate 19,026,534 downwards.
TGAGAGTTCTTTATATATTCTAGACCAAATCCTTCATTGGATATAGGACATGCAAAACATTTCCTCCAAGTCTGTAATTTGTTTTTCCTTCCTCTTAACAGAGTCTTTCGTAGAGCAAAGTATTTTTATTTTGATGTCATCCAGTTTATCAATAATGAAACTGTTCTGTGTTTTGACCATATTGATAATCAATATCCTGGTGACACTGTGTCATAATTTTGCCATGTGCTACCCCTGGGGAAATGGGGTAAAGGGCACACACTCTCTATGTTATTTCTTACACCCATGTAAATCTCCAATTATCTCAAAAAGTTGAAAGAATAAATCATATGTCTGATTGTAAATTCATTATTCACTGGTTCCAGTTGATCTCAGTTTGAGGAATCACCTTCATCTAGATTCTTCTCTAGAGATACAGGTTAGAAACCTGGGAGTCATCCTTTACTTTGCTCTCTCTTTCTCCTTCTCCCTGAGTACATAATTTCTTTTTTTTTTTTTTAATTTTTAAAAGATTTTATTTATTTGAGAGAGCATGAGCAGGGAGAGGGGTAGTGGGAGAGGCAGACGCCCCCCTGAGCAGGGAGCCGGATGCAGAACTCAATCCCAGGACCCCAAGATTATGACCTGAGCCGAAGTCAGACAATTAACTGGCTGAGCCACCTGCACGCTCCAGCTCTGCCTACACATTTTCAACCCAGCACCCGTACCGCTAAGTGTCTGCATATGCTATTGTTAATTTTCCCTCATCTGAGAATGTCTTCACTTCCCTTTCGTTCCTTAAGGGTAATTTCATCGCATATAGAATTCAAGATTGACGGTTCTTTGCTCTCAGCACTCTATAAATGTTGCGTGACTTCTGTCTGCCTCCATAGTTTCCTTTATAAGCAATACTGAAATAGAACTCAAATTGGTGTTCCTTTCTGGTTGTTTCTCCCTGTTTTTCAGATTTTTTCTTAGTCTTTACTTTTCAGAAGATTAGTTATGATGTGTCTTCTTTGGTCTTAACCTACTTGGAGTTTATTGGCTTCTTAAATCTGTAGGTTTCTATCTTTCACCAAATTTGGGGAGTTTTCAGCCCAAAAAGTATTCTTTGAGTACTTTTCAGTTCCACATTTCCCCTCTCCCAGGATTCTGATTTTTCTTTTTTTTTTTTTTAAGATTTTATTCATTTCATTTGACAGACAGAGATCACAAGTAGGCAGAGAGGCAGGCAGAGAGAGAGGAGGAAGCAGGCTCCCTGCCAAGCAGAGAGCCCGATGCGGGGCTCAATCCCAGGACCCTGGGATCATGACCTGAGCCGAAAGCAGAGGCTTTAACCCACTGAGCCACCCAGGCGCCCCAGGATTCTGATTTTTCAAACATTGGTCTTTTGTTATTGTCCCTGATCCTTGTCTTTTTTTTTTTTCCCCTTCCAGTCTGTTGTTCAGATTAAATTCTATTGATCTGTCCTTAAGCACTCTGCTTTGATCTTCTGTCATTTCCATTCTACTACCGAGTTCATCCAAGTTTTACCTTTCACAATAATTTTTAATTTCTATAATTTCCATTTGGTTCCTTCTCATAACTTCTATTTCTTTGCTAAGATTTTCCAATTCAAGAGAATTTGCAATTGCCTATTGAAGCGTTTTTATTACAACTGCTTTAAAATCCTTGTGAGATAAATTGTAACATCTGAGATAAATTCTAACATATCAGTATTGGTATCAGTTGATTGTTTTTTCCTTACATTGTTGTTTTTCTGGTTTGGGGTATGATGAGAGATTTTCTATTGTATCCTGGACTTGTGGGTTATTATGTTAGGGATCTTTTAATTTTATTTACATCTTCTAGTTTAGCAAGTAGGAGATCTGCTTAGGTGTAGTGCATTGTTTTTGATTTTTTTATGGGCTTTAGTTCCAAGGGAAGTTCATTTCTCTCTCCTCTTTCTTTCTTTTTTTTAGTTTTATGGTTTTATAAACACAAACACGATATGCATATAAGCTGTCTATGCGTTTTCTTCACTGTGCCACCAGGCATTGGGATTGGCATCTCTGATGGCCAACTGGGTTGTTCTTTCCACCACGGCTTTGCAGTTCTTGGAGACATCGTGACCAATCTCTGCACAGTGAGATTTATTGCCCATCAGCAGCATTTCAGTCTCCTTGATGTTGTGGACTAGGGACTTCCAGAAGCCACTGGGCAGCATGTGTTCTGTTTCCCTGTTGCTCCTGTAACCAATGCTGGGCATCAAGATCTGGTCCTTGAATCTTCTGGGCACCATACTGTCAATGTCTCTGGGCTTTCACTGGTTGCACTTAATTTTGACATGCCAGCCTGAGAGGTGCCGAAAAACTTCTTGCTCCTCTTGTTAAGCACCTCAGGCTTCACCAGAGGTCTGAGGGCGGCCATGATGCCGAGTAAGATGGCTGCCACCAAGCCAGGCAGCCCTGAGGAGGAGACGGCAGTGCGATTTTCTGACCCCTGGCAATACTGTTCTGGTCTGCGTTGTTCTGTGGGTGCTGCTAGGGTTCCCGCTCAGTCCCTGCTGGTGTCTTCTGTGGTGTCAGAAGGTGCCTCCTTGGATTGCATGGTATTGCCGGGCCGCCTTCTGGAGAGGGGCAGGGAGACACTGGGCTTTGCTGCTGCTGGGAATGAATTGGGCCACTTGCTGGGACCCTGGTGTGAAACTCCCCATAGGTCTCCACTGGGCTCCCTGTCCTTTGGCAAAGAAAATAAGCTCTCCTTTGTTTTTTTCCTTTTTTCTTATTTCTCTCCCATCTTCCTTGTCTATGTCTGTTGGTGGTTCTGGGTTGCAGCCCCTTCGGAGCTTAGTCCAGGGTATATGGCAGATGAAAAGAAAACCCAGGAAACGCCCCACATTGTTGTCCCTCAAGTCCTGAGGTCCCTAGCCAGCCCACCATCGTCTTTCTTTTTTTTCTTTTTTAATATTTTATATATTTATTTGGGACAGAGGGTACACAAGCTAGGGCAGGGAAAGGAACAGAGAAGCAGGCTCCCCACTGAGCACAGAGCCCAACACAGGACTCAACACAGGGCTCGATCTTAGGACCACAAGACCATGACCCAAGCCAGACACTTAACCTACTGAGCCACCCAGCGTCCCACCCACCCCCCGCCACACACACACACACCAAACCATCAAGCTTTCAGGGTCCTTTTATCATTGTTTTTAAACTTCCAAGGTTTTCAGTGGTACTTAGAGGAGAAGGAAAATGTGATTCTACAACATCTTGTTCTGAAACCACAAGCCTGACTTTTAAAGGAAGCAATAGATTGAGACTATATTCAAAGGGCAGGGGAAAAAAAGTAGAGGAAGAAATTGCCCCACATCAACTCCTCCAGAAAAATGCTTATTGGTTCTGACCTGGATGACTCACGACTGGGCTTTGGGCTTGTGCTGGTGTATTGTCATTAACTAAATCACCGAGGGCTGTTGCCTCGGTGTGCATAATCCCTGTGACTGGGGTCGGGGCATCGGTGATGGGACACTGGGTAAATGGATGTAAAATTGTGAAAGGCTACACTCTTGATGTATGTATTCAAACATGCAAGGGTAAAAGCACGATTGGTTGACGTTGATCCTCGCTAAGCGCTACCTGAAGGATGGATGGTTGTAACTTTCTTAAAGCCCCCTCTTGCAGAGAGTGGAAGGGATGGCAGGGGAACTTACAAATTGCTGGATCAAGGATGGCAAACAGGATTAATTCACTTGCTCATTCTGCCCAGTTGATAACTGGATAACTTTGTCCTGAGAGATCCCAAAGCCATGCCTAGATTCAGCAGGCGTGTCATGTTCAATGAGTCCCATCGGCCACAGATATGAGAATGGGCAGTGGCAGCAGATATGCCCCACCTACTGGACATCCCCAATCTAGAATAGTCCTCTAGAGCCCACATTCTTCTTGTAGACACAGAGCTTACCCGAGTTTAAAGGCCCATGGGGGGAAGAAAGCTGTATCTTGAGGGGGTGTGTAATAAAAAGATTTCTTGGTGTGGGGCCCCAGAGCTTTTGCCAAGATTTTGCCCAGGGGTTCAGAATGTATGTAGTTCTAGCTGAAATGGGACTGGGTGTATCATTTACACACACCCCACCACTATCTATGTGTAAACAAGTGTGTGTGTGTGCGTGTGTTTTTTAACAAGACTTTTCCACTTTTTACAAACAGTATAAACACTTTACAAACAACCTCTATCTCTGGGGCCCTACCCACTCTACTGTCGCAGACCAACAGCAGGTAACAGCATATCTCAGGGGCAAGGAAGTTACTTGGATGGGAAGTGAGGCAGGCACCCCACTTTCATGCCCTGCTTCGTGATATGCACGAAGAGAATTATTGCCATTTTATCTGACGATTGCGTAAAAATATTACAAAGCCAAAAACACCTGTTGAGTAAAATGACAAAGGGAAAAAAAAAAGCCAACTGGTGTTCAACCCCTCTGTTCGTACACTGGAGGAAAACCCACCCTAATGGGATTTTGCTAAGAGTCGGTTAGTATCTCTCAAGAGTCATTTTGACTTAATTGTTTTCAGCCTCAGATCCTGACTTTAGGTCCTGGCTCTCCCGTATAATACACACAACTTTGTACGTGTCCTTCACACTTCAGGGCAGTTGTCCCAACCCCCACACCCCACCCCCACCTCCACCCCCGCTGCTATTTGGGAAAACTCGAGACTCATTTCACTTGTTAAGGATTTGTGCATGATCAGTGCAAAGAAGTCCTTATCCTTTTGCTAGAAAGATCTGAAGAAAGAGATCCTGGCAGGTGGACCTACCAGGTTAGTGGGCTAGAAAGTTGCAAAGGTGGCTTTGGGTGAGGATGCAAAATGGAAATTCCTAAAGAGGCAGCACATCTTCTTCCTGGCACTTTGCCCTGAACCTGGCCCCCTTTACTTCTCATGAGGGAAAGAGCTTGGCATGGGTAAGCAGCTTCTTGGCAGTCTCAGAAGTTACTGCCACGCTGAACTTTATTGTAAATTCAAGTTATGGTGAGAAGGGCGAGAGGGACAAGGGATAGAATGGAAAAAAGCAAAGCCAGGGCTTAAGGTTAGAAGTCTGAGGGGATCTAGAAAGGGGACAAGCAGCCTTACATTCCTCCAGAGTCCCTGAAAACACCACCGTTATCATACAACAGCACAGAAATTCATGATAATGAAGTGTGCCTTAATCTTCAAAAAAAAGTTTGTGTGTGTTTGCCATTTAAGAAGGCAGAGAACCAAGTTTCCTACTGCCAAGCAAACATGATCACAAAGGTTAAAACCAACATTTTAGTGCTCGAGGACAAGGGAGCTTCGGTTGCAAGGAAAAATCTCCGTGGGTAAGGATAACTCCATTTCCAGCAAAGCTGAATCAGTGAAGCATCCCTCTGTTTATCATCTCTGCAAATCGGTACCTTGTAAATCCGTCCCCGCAAAAGACAGTGGCTACATAACTTCTATATAACTTCCAGGCAAAGAATCAGGGTCAACTTGCTTCTGACACTTGAGTGAGTGAAATGTTACTTTGTGATACATCCTCTTTCCAATTCACATTCTCTGCTCCAAAGGGATGCAATGAAAAACAACAGACAAAACCAATAACGGACCAGACTCCACACACATATTCTTCTGCACGAGGACGTTTATGGAAAATTCTGCTCCTCTCCACACTTAAGATTCCTTGATGGTAGCATGGGGGAGGGCTGGTTGAGGGGGTCCTCCTCCAGCTCCTCTCCAACCCAGATGTTCTAGCATACAGTTACCTGACCCAACTAATAGGCACCCAGTGAGTGTCCTTGCCCAGCTTCTCCAAGAGCGCTCTGAGCTGGCTGTGGGCGCTCTGGAGGTCCTCCTTCACCAGCACGCTGTCCACCAGATGCCCGTAGTGCTGATCTATGAAGGCGGCGGAGGCGGCCATCTCTTGCTGCTCCTCGTCCTGCAAGGAAAGGGGCCGTCATGGAGCCACTGGGTGGTCCTCCCTCAAAACAAGAAACCTCCAGTCTTTTTCTTGGGTGGTGTTCTCAGGTCTTGCTTTTAAGTGATGGGTGGGTGACTTGGGACGGTGAATAACCCATGGCGTACACAAGAACAGAGTGTGGTGATAACACCCGATCACACGTCCGATAATGTGGCCAGGAAGTAGGCACAATCCTTGTTTGTCTTCTCAGAATATCTACTGTTAGCTCTTAGGACCTGTTAACCTCACCCATGACATGGGCTTTGGGTGGACGCTAATTCTACATCCGTGTGTACAAATAATGTCAGTATCACACTTCCGGGTGGAAGGTATTTCCAGAGAAGGGGGTACCATTGTGTTACGTGTCAAGGCGGTTAAGTCATTATGGCAAAGAACTACAAATACTATTAACTATAAGCAAAGCAAGCATTTCTGGAATCAGCGAGGGGGAAAAGAGGGAGGATAAGTAACTCTCATGCCCTCTGAATTCAGACTCCTAAATTCATCACATAGAACTTAATTCTTCTTGCCATTTCCTCATACCAGAGCCCATTACGAGCAAAGTAGCTAGAGTGGAGTTCTTTACAAAAGTGCTGGGACAATCCTGACCAAACACCCCATTTCCCTGGGGTCCCCGACTTCCTTCATCAGACTGCTTTCCTGGCCCCTAACACTGAGGGACAGGTAGCCGGCGAACCCTCCTTTGCCCGGCCTGCATAGGGTTTGCTTCTTTATTCAAAAACACCTCGAGGGGTGCCTGGGTGACTCAGTGGGTTAAAGCCTCTGCCTTCAGCTCAGGTCATGATCTCAGGGTCCTGGGATGGAGCCCTGCATCGGGCTCTCTGCTCAGCAGGGAGCCTGCTTCCTCCTCTCTCTCTGCCTGCCTCTCTGCCTACTTGTGATCTCTGTCTGTCAAATAAATAAATAAAATCTTTAAAAAAAAAAAAAAACACCTCAAAGGTGCAGAACCTCAAGCAGGTAGTTGACTGACGGTTAGCTTCTGCCTTCTCTCTTGTGCTCACAGAAATTCAGTGCTCTTACAGTGTGGGGGAGCCGTCCTCCCCCAAAAAGACCCACATTCCAAAATATTCCCTCCTCCTCCTCCTCCTCTTCTCTCTGTTGCCATCCGCCCCAGGTCCCAAATTTAGCAAGAGCACTTGTAGGGTCAGAATATAGGTTCTAAAGGCCTAGGAAAGGGTTGGGCATGCTGCCACAGAGATGGGAGAGATTGGATGCGAAGCTGGTATTTCAATTAAGACGACTGGGGTGTGGCCTGGGAATTGAACAGATCAGTGCGATCGAGTCTTTGACAGATGTCCCCTATTTTCTGGGAGGATCCTTCTGTGAAGGAGTGAAGGGTGGGGAGTGATCCTTGTCTGAAGTGGGAGGAACTTTCAGCTGCTCTACCTGGGCTTTCCAGTGACCCGACCATCTAAATCTGGCCAATAGGCAAACGGAAAGACAGCCCCGTGCAGAAGGTACGAGGACACTTAGGCAGCTGTCATGAGCCCTTTCAGGCCCTCAGAAATGATCCACTTTAAACTTACAAGTGGGGCAGCTGTGTCCTCACAAGCAGGGGACATGGGTGGTGTCTTCCTCTTCTCCTGAATCGCAGGCTTGACAAATATAACATAGGGCTTGAACTCTGAGGTCCTCAGTTGTTGAAGTGCCTGAGAAAGAAAGTTCAAAAATATTACACATTTGAGAAATATTTTATTATGAAACACTTTCTGAATGCTCCATAAGGGTGTGCTGTATCTCAGAACCTCAGGGGCAAGGGTCCTGATCGCATGGTCTAGTGACAATGGACTTCCACTGGGCAGACCAGCTGCTCATTTTCCCGTCCTCCACTTTGACACTGGACTTGGCCGGGCCCCAGAGGCCCGCTTGCTGAGAAGGAACGTAGTGAAGCCCCGGGTCCAGGTGTTGCCGTCTCTCTTAGCTCTGACCCCACAAGCTCTGATTAACCTTCATATGCCCTTCTCCACATGCCCTGTCCTGATAGAAGATTTAATGTGCAACTCTTATTAGTCAAACGTCAGTTTGGACTACACTAATTCAAAATATGTGTTATCACACAGGCCTCCTTATGATATTCAGAGAAGAAAAGGTTTGCTAAGCAAATGAAGAGACTAAGAAACCATTTGAAACAAATGGTACAGACATTAGAAGCTTTTCAATGTGCAAATCATCCTGTTAGCGCCTATGACCTATAACGTAAGGGCCTCAGTTTGGAAACACTGGCATTAAACGTATATGTACATTCTGCAGCCCCCCATTCAATAAAATCACTTTTCAGATAAAATTTTGCAATTCAGACTTTTAATTTTGATGATCAACCCTCAGCAAGTCCAAATGCAAGAGGGTTTTTCCTTCATAAACATAATGTGCTTTTTGGACTCTGTCTCAAGCCAACTCCTGTTAAATAAAGCCTACACCTTCTAGCATAAAATCAGAGCTCCAGTTCTATAGAGGAAAAAAAGAAAAACCCAGAGTGAGTTCAAAGCTTCGCAGTTTTTGTCAAAGACAAGGTTAAAAAGATGCTTGAGCCCCCGTCAAACACACGGCAGGCAGGGCACGCAGAACTGGAAACAGGTTGGAAGCCCTTCACAGGGTCATGTCTCCTTCCCTTTTCTCTTTCAAACGGCTCTCTGGGTCGTCCCAGATTCTCTGGGAATCTCTCAGAGATTCCCTGAGTAGCTGACTTGACTTGTCCTGGGGGCACAGGGGCGGTATCCCGGTACAGGGAGCTGGGCCCCGGCATCCACCCGTGCCCTGGCATCTAGTTCCCCGTCCTGTCACCACAGACCAGCGGCACCCGTGCTACTACCTGGTCCCCTCCATGCAGAGGCCACGACCCCAGGTCTGCAGGCCACTAGGGGGTCTTGGAGCATCCTCCAACAAATGCCATTTCGTGTATACATGTGCACGTTTCAGGGTGCAAAGCTTTCCTTAGATTCTCAAAGAGAGACCTAAGGAAATTTTAACATCCAGTCCCTTGGACTAAAAAAGCCTTAGACGGAGGTCAAATGTCCTGTGTAATATACAGCTCCCTCATTATTATTTTATTTTGAGAGAGAGAGCAGAAGGAGAGACTTTCACGCAGACTACCTACTGAGCACAGAGCTAGACGCGGGGCTCGATCCCATGACCCTGAGATAGGACCAGAGCTGAAATCAAGAGTCAGACTCTCAACCGATTGAGCCCCCTCATGGATATATTCCGCCAACAGAAAATGCCCAACTGGCTCAGAAACTCACGTCCGGCTCCACGTCCACCAAACACACTTTGTTTTTTGCCATCACCGCCTGAATGGCATCCAGACTGGTTCCGTAGAGGTTTTCCTTATATTCGCCATGCTCCAGGAACCTAAAACACCACCAACAGGCCTTCAGCTCCTGAGTTTGCCTAAATTAGCAGGTAAAGCTGGATGGACTTTCCACCACCACTCCTCTCCCGCATCCCCTGCCTTCCCAAAAGTGCTCCCACAAGGCCAAGCAGAACACCAGCCGGGGGCCCCCAAGGGCCAGCTGGGCCGTCAGGCCCACGCACCTGCTGTGATGTAAGTCAGCCTCGAACGCTTGCTTAGAGACGAAGTGATATTCCAACCCCTCCTTCTCATGGCTCTTTCGGGGCCTGGTGGTATCTTTGAAAAAAAGGAAAAGGGAAACCGGGCAAAGAGATGTCACCTCGCAGTGCGTGAGAACAGCAGCGAGCCTGGGTCTCCCCTTCCCCTCCAGAGCTCATTGCTGTTTTGTGAAGGAAACCAGCATTCCCATTTCTCAGTGTCACTGGGGGGCAGACACACTCCGCGATGTGGGAAACGAGGCCTCCCACTTTGCAGGGGAGGACAACTGAGATGGAAGGAGATCAAGCCCAAGCTGGGGTGTGAGCTCTGTCCCATGCCAAGTGTTTGCCCCTAGCGGCCCCGCTAGATGGCCTGGCCGAAGTGGTGTTGGTTGTTAAGAATCGCAGGAGGGATCTCTAGCCCTAACTGTTGATTTCCTCCTTGTTTTCCTTTCTGCGAGCCATGGGGCCCCAGATACAGACGGCCCTGCTGGAGGCCTTTAAATCCTTATTCAGTGACTTCTCATTTCGAGAGCAGAGATGTGAAGACAGACAGTCCCGTGATGGACAAGATGCGGTTTAGCAAATCTGGCTCTCATACAACTTAGCGCAAATCAGGCAGCACTTCTCCACTGGTTTCTGTGATAGAACTGAGACATGCACTTCAGGGGAAAACCAGGTCCTTCCCAGAAGGAGAGTACGCATGAAGGATCACATTGCTCTTTTCTAGAGCATTCCGCAAGAAACGATGGGGGTCCTGAAGGACAGAATTTTCATGACCTTGGGGACCAACCCAGGACGCTCTGTGCTCAACATGTGGCATCTCTGCCCCACGTTGGGGAGAGCTGCTAGGGTCACTTTTCTGATCATGTCATTCACTTGCTTAAAAACTTTTTATTCACCACCGATAACATTCTAAAGAACTTAGATGAGTATCTCCTCCCACATGATCCACACTAGCCCCCTCCCCCAGTCCCTAATGCTGCAACCCTGGGTCACACCTCCATCGCTTTGCACAACCGTATCCCTCTGTATACAGAACTATTCCTTTCTTCCCTGCCTGGAAAACTCCTATTTATGCTTCAAAACCCAGGATTAAAGTCACTGCCTCTCTGAAGTGGGAAGTCTTGGGAAGCCTTCCTCCACTCTTTCAGGTCCTAAAAGCAAGGGGCGGGGGGACGTTCACCTATCTGTGGGGTGCCTGAAGCGGGTAGGCCTGACCAACCATGTACCCCTGCCCCGGGGGATGGATCTGGAGGTTCTGAAAGATGAACATATGAGCAGCTTCCACAGATCCTGCAGGTTTCAGTCCGCCCTGGAAGGCAGTGGCCCTCGGAAGCCTACCTCCCAGGTCCATCAGAGGTGTGTCGCTAGAATGGCTTCTGGAGCCCTGCTGCCTCCCGCCCATCCCTGCCACTTTAGATAGGGCTCCGAAAGACAACTCTGACAACCCACAGACTGGGGTATGGGCCCTGAGGCCCAGGGGTCTGGTAAAAGAAAGGATTGGTAGCTGCCCTTAGAACACTCTGGAAAGGTCTCATTGCTGCCACCAGAGCCTTCCCTTTCGGTGACTACCAGGTGCCCACACTGTATCCCTCTGAGGACAGAAGGACTAAGGGCTCCAGAAAGGGAAAGGACAGCCAAGGACAGGAGTGGCAGGCTTTGTGCGGTCTCATCAAGGATGTGACTGGACAGGCTGCCTGGGTTTGAATCTTGGCCCCACTACTTCCCAACTGTGTGACACTGGGAAAGTTACTTAACCTTTCTGAGCCCCAGCGTCTTCCTCTGCGGTATAAGATGGTGATCACCTTTCTCCTCAAGGGTATGGGGAGGGCTGCCCAAGCCACTGCCCATAGAAGCTCCCAGACCCTTCGTTCCCCTCTTCTGCATCACATCCAGAACCAGGGCCTCCTGCCTCCTCGGTCTCAGCTTCCACAGCTGCTCCTAGCCTCAAGAACTGGCAGGGGGTATGAGCACTTTGGAGGGCACCCAGCCATTCTGATGGCCCAGAAGCCGGCTACAAGGGAGTGCACGAGCAGTCTCAGAACTTACCAGGCTCCCAGCTTCTCTGTCCTACTCTCTTACTCAAACAGAGGGCAGGGGCTGTCGGAGTCAGAGTCACTGTGAAGAGGAAGCTGGATCGTCCCCTTGGTGCCCAAGGTTGCTACTTTACCTGCAGTGTGCTCTAGACCTATCTCCCATTCCAGGAAGGAACTGAGAAGATGGTCCTCCCGCTTCTGACTCAGAGGGTCCTAGTGGACCCCTGAAAGTGGGTTTCTTATCATGCCTAGGTCCCATGATCTGCCCACAGCAGGCAGTGCCCATCGGTCCCTCAGACCCAAAGTAAGGATTAGGATGGATTTGGGGAGTCAAGTCCCTATGAACTCTTTACACACGGGTGTGCACACACAACCTCCCCCCCACTGTGGGCCTCCTTACGTGGAACGGCAACGCCAAAGTGCTGTGGGTTCTCTGCCACCACCTTCTGCTTCAGCTCATGCAGTCGGGCTCCTAGAGATCCTGGGAAATGAAAGGAAGGGTGACCAGGGTCCCTGCTGAGCTCCCTCCCCACCAGTCCAGGAGGAAACCCGCCCACTCCTTGGAAATGCAGGCCCTCACCTACCAATCAGAACCACCAAGCGGGGCCGTTCACCAGGCTGGTGCTGGTACCTGGTTACCTCCTCATAGGTCAGCAGCTCTGGAGACTCCGCTCCTGCACACCCCTTTCCTTCCTGGGGGCTTCCCGGTCTTTCCCTTCGGCCCAGCCGGAAGCTTCTCCGAAGACCAGCTTTGCGGGAAGGGTGGGGAGAACTGTGGCATCTTTCCCAGGATCTCCCAATAAAGACTTTCTCTACCTGGCCACACCTGGAAGGGGGAGCTGAGTCCCACTGGCCTCTCCCAACCACCTCCTGCTACAGGAAGGGGCTGATCAGGATGCCTAGTAAGATGAAGAAAGGGTGACCATCTGGCCTCCAAAATTAGGGTTCAAGGTTATTGTTTTATTTAAAGATGTTTATTTGTAGAGAACACAGGGGGAGGAGCAGAGGGAGAAAGAATCTTAAGCAGACTCCACGCTGAGTGTGGGGCCCAGCACAGGACTCGATCCCACGACCCTGAGATCAGGACCGGAGCCGAAACCAAGAGTCACGTGGCTGACTTTGGCTGGGTCATCACCTCTCTGAGCCTCGATTTCCATATCCATGAAATGGGAATACAAATCTACAAGGGCAACATGTGGTCCTGGTTGGGGGGGGCCGGGGTCCTGGATCCGGGAAAATGCTCTACAGGGTATTACTGGGGTAACTGGCCAAATTTTAATATGAACAATGTATTAGATGATGGAACTGCTTGCATGTTAAACTTCCAGAATTTTAATAACTCCCCTGGGACTGTAAGAGAATGTTTCTGTCCCTAGGGAATACATACTGAGGCATTTAGGGGTGAAGGGACATGATGGCTACAACCGAGTCACAGGACTCAGGAAGAAACCGTGTGCGTGTGAAAAAGGGGATGACAAGCAAATAGGGCAAAGAGTTCTGGGTATAATTCTTGCACCTTTTTGTTAAGTTTGAAATTACTTCAAAATGAAAGGTAAAAAAAATCTCTGCCGGTTTCTAAGGCCTTTAAAAAGACCAAGCAATATAAAAGCAGCAAAGGACCTTTGGAGACTGGTAAAAGGCTGGTAGAAGGCTCCGTCACTGAGCGGTGGTGGTGGTGGTGGTGGTACACACGGACTAGACCGTGGCTGAGACTGTGATGATAAGAGATCGGTGGTAACGGAGTGCTCCACGTCCCTTCCCTGACAGAGCTCTGCTCCCAGAGGGCTGGGTGGAAGTTGGGGAGATCCCAAAGCCTGGGCTGGTCAGCCCCCCTCCCCTGGCTGACAGAGATGAAGGGAAATGTGGGTCCCCCAGGCTTGGCTGCTCTTGGAGCTCAGATCACCCTGCCTCTGTCTTCCCCTAGTCCAGGAGCCATGGTTGGCTTTGCATAGGCGGGGCATGGGGAGCTGGGGGACGAGGCCTGATTCTTACCCACGTAGTGTCCTTTGAGGTACCCTTCACAGTCACAGGTCTCTGGGAACCAAACAGAGAGAGGCAGACAGTGAGCCTTGCTGGACACATATTCTGACCCAAAGGGACCCGGCTCCTAGGTGGCCACGAGGAGGCCACTGGGATGATGTCTCGTTGGGGGTGGGAGAAATGCCATGTCCTGGCTCTCCAGGAAACCAAGTCCTTCTGTTTCACTCAATTCTCCATGCTTAGGCCCCGAACAGACTTTGCAGGACCCTGGCAGGAGTTCTGGGCCAGCAGGCCCCTCTGGATTAGGTTCACTGTGCAGGAGGAGGGGACAGTCACTCGCCCTGTCACCCCTTCCTATCTTCTGCCTCCCACCCAGCCAGCATCCGGTGGGGACGAGGGGGCTATGTGCCGGGTGGGCAGGGAGGAGCTCTGTTCCCTGGAGCTCTTCACACCTCAGGGCACGGGGGGTGGGGAGGAAAAGAAGCCCCTCCAGCTCCAGACAGTCTACACTCTTGTCCGGGTGCACGGGGGATAAACACCAGCCTACCTTTGTCACAAGGCTGATCATCTTCGGTTTGCACAAAAGACAGACGGAAGAGCGTTAGTGGAGGGGAACCAGGAGGTTCCGCAGCTGAGAGGCAGCCGTGGCCTCGTGTGCACAGGGAGCCCTCCATCTGTCCCCTCTTTCTTTCCTCCAGCAAACCTGTGATCCGAGCTGTGGTGCATTATGAAACCAAGCCTAACTCTCATTAGTCTCCCGTGTGTGTCTCATTAGTGGCCCAAAGCAAGCCGGTGCAGCACTGGCGTGAACAGCTCCAAGGCCGATTTACTCAACAGCCCTTCTGCCTTGAGAGCTGGTCTGGAAGACTGGCCGTGGGCAGTGGCCCCCAGCCAGGGAGCAGCTCACCCCAGGATGCCTGCCATGGGGCCGGGACCTGCTCTCTCTTTTCCGGGGCTTGAGACGGGCCTGTTCAAACTCAGGTGCCGGAGGATGGAGCGGTGCAGAGCTGGGCGGTGCAGAGCTGGGCTCCCAGCCAGCTCTGCTCTGGTCACCTGACACCCCTCTGGGCCACTCATTTGGTTCCGAGTCCCCCCCCCCCCGCCCCGGCCTGAGCCTGAGAGGCCGTATTGCGGGCAGCTTCGTCTCTATACAGGGCTCTAACCTGGAGGCTGAGGGCACAGGCCCTCTGAAAACCTGACCCCAGCCCTGCTCCCTTGACCTCACGAGCCTCCATTTTCCCACGTTGGAAAAGAGGATGTCCTGACTCCACTCCTTCACACTATGATGACTGAAAGGCAAGGTGGTAGGTGAGTGTGTCTTCTGAAGGTACGGGTTGCACGGGATGGGGGGCCAGATAAAACAGAGGACTCTCAGTTAATTCTGAATTTCAGATACACAACAAATAATTTCTTAGCATAAGTATGTCCCAAATATTGCATGGGCTATACTTACACTAGAAACCCATTTATAATGTATCTAAAATGCAAATTTAACTGGGCATCCTTTATGTTTATTTGCCAAATTGGGTGCTAACATGGGATCACTCGCAGCCTTCTCCACTCCTGTCCAGCATCAGTGGTTGTAAAACTGTCAGGATCAGACTGCTTGGTAGTGGACACTCTCCCAGAGAGAGAGACACACACACATGCACGCACACACACACACACAGACATGTTTGCACGCTATTTTGGAAGAGGTATTTAAAATGTCCCCTCGTATCATCTATGGGTCCCAAATACAGTAGCTCCTCTCCAGAGAATAGCTCCCCACTCCCTGACCTATTCCAGTTTCCCCTCCTGCCTCTGGGGCCTGCCCAGCTCAGACAGGACCCCTGGTTGCCCTCTCCAGTCCAGTGCTTGTTTCTTCGGGGCACAAAGCCCCTGAGTCCTAACCCCAGCCCATTGCTGCCCATCTACTCACAGGGAGGCTTCCTGAGGCTCTGCGGGCTTGGCAGGGTGCCAGTGGCTCTCCGGTAGCTTAGTCGCCTATGGGGACACAAGGAGATGGGCAGGCCCATGAGCTCAGCCATGAAACCAGTCAGAGAGAACCTTCTGGAAAACTCAGAGAAACCAAGGCCTGGATTGCACATGTGGGTGCATCCTGGCATTCCAAGGGCCTCCCTCCACAGTCAGTGGCCATGAAGAGAGAGACTTTCACAGAAGCTTGTTGGTTCACAAGCTGGAAGAAAGCAAGTCTCTTGCTCTAGGAGAAGCTCCTCCAGCCCAAGACGGTCACACACAGGGATGGGGCCCACGCCACACCGGTGATGGGTGGTTACTTTCCTAGGGCTGATTCTCAAGGAAGGGAGGCCTCTCGTTCACTCTCATCCAGCCTCCCTAGCTCTGGGGACGCTGGGAGATTGCACAGCAACTCCCAGGAGAGTTGAGGGCAAGAGTTACCCTATTTAGCCCCCTCCTCCCCGTCATCAGGGAGCTAAGCCGGACACATTACCCAATTTGATCATCAGTGACCAGGCAATCACCAAGGCCTCACCTCGGATCTGAGAAAACACCCAGGGCTCTTGGAGGGGTCTAGAGTCCCACATTTAAATGCAGCTAAAGAGCTCTCCCCCGAAGACCCAGGAATCCAAGATGCACGTGGGTCTGAGGTTCCTGAGGAAAGAGGGCAAGGGTTCTCCAATTTCACCTCGGAACCATCTCTGTTGGAACACGGAGCTCAGGGCCGGCCCCTAGAGTTTCTGATTCAGCAGGTCTGGGGAAGGGCTCAAGGGTTTACATTTCTAGCCAGGTCCCAGGGGATGCTGACACGCCTGACTTAGGGACCGTGTATGGGGGTTGGGGGCACTGAGGCAGATGACCCCTGACATCTGTCACTGCAGCATTCCACACCCCAAAAGATGGAAGAAGGCTACAAGAGAGGCAATGCAGGCCGCCCCACCCTCCGGGCCAGCATTTACACTTCTGGAAATCTATCCAGAGGAAACCATTCGAAATAGGAGGAAGAGTCTCGCAAGCAAGGTGATGACTGCGGTCACAGCGGAATGGTGCAGACAGCTTAAAAGTACAGCCACGGGGAAGGAGCAAAGTCACCCAGAGATGCCTCTGTGCACACCCAGGTGAGGCCAAACCCTCCCAGGATGCAACCTCGCAGAGCCTGGTGTCCTCCTCCCCCAGAACCTGTCACATTTCTAGAAAGTGTCTGAACCACGTGTGACTTTCCGGCTACACTCATCAGCTCCTCGGTGGGGCGGGGGACAGAAACCATCCTCGCTGCCCGAGAGTGCATGGTCTACTTTCTGATGGAATATCATAGAGCTATTAAAAACCACACAATAAAGACGAGGTAATAATGTGGGAAATGCTAAAGGCACCATGTGAAGGGACACGGGACACATGCCCCCCTACCCTGCCCCGGCCAAAAGCATGACTTCCCATTCTTTCTGTGTCTCTCCCATAAAAAGCACACAAAGGGGGCGCCTGGGTGGCTCAGTGGGTTAAAGCCTCTGCCTTCAGCTGAGGTCATTATCTCAGCATCCTGGGATTGAGCCCCGAATCGGGCTCTCTGCTCAGCGGGGAGCCTGCTTCCCTCCTCTCTCTCTGCCTGCCTCTCTGCCTACTTGTGATCTCTGTCTGTCAAATAAATAAATAAAATCTTAAAAAAAAAAAAAAAGCACATAAAGGACATCTATCATGATGCCTCGATGGTGGCGAGGCTTCGGGGACTTTGTTTTCCCTCCTCCTCCTCTTCTGTAATTTTATATTTTATTTTTCAACTTTCTCGAAGTACGTACTATAAAACATACCCGTGTTCAGTGACATCATAGATTTCCATACGTGTATTTAAATCGCTAACGGCCATCAGCGCTGGTTAGAGCACAAGAAGACCGACCACAAGGGGGATGGGTACTTAACCTAGGCCACGACACACCGCTTGCCCTTCTGGCTGAAGCTCCGTCCGGGTACCCACGCCTCTAGCCACGCCACAGCTGCACCCCCGCCCACCCCAACAACACGCCCCAGACCCACCTTTCCTGGAACTGCTTGGAGGGGATGAGGCCAGCTCGAAGGTTGGTGTCCCCTACTCGCTTGGCCTGCCACCACGTGGGATCGTCCTGGCTGACCACCTCCAGGACCTGCCTCCGCTGGAAGGGCAGGCCCGCCTCCTGGCAGGGGATGGCCCGGTCCTCCCGGGGGTCATAGTGGAAGAGCGCCCGCATGAACACCTGTGGGGAGCGTGAGCACAGGTGTGTCTCTGGTGCATCAAAGGCTGGAGGACACCTCTCATGGGCCAGCAGGACGGGCAAGCAGCCTTGAGGACAGAAAGCTAATGGTTTCCTCTTGTTCTTCAAACCATTTTGAATATTATAGTCGGGAAATCCGTTCAGGTTCAGAAAATTAAGAGATGGGCCCCTCTATCTGAATTTCTCTTTCCAGCCTAAGTACTTCTTTATTTACCCAGTCTGCTGTCCTTGGAGCAGCCTCTTAGCTTTACACAAAGCAACAGCTAGGCCTAGGAACCAGCATGATTTTAACAAAAATGTTATTTTTTGATATGCTGACTGTCCCTAATGAAGTCAGTGGCCATCTGTTAAATAAGTGATCTAGACGCTTTGATGAGAGCACAGATACCAACAGCACAACTGTGACTGACTTCTCGTCACCACTCTGCAGTGGGCGACTGACATCCACTTTTTTTTTTTACAGCTCACCCTGCCTCATCTACCCCATCCTCGGCCACCCCAGCTCTTCCCTTTACCCTGAAGTCACCCCTCTAGAGAAGATGGCATTTGTCACACTTTCTTGTCCTATAATTCAGTGGATGGATTTATTTTATTTATCTCTATGACCAGACCACTAGGGCCCAATTACTTTAACAAACAGGAAAAAAAAACAAAAAACAAAAAACAAAAGAGTTTTCTGAGACAGATCTAAGTCATATTCCTTTATGTGTCAACCAGAAAAAAGATTCAGTTAGGGGCACCTGGGTGGCTCAGTCGGTTAAGCGTCTGCCTTCAGCTCAGGTCATGATCCCAGGGTCTTGGGATCGAGCCCCGAAAAGGGCTCCCTGCTCAGTGGGGAGTCTGCTTCTCCATCCCCCAATACCCCTCCCCCTGATTGTGCACACGTGCGCGCTCTTTCTTTCTCTCTCTCTCTCTGTCAAATAAATAAACAAAAATCTTTAAAAAAGAAAAGAGTTAGATAAGGTAAGAACTTTCTGGCCAGATATTCTGAGGACAGACGTTCTCACCCAGCCACAGATGTTATCAGGGTCCCAGGCATTCGGAAGAGGGTATAATCTTATATGGCCATCCCAGCTCAAGCTTCTGGATCAGAAGAAATATTTAGGAAGGATGGGCTAAGGGACAGGTTACCCATTTTCCTCCAGGAAAACCATGTTTTCCTCCCTGTGCCAAGTTAGAACCTGCACAAGCTGTCTATGGAGATTCATATAGCATATCCAAGAAAGAACCAGCTTCCATCAGGTAAGAGTCTATACTAGCAAGCCCTAGGGTTCAATCTAAGTGTGCAAAGAAGAAATAGTCACACAGAGATGATGTCTTCGTTTGCTGTCAAAATCTGACATCCGAGATATTGCCCATTATTGATCCCCAATCACCAAAACACTTGTCGACATCTACTCTGTGCCAAGTGCTGTGATGTCCCTTCTCTTCCTGCATTCCAGGCCCAGAGGCAGAGGCTGGGAATCATCTTTCTTTAAAGAAATGGGCATGCTTCCTTCCATCTGTTGAGGAAAAGTGTGTCCTGCCTTTCCTCTCCTTTCTGCCCTGGTTGCTAGTTCAGATCCCAATTTATTTGAAATCAAAGCAATGCCTTCTCTTGTCCTCTCTCCCACCACCTCCACTCGGGTCAGAATAATCTCTCCCAGAGGCATTTTACAAGAGCCTCCCTAACAGGTCTCCCTGCCTCCTGTCTCTACCCATTCCAACCCCACCCCTGCCACCGGAGCTCCCACATCCCCCAGGGTCTCACCATTTCAGTGTCCCCCCAGCCAGACCTCCAGCAGCCAACCCTGGTGTCTCTCTGGCCAAGGGCTTTCTCTGGCCACTGCTCTACTCTAATGCAGCCAGCAGGGAATGCTGGGAATCCGTACCCGGATACAGCCTGGCAGGAGTGGGTGCCCAGCTCCCCTGGCTCTTGGGTGGGAAGACACTTGTCTATGTGGGATCCCCGAGTTCCCACCGGGATGACGCACGCTTTGTTGCACTCACTGCCTTCCCTTCCCTGGGGAGTTTCCCGGGGTTACCTCCAAATGAACTACTTGCACTCGGACTCTTCATCTCAGGGCTGGCCTCTGAGACCTCAAACCAGGCCAGGATTATGTCAGCACCCTTAGGAAAGCATTCAAGGCCATTCAGAAGATAGCCTTAACCTACCTCCCAGCACAACACCTCCAGAGCCCGACCACGGTGCTCTCACCAACCCCCCGAATGTACTCCTCTCTGCACCTCTGAGCCTCAGTAGATGCAGACCTCTGAGCGCGAACTTTCCGCCCCCTCTTCTTTGCCATCGATGTCCTACTCACCTTCACCTGTCTCAAGCCTCACTTCCAGTACCCCTACTACCCAATCCCTTCCACAGTGTCCATGACTCTGCTCGGAACCTTTCTGAAACATTAGCACTAATCACATAGCAATGAAACACCTGCTCTCCGGCCTCCCTCTCTGAACCAGGAGTCCTCAAGGCTACCAACTGTCCCTGTCTCCAGCATCTGGCAGAGCGCCCGGCACAGAGGAAGTGCCCAAAAAAGGTAGGCTCACCAAAGAATTAAGCAAATGGCAGTTACTTAATTGGTCCCAAATCCAGCACATTTGGTACTTTCTCCTCTTCGTGGCCTTGATTTTCTATTTCAATTAAAATAACCTTGTCTTTTATTAGTAAGCCACGTCAAATCCTGTTTAGAAAGAGGCAGGTTACAAATAAATGAATCACAGCGTGACTGAGTTCAGTTCTCTACTGAGCGCGTGTTTGGAGAACCAGACATGTGATCTCTTCCAGAACGACTGCTTCAAGGCCCTCCCCCACCTCCAACCCCTCCATACCTTGCTGTCCTTTAAACGGTCCTCCTCCTGGGTGGCTGGAATGATTTTCAGGGTAATGGATCCTTGGGACTGAGCCTAAGAGGAGAGAGTTTGAAGCTTACCACCTCCCACGTCTAACCCTCACCCTCAGTGAGTTCAAGTCTTCCTGCCCTGATCTGGAAACTCACGTTCAGAAGGAAGTCAGACACGCCGCCTCCCCTGTGGGCCACCCTCCCAAGGCGGCTCCCATGAATTAACTAAAGCAAAACTCAAAACCCAGTATCCGCCTTGTCATGGGACAGAGGGACGTGGAACTCTGAATGAGCACCAAGGACAGAGCACACACTGAATTCGGCCTTTCCCTCCCTCCTGACTTCTAGAGCCCACAGGTCACCCTTCCTTTCTCTTTTCTCAGGGTTTTTTCATAACTAAGTTCAGTTTCACTTCCCTCCTTTGCTCCCATCTTCCCCATCAGTCTCTCCAACCTCAGGCTACCCCTGCCTTGCCAGGGTTTCCCCTTCCCTCTATCTGACACAGACCCTGCATCTCCATGGGGGGGGGGGGGCACAAGGCAGAATGTGGTCTGCCCATGAGAGCACATCTGGCCCAACAGTCTCCCCGAACCAGCACTGCCCTAAAACACAAGGAGCCCGGGGCCTCGAACCAGGGAAAGGGCAGGGGGCAGGGGCAGGAAGACCAAAGGAGCCTGCCTGCAACGAGGGGTCCCAACAGTGGGGTTCCCTCTCTTCAGATCGGCCCATTTCTGCCCCCTCCTGAACCATCAGAAACTAGCAAAGAGGGTCGTGTTGGGGGAGAAGGATAAAGAAGTGTTGAGCCTGAGGATAAAGAAGATAAAACTGTGATTGGAGCTTTTGACAACCGCAACTTAAACTAGCAGAATGGGTTCTGGAGGTTGTTTGCGTCCTAGCACTTAAGACCCTAGAATCCCCTCACAGACAGGAAGTGCTGTATCCTTTTCCTGATGTTTACATTCTGATCACAACCACACACTGGAGGAGGAACCCTCCTCCCTGTTCCTACTTTCCAGGAAAGGAAAGTGGAACCCAGGGGGACCTAATGGGAGGCCCAAGGCTGCCCGGCTGGAAAGTAGTGGAGGCAGGATTTGAACCTAGGACCAGCTGACCCGCAAAGCCCTTGTTCTTGGTCCTCCCTGTACCACAGCTTCTTTTTCCATATTCCTCAGCCCGTCGGAAGAGGAGGCCCTTTTGAGGGCCTGTCACAGAAGGGGCCTCGGGAAAGGGAGTGGGGCTATGCTGAAGAGGTCTGAGAGGCAGGTGGCCTGGGAATGCCACTCTTCTGTCTCCCACCCCAACCCTGGGCGTACTGCAAAGCCACTTTGCCTACAGCCTCCTCGTGAACACGGAGACTGAGGCAGAATCCTCCCTGGCTCCTAGAAGTACCTTGTTTGGGTCTCCAAAGACCACCCCCCACTTCCCCGCTACCCCGGGACACATGCAGCACGTACCAGAATCTGGCTGATCTCATCAGGGCGCTTATGCAGGACTGTGATCCCATTCACTTCTCGGAGCTCATCTCCAACGTGGACCAGACCTAGGAGACACAGGGGCTGCCCATCAGCACAGGAAGGGGCCCCAGGCCCGGGGCACCACTGGCACCCGCAGGAGGAGCCCACCACACGCACGGCAGACTCAAGGTGTGAAGACGGCCGGCAGGCCCGGATCTGGCTGAGTCCTACTGTGCGCAGGGTGCCCCACTCAGCATCGCGGCCTCCGAACTCCCCAGGGAAATCCCTGGTCTGCAAGCAGCCAGCTGAGACCCAAAACCCAAGGCCATTCTGCTAAGATATAATGGAACCTATGTCCAAACACACTTATTTTGGCATCGAAAGCCTGATTCTTTCCATTATAACCTCTGTTTCTTTAAAAATATCATTAACTCTTCACCTTCCTGGGTTAACAGACATACTCTTAGAACGTCTTTCTCAAATCCCAAGAAAACTTAAAGATGTCGTCGAGAGTATTAAACACACCTGCCCACTGGCCTCTGCTCTAACAACAACTGTCTCTGCCCACGAGGCCATAATTGCTTGTCAAAGAGACGGCCGGCAGCATGGGCAGCCCCCAGAAGGCGGTCAGGTGTGCAGGATCTCGGGGGTGGTCCCTACACCTGCTGAATCCGAATCTGCATTTTAACAAGGTGCGGGGCGGGGAGGGGGGGGTCGGTGTTTGTTAGTGTTTGAGAAGCACTGGTCTCCACAGGAGTGATCCCGGGGCTTCTGGGGTAACACCTCTCCCCACCAGGAGGTTTGCCTCCCAACCGAGTAGTTGTTTCACACAACAATGATTCTCCACCTGTTTTCCACCCAAACAAATCTGGGGCGTGAACACCCTTTCCTCCATAAGCGTGACAACCGGGGTGGCGGGGATGGGCGTCCCTGCTCCGCAGTCAGGAAACCCGTCAAGCCTGTGCTGTGGGTTCACCGACCCCAGTCCTCAGCGAGGCCAGTGCAGGAGCCCATCTGACCAACCCCAGCGTTCTCCGTGCCTGAAGTATGTTCAAACAATTACAATTTCTACCAGGCTCGGGAGGAAGGAAGAGAATTCCAGGCCCACTCCCGGAGAGCAAAGCACATCCCAAACAGGGGACCAGAGAGGAGAAGGAAAGGAGACTCATGGCCTTGGGGTGGGGTGGGGGAAGGCTGGGGCACACTGGCTGTCACCTCCACCAGGCCACCAGGGATATCACTCACCGCTGCGGTCTGCCGCGCCCCCTCGCATGATTCTGGCCACCACAACAGCCCCGGAGTGCTCATCCCGCCGGATGGTGGCGCCCTGCATCGGAGACAGAGCAGGCAGGCTCTTCAGAGGCAGCCCCAAACCTCAGACCCCGAGTCTCTGGACCCCACAGAGCCTCCCCGTCTCTCCATCACCCCAGAGGGCACATCAAGGACAGCTCTTTCCAGCGCTGAGGACGCACGAAACCAGCCTCTCATGTTGATACAGCACAGCGATCCCCACATCTCATTTTGGGGATGAGGGACAGAGGGTCGGTGAAGGTCAGCATCCCCAACGTCGCCCAGCTGCGAAGGCATGAAGGCTTGTGGGACGCTGAGTCCAGGGCTTGTCTCTCCTATCACAGCCCTTGTCTCTTGGAAAGACATTTAATAATAATTCGGAGAAAACGCGGTTGCAAATTCTAAACCTCTAATCAATCACAGAGTACCAGACCCTCTGTGGTTGCCGAGAGGCACCAATTATGACCAGCCAGAGCTCTGGGACCAGAACTTGGCCCGTGGAGCCCAGCAGAGATGATGTCTCAGATGAGAGGTGCTAACAAGCCCTCAATTTCGTGCACCCCGCAGGCGGGACCACGGCAGGCATGGCAGCAGGCGGTGACGCACTGCGCTCCGGTGCTGCACGGCCCTGGGTTCGAATCCACCTGCCACTCCCTGAAAGCATGCAGCCTTAGCAAGGAAGCCCCTTATCTCCTCTGAGTCCGCTTCCTCTGGGGTGGGGGACAGCATTTAACTTCCTGGGGCTGGTGCACGGATTCTATTGGGTGATGCGGGCAAGCCTCAATTATGTTGCACAGCCTAAGTGCATGCAGTAAGTGCTCAATAAATGTTAACCTTTTATGATTGGCTGTTACTGCAAACACACGGGCACGTTTGTTACTAACTCTGTTTATGTCACCTATTTGAAGTCTGCAGGACAAATACTGCTGGAAAGAGAAATCATCAGCCAAAAACCCCATGGTGTCTTGCCCCCTAGACCTTCCAACTTTTTGGCATCTCCGTCCATCCTGTCCTCCTTTCTCTACTCTTAGCAGAGTGGCTCCTCCCGTCTGGGCTGGTGCCTCTGTCCCCTCCCTCCCTCTCCAGCAGACTCAATACTTGCTCCCTGCTGACTCCTCCTGGCTCCAAAAATACTATCACGTCCCCCTCATAAGTAAAAAGCCTGCCCCTCCCTCCGGCAGACCCCATCTCTGCTCCCTTAGAGCAAGCACCTGCTTCCTCTACCTCTTGCCCTCCAAGTCACTGCCACCTGCACCCTCGAAGACAGCGGCCACCGCACTGACCGCCCACCAGCTGCCGGCTCCCACACACTCTCAGCCTTCTTGCCTCTGCCTCCCTCCTGTCTGCCTCCAGTGCCCCCCACACTTTGGGACCCTCTCCTAGCCAGGGTGCTGGTGACACCCCTCTCTCCCGGGTCTTCCCAGCTGACGATAGGTCTCCACGGCCCGGTCCTCCTCTATCTGCCTTTAGGATTGTGATGAAAGGGGCAGGATTCAGACCCGGACCCCTTCTTGCCTCACTGTCTGTTCTCTACCTATGTGGTCCCGACCTCTCAGGTGTGATTTGAACCCCTCCCGGGTGCAGGCAGCTGCCAGATCTATGTCTCAGAACAATTATCCCTCCACTTCCTGGAAGCCTCCGCTTTTGCGTTCAATGGGACCTAAGCTCCATTCCTTGGACGACGGCCACAGTGCCCACTAGTAGTCCCAGCTGGACATCTGGGCGCTATCCTGGACATCCCCTCCCCCCAGACTCCTGCCCAAACCAGGGCAGTCACAAAGTGATACTAACCTTTTTCCAACATATTTCTTGCATTTCTCTTCCCTGTTCCCACAGGCCTAGGTCAAGCCCCCTCTCTGGACCTCCCCGTCGGCTCCCCACCTTCACACCGGTCCTCAGCTGGCCTCACTCTCCGGGCCACCTTCTATTCGGCAGCCGGGAGATCTTCCCAAACCGCAAATCTGATCATGTTATTTTTTCTGTAAATTTTTTCTGTAAAACCTTACAATGGCCTCCTGCTGCCCTTGGGAACAAGCTGTGACACTGCGCATGGGCCATCGGCATCTCCCGCTGGTTCTGCCCTACCTCCGTCACTCCTAACCACAAACTTGGCTTTCCACATCCGCACCGGGAAGCCCAGAGCACCTTGAATATGACAGAGTAGGCAATGAGCTAGACAGGAGCAGGGAACAAGTGTTTTCCCACTGATGAAAGGGTGGAGGCCAAGTTCCAAACAGCCAGGACAGACCCCAGGGGATACGCCCATGTTCTTCCCTATGACCAGTGCCTTATAGTAACCTAGAGCTTCATTGTAATACATTTACATTGCGGTTTTAACCCCTTATTCTGTCCTCCCTCCCCCCTCCCCCAGAATGGCTACCAGAACAGGTCAGACAAGGACCATATGGGATCCAAAACATCTACCCCCAAACAACAGGAGTCCCTTAGATGACTGGCTGCAGCCTTTGGCAGAAACCAGCCCAGCTATGACCCATAACTTATCCAAACGTAAAAAGACAACCCTGATCTCCCAGTGTCCCACCTCCAGAGTGTCCTTTCCCTTAAACTGCTATTAAACCTTTGCTTGCTCCAGAGTCTGGTTCTGAATTCTTTCTTGGCCAAAATCAAGAACCAAGGCCAGGACACAGGACTCTCCGTTGACAAATATATCATGCTGTTTCCCTTACCCTGAATTTGCTCCGGTCATTCTACTGTGTGGGGTGCTCTTCCTCTCTCTTTTCCTCCTGGGAAACTTGTTCCTTTTCTTGGAATTCAGCCTGGGCATCACCTCTTCCAGAAAACCCCCATCACTCTCCTGTGACCTCCCAGAGGGCAAGGACTAAGTCTTCATCACCTCTGATCTGCAGGTGCCCAACACGGTGCCTGGCACACGGTATGTTTGCTGCGTCAATGGATGCCTGCCCCATTTTGCAAGGGGGGAAACAGAGGGGGCAGAGAGCTCCCCTTCCATTTGCAAAAGTGGTTTAGCTGAGGGCTCTTGCTAAAAGGTGAAAATTCAAAATGCCAGCTGAGACATTCTCTGGGGCAAGCAATCAACTCTCAGACTTCCTCCACACTCCCCCGTGTAATAAACAACCCTGTCCCTTTGCTCTGTAAATCAATGCTGCACTTGGCCCAAAATCATAACAATCTGTCAGCTGAGGAGAAGAATGGCTGCTGCCCAGTGCTCCCTCAGTATTCAGAGCAGGATTTGGCCAACTTTTCTGTAAAGGGCCAAATGTAAATATTTCAGGCTCCGCAGGCCACACTGTTTCCGTGGTAACTACGCCACATTGCCGATGCAGCGCAGAGGCAGCCACAGACGATACGGAAATGAACAGACATGGCCTCATGCCAGTAAAACTTTATTTACAAAAACTGGCAGTGAGTTGGTTTTGGCACTTGGAACCTAGTCTGCCAACCTCTGATGGGGACCGTGATGATCAGGGCTGCCCTGTACAGCTGCGCAGATTATGTACTGCACAAAGGAGCTTGGCCACAGTCAAGGGAGGCTGTGTACACCCAGAGAAAGAGGTACCTTGCACACAAAGATGTCACGGGGACTACTGGCAGCCCCCAATAAAGCTGCCATCACTCACTCCAGAGACTTTGGCGTGGAGGGGGGGGGTCTCTTCCCAGTTTTCTAGGTGGATGGGAGATGGAAGGGGTGGGGAAAGAGAGGTGGGCGTCACATACCAGGGGCTCCTTGTTCTTCACCAGGCGGACAATCTTCACTGATTCTTCATCAAAATCCTCATCAATATTATCAGGCAGAGGGGGAAGAACGGGGTCGAAATTCTTTTGGGCAACGGTGTCATGTACCATGAGCATGGCCTGTCAGGAAAGCAAGAGAAGTGACGGGCCAGCCCCAGAGCTCCCAGGGGTCAGGGGGCCTTGGCCGAGCAGTGATTTGGGGGTCTCAGGTCGCATGCCAGAGAAACCACCACCCAGACACTGGTACTGAGGACTCCCCCACTCAGAACTCTCCTTTCCTCAGCCTCCCGGCTGAGCGCTCCCCAGGGCCCCCACTCCAGGGGGACATGAGCTGCGTGGGCAGGCAGGGACTGTGTGACTACCCTGAGGTGGGGGGTGGACAGCAGCTGGAGCAGCTCCCTCTCGTCGCTGTGCACGGAGGCAGCCTGCAGCTCCTCCATCACCTGTGGAGGAACGAGGCAGAACGTCACACGTGGCTGCCCAGGCTTTGAGCCTGCTGGGAGTCTCTAGGGAAAACCCTGCTTCCTGAGCTTTGGACCCAAGGGTCCTCGAAGGAATGGTGACAGCACCCGAGAGTGCATGGGACACTCAGCCACACCAGGACTGACACTCTCAGGGAAATCACAGCCCGGATCAGAAGAGCCTGAGTAGCTCGTGTGCGTTACTCCTACTGGGAGCTAACTTACTAAGCCCTCACTAGGTGCTATCTGCTTCATGAGGACAAATTTTTTTTTTAAAGATTTTATTTATTTATTTGACAGAGGGAGAGAAATCACAAGTAGGCACAGAGTCAGGCAGAGATAGAGAGGGGGAAGCAGGCTCCCTGCCAAGCAGAGAGCCCAATGCGGGGCTCGATCCCAGGACCCTGAGATCATGACCTGAGCTGAAGGCAGAGGCTTAACCCACTGAGCCACCCAGGCGCCCCTCATGAGGACAAATTTCACAGTAAACTCAACATAGCAGCTATTCTCATCTTGCCATGAGACAGACGAGAATGACACAAGAGAGACTGAACATCTTGGCCAAGGTTGAAAAGCCAGGATTTGAACCTGGGTCTGTGTGGCTCTATTATCTGTGCTCTCACTGCTGTGCTATTTTCTAGATGAAGAAACTGGGGCTCGGGGTGGTTGAATGACCTGCGGTAGGTCCCATAGCTGGTAGGAGAGGCAGTGCCGAGCCTGGGAGCCTGAGAGCCTAACGCGCTCCTCATCACATCACATAGCGCAGAAAGGAGGGAAGGTCTGCACCCACGCCCCGCCAGGCCATCTCCTGGGGTTAGGTGAGTATACCCAGGAGCTGGCCTTGGCAATCAACTTCCCAAACCATGCAATATAGAGGGCAGGTCCGCGGGAAGTTAGGAAGCATTCCTTTAAAAAATGAGAACCCAGAGCCAGTAGAGGCGCACCGCAAGTCACGTGACCCCAGGACTTTACACTGGGCCTCCCCAAAGCACAGCACAAGGCGACTGTTTGACCTTCATGTCACCAGACCTCAACAGTCTAGAACTGCTGATATGATTCAAATGTTCTCATTTCACAGCGGGGGGGAACAGACTTTCTCGGGAACACACAGTAAGTGGGCATCCTCATGTCCCTGTGTCCCTTGGCCCAGTCCAGGGCTCACAAGTCCCTTTTTGCGCATTAAGAAGCCCAAGGAGGAGCAGGAGGAGAAGCAAAGGAGATGTCTCTTCCCCCTTTGGGCTCCAAGCCCCTATGTCCCCGACAACTTAAGCAATCGTGATGGAACCCTATGGAGTAGGGAGGGGGGCTAACAACGTAGGGGAAAACCTGGGGCTTACATCCTCAGCAAGGGCCACAGCGCTGTGCAGAACAGGGGTTGGACTTTGCCTCTCGTAATAGCGAAGCTTCTCGTGAATCTGCAAAGACAGCCAGTTTCAGGCTGGGGACTCCCAAGTCAGCAGCCCAGGTGCACCAGGGACACCCCATAGCCTGCCCACGAGATGGCCACAGAGTGGGTCACGGCTGGGTCAGCCCAAGAGAAAGCCACCCATAGTGGGCCAACGAAGACCCTCCTGGGGCAGGGGAATGGTTAAGATGCACTTGGGGCCTCAGCCAGCTCTGAAAACCTCTAGAAACCCTCAGCAGATGGGATGAAATGGGGCTTTACCTTCATTAAGTAACTGAGGCTTTTTTCACTGAAAACATCCCTCAGGAAGCCCATCTCTTCCTTGTGATTGGAGTCAGGTCTGAGCTGAGAAGTCAACAGTGCCAGGGTCTCATGCAAACCTGAGAAGAGGGTAAGAACACGAAGTATAACCCATGCCCTGGGTACTTCTGGCTCCGTGGGACCCCAAGGGGATCCTGCAGTGTGGACACTGTCTCCCCAGGCTCTATCTCCTAGGGCTCGCCAGCAGTCCCTGGGGCTGGTGGGCAGGGTCTTATCTCAGCGGCTTCGGGCAGGCCCCAGGAAAGGCACTCACCGGAGTCCTCCGACAGCACGGGCATGTCTGTGCCGCTCAGCTCCCGGGCTCTGCCTGCAGATTCTGGGAGAAGGAGGGTAAGTGGGGTCGATCCATATTCATTCCACCAACAGGGTTTACATGCCTGCTGTGTCTGTCCATGACCAATTTGGGGACAGAGGGTATGGGAACAAATAACTCTCCGCATGTTTTTGTTTGTTTTTTCATTTGTTTGTTTTCAGAGAGCAAAGAAAGAAAACTAAGACTTGCTGGCACCCCAGATGTGCCAAGCATTCTGCTGAGAGGTTTCATATGACACTTTTCTTTTCTTTTTTTTTTTTTTAAAGATTTTATTTATTTATTTGACAGAGAGAAATCACAAGCAGGCAGAGAGAGAGGAGGAAGCAGGCTCCCCGCCGAGCAGAAAGCCCGATGCAGGGCTCGAACCCAGGACCTGGGATCATGACCTGAGCCGAAGGCAACGGCTTAACCCACTGAGCCACCCAGGCGCCCCATATGACACTTTTCTTAACGTGCACAGAGCCCTGCGGAATGGGCGCTAATATCCCCATTTTGCTGATGAAGAAACTGAGGCTCAGAGGCGTTCAGTAGCTTACAGTTCAGAATCCATACTCTGGTGGCCTTTTCCGGATGGTATCAAAGGTATGAGGTGGCCCCTGCTTACAGGGGGCGCTCTGCTCTGTGGCACCCCCTGTGCCCTGTTCCTGTCGAGAGGCCCTGCTCAGGTCCCTTGTCCTCCACAAGTCCCTTGTTCACCTTCAAGCCTCTGGTCATACCTTCAGCAAGTACCCATCTGGGCCTACAAGCTTCCTCCTTCCCCACCGCCCCCAAGTCCCAAACTGAAGGCAGTACCCCCCAGAACAGAATGCGAAGAGGTGGAGAAATGTGAGTCGGGTCTCCACTACGCAGGACTGGGCAGCCCTAGCTCAGGAGCCCCTCCCCCCCGACCCCCCAACGTGCTCTGCAGCACGTGGACCTCAAAAGTCCTCCTTCGGAAGGGGACAAGGAGAGTAATGATTCATTCATTCCGCAGACATGGAGCCAGACCCGCGGCGCGGAGCACCGGGGACACCAAGATGCGAAAGAATGATACTGGGCTCTCCAGCCACCGCACCGCCCTCCGCCAGACTCACCCTCTGGCTCCTTCTAGCTGTGCCCCCTCTCCCGCGAGGCGGCCAGGCACAGACTCCAGCTCGCTTTCGGAAGAAACCTGTGGGACGAACAAGGAGCGCGGCTGGCCGAAGGGACGGCGAACCCCGGGGGCCGCTTGCGGGAGGTGCGGAGGAGACCCAGCGGCGGGAAAGGAGCGGGGCTCACCGGGGTGGGGAGGGGGTGAGCGCGGGGAGGAAGGCCGGGGGCCGAGGGGCGGGAACTCAGCGCCCCCTCCCCCAGGCGGGGAGCTCCGGGGGCCGCGAAGCCGCCGCGCGCACGAGGGGCGGGGCCCGGCGCCGCCTACCCGCCCCCGCCGCGCCCCCTCCCGCCGCCTCCCGGCTCCTGGGTCGCTTCCCTGCGGGGATTCCTACCTGGGCGCTCCGTGATCTCCGTTCCGCCACCGGGAGCCGCGCGGGTGCCGGGAGCCTCGGCCGCCGCTGGCTCCGCCTCCCCGGCCCCTCCCTGTCGCGGCCGCGCGGGGCGGGGGTGGCTGAGCCGGAGCGGGCGGGGCGCGGGAGGAGGCGGGGGAGGAGTGCGGGAGGAGGCGGGGGAGGAGCGCGGGGAGCCTGGGCGTCCGGCCCCGCCAGTCCTCTAAGGATCCGGGCTCGGCTCTCGGGCCTCCTATGTACCCCGGCCTGGAGTCCACCCACCGAGCCCCCAAGGAGCCCTCCGCCTCTGCCTGTGTCCTTCTACGCGGCCCGCGGCCGGCCTTGCCTCTCCCCCCGCCACCGCCCCCCGCACATGCCCCACCCCCGCGAGTTGAAGGCTGGACGCTTGCTTCACATATTATTCAATATCGCAAACATTTATGGAGCGCTCTGCAAGTACCAGGCACTGTGCCGGGGGCTGGGGCTTCAAAGACGACCAAGACAGACAACCTGGATTTGAGGAACTCGCGTCCCGGACGGGGACCAGTCGGAGGCGAGGGCGAGGGGCTGTAACAATGCCGCGTACTGGGAAAGATTTATCGGTGCCCTGTGCCCTGGGGGCGCGGGGAAGGGAGGGAGGAGAAGTCGAGCTGGGGAGACCGCCTGGCTCAATTCTGCCCTGGTGTAGGGGGGTGGGGCTGCGGAGCGGGGGCGAGGGGCGGGGAGAGGGGAGGCGGCTTGTACACCGGGGCTTCTCCCGGGCAATGGGCTCTGTGAAATGGCCGTGAAGATCACTGACTTTTATTGTGCTGTCTTCATGCCCAGGTTCTGCTCAGATCACTTTGCATCCCATTAGCCCCTGAGATAGACACCATTATTATCTGGGCTCCGTAACTGAGGAAACGAAGGTTCAGGGGCGGAAGATGTGTCTGGAAGAGAGGGCAGAAGAAGCTGCTGGGTGAGTGAGCAGGTGGCTGTGGGTATTAGACAGTGAGGAGTAAGCGACCGAGTTCCCTCCGCTGTCTCCCAGCAGCCCAGACCGCGGCAGCTGCACTCGTCGGGAGTGGCGGACCTTGAGATTGCGTCTGGGAGTGAGTCTAGCATATTCAGAAGACGAAATGAGTTCCCAGGACCCCGCAGTCTGCAGTACAAGGGGAGGCTGTCAATGGCAGAGTGTGTCAATGTGATATTTCCCCTCCTTCATCAAAAATGATCTACACCAGTGCTTCTCAGAATGTAATGTGCCTGTGAATTACCTGGAGGTTGCATAGGGCTAGAGAGATGCTGGATTTGGTATTTCCAACAGACTCCCAGGTGACCTGATGCTCCTTGTCTTGGGGACTTACTTTGAGTACAGAAAAGACTGCATGAAACACATTTTTACTTGGGAGCTTAGTGTTGGAGAGATACCTAGAGCCCTCCGATATATGGTCAAATGATTTTTTTTAAAACATTTTATTTATTTACTTGACAGACAGAGATCACAAGTAGGCAGAGAGACAGGCAGAGAGAGGAGGAAGCAGGCTACCTGCTGAGCAGAGAGCTGGATGCAGGGCTCCATCCCAGGACCCTGGGATCATGACCTGAGCCAAAGGCAGAGGCTTTAACCCACTGAGCCACCCAGACACCCTGGGTCATATGATTTTTAATGAGCGCACCAACAAATGATG
The DNA here is from genome assembly GCF_902655055.1 of Lutra lutra. Taxonomy (NCBI): domain Eukaryota; kingdom Metazoa; phylum Chordata; class Mammalia; order Carnivora; family Mustelidae; genus Lutra; species Lutra lutra. The sequence goes on along the minus strand of NC_062293.1, from coordinate 18,993,893 downwards.
CTGGAACAACTGGATATTCATGGGAGGCGGGGGGGAAGGGGGACTGCCATCCCCATCTCACACCACACACAAAGGTCAATTTAAGAGAGACCATAGTCCAAAACATAAACTTAATTGATAAGTCTTCTAGAAGAAAACATAGGAGACTATCTTCTCAATCTTTTGGTAAGCAAAGATTTTCTTAGAAAGGACATCAAAAGCAGAGACCCTAAAAAATTGATCAGTGGATCTCACCTAAATTTAAAACTTCTGTTTATCAAAAAATGCTGTCAAGAAATAGGCAAGCCACAAACTGAGAGAAAATATTCGTAGCAGATATATATCTGACAAAGGACCTATATCTGGAATAAAGAAATCCTGCAACTCAATAATAAAAAGACAAACAACACGGCCAACCAACAAACAAAACCAGGCAAAAGATGTGAACACAAACTTCACAAAAGAAAATACATAAATAGCCAATAGGCATAAGAGAAAGTGCTCATCCCGTATCATTTGTCATCAGGAAATGTAAATTACAGCCATCAGCAGGTATCACTGTGTGTGGAGCAAAGAGTTGCCAGCTGCAGCTCTCCAACTATTATGTGCCTCTAACATGGTACCACCACTTTGGAAACTGTTTTGCATCTACTTTGAAAAATTAAACACACATCTACTGTATGATCCAGCAATTCCATTCCTTGGTATCCATCCTAAAGAAATAAAGCCATCTGGCCACAACAGCCATATAAGACTATCCAATGCATCTTTATTCATAATAATCAAAAATGGAGAACAACCCAGATGTCCTCCAGCAAATGAGCGGATGAACTGTGGTATACCCACACGGTGGTATATTTGCTCATCGTTAAAAAGAAATGAGCTACTATTCATGGGGCGCGTGGGTGGCTCAGTCCTTAAGCATCTCTGCCTTCAGCTCAGGTCATGGTCCCAGGGCCCTGGGATCCAGCCAAGCATCCCATCAGGCTCCTTGCTCAGCAGGAAGGCTGCTTCTCCCTCTCCCACTCCCCCTGCTTATGTTCCCTCTCTTGCTGTCTCTGTGTGTGTGTGTGTCATATAAATAAATAAAATCCTTTAAATAAATAAAAAGAAACAAGCTACTATTCAAAGAATATCCCCACTATGCAACAACGTGGGTGAATGTTAAGATATATTATGCTGAATGAAAGAAGACAGACAGGAAAATACATGCTGCGTGATTCCTGGGGTGTTGTGATCTTGATGCTATCACTGCACTCAGAGGACTTGACTGGTTCAGAAACCCAGAGTATTATTACCATTATGCGTATTAGTTAAATTACCCCAGAAGAGGGAGAAATAGGAACAGACCCATTTCAATAGGGTAGAGTGGTTGGGGTTTCTGGCTGACTCAGTCAGTAGAGCATTTGACTCTATCTCAGGGTCATGAGGTCAAGCCCTATGCTGGATGTGGAGCCTAATTAAAATTAAAAAAAAAATAGAGTAGAGTTGTTAAAAAAATTGATCCCTCTGAAAGCACTGGATAGTTGTGCAGGAGAATTCAACCAAACACTTCAACAGGTATCCATACCTCTTCTAAAACATAGAAACAGAAGGAAATTTTCAAAATTCTTTTTATGAAGTAAACGTAGCATTGAGATGAAAACCTGTGGGAGAAAGCAAAAAACAAAGAAACCCAACCCACAACCTATCTCACTCAAGAAAAAAATCCTGAAAACTGTGAGCAATTTTACCAGGACACCCGAAGAATACTACACCATGATTAAGTAGGGTATATTTTTAAAAAGGGCTTGGTATTTGGAAATTTAATGGTTTGCTATTTGGAAATTGACTACTGTAACTCCATATAGAGTAATCTATGAATAGAATAAAAAGGGGAAATTAATATTATCTCCATAGATGCTTCCATACATGATTTTTTACAAATATCTTTCAAAAATGAAGGTGAACATAGGTTAAAAGTTAAACCTACGAAGGTTAAACATAGAATTACCGTATGATCCAGCAACTCCACTCCTAGATATGTACCCGAGAGATGAAAATGAAAACACAAAAGCCTGCACAAGAAGGTTCAAGCAGCATTATTCGTGATAGCCAAAACGTGGGGAAAAAAAACCCAAAAACAACCCATGTTTATCAACTGATATAAACTTTTTCTTTTTGAGGTTTTCATTACTTTCAGATTTAGTTATTTCAAGAAAAATGAGTATATGGCCAGAAACTTCAGAAAAATTACATTTCTAATAAAATGTAGCATTATGTCTATCAACTGATAAATGGATACATTAAAAGGGGCATCACAATACAATGGAATAAAAAGAAATGAAATAATAAAAAAGAAATGAAGTCCTGATACGTGCCAAAAGAGCCTCAACACATGAGGGTAAATGGAAGAAGTCATTCATAAAAGACCACACATTGTATGATTCCATGAAAAACCCAGAATAAGCAAATGTACAGAGAGAAAGAGATATGGTTGCCTAGGCTGGAGGAATGAAGGTGAGGAATGAATGCTGATGGGTACCAGCGTTCTCTTTAAGATGATGAAAATGCTCTAAAATTAGATTATGGTGCTGGTTTTACAACCGTCTGTTGAATATACCAATCCCTGTGAATCTACTAAAAATTCCATAGTCAATCTCTGTGTATGCTAAAAACCATTGAATTGTACACTTTAAATGGAGAGGTTTTGTGGTATGTTAATTATATTTCAATAAAGTTGTTTTTTATAAAAAGTCAATGGACGGCAGCCTCCAAATTATAAGGGATCATCAGGCTGCATTGAAAAAAGCAAAACTTAACTGTATGCTAGCTAGAAGAAACTCACTTTGAATATAAAAATACAGATGTGATAAAAGAAAATGAAGGAAAAAAGATTTACCCTGAAGATACTAATTAAGAAAGCTGAAGTGACTACATTAATGTCCGGCAAAGATAGACCTCAAAACGAGGAATAGTGCCAAGGAGAAGGGGGATATTTTATAATGAGAAGGAATCAGTTGGCCAAGAAGACATGTCAGCCCTAACTGTGGGTGAACATTATAGTTGAACCTCAAGGTATCTGCCATTACCACCAGAGTTATTTAACACTGCTCTGGCTGTGGTGGCCAATATGTTTGGATGTTTGGGGGCAAAAGAGCAGCATAGGGTGCCCGGGTGGCTCAGTCAGTTAAGCATGCCTTCAGCTCAGGTCTTGATCCTAGGATCCTGGGATCGAGCCCCATGTTGGGGTTGGGGGGTTCCCTGCTCAGTGGGGAGTCTGCTTCTGCCACTCCCCCTACTTGCACTCCCTCTGTCTCTCTCTCGAATAAATAAATAAAATCTTTTTAAAAAATAAATAAAAATTTTGGGGCGCCTGGGTGGCTCAGTGGGTCAAGCCTCTGCCTTTGGCTCAGGTCATGATCTCAGGGTCCTGGGATCGAGCCCCACATCAGGCTCTCTGCTCTGCGGGGAGCCTGTCTCCCCCTCTCTCTGCCTGCCTCTCTGCCTACTTGTGATCTCTGTCTGTCAAATAAATTAATAAAATCTTTAAAAATAAATAATAAAAATTTTTAAAAATTAAAAATTAAAATAAATAGAAATAGAAGTCCTGAGGAGATAAAGAGAGCAGAATACGCAATTCATATTACAAATTCGATGACTTTTTTATGAACACAGACAAATAATTATAAAGTATAATGAAAGAAAAAAATTGCATAATAAGAGAGTAACCAAAAGATTGAATACTTATTGATGTATGGGGGGGACACTTAAAAAACTAGTAAAACACATATACAACAAATGGTAACTCAAAAGATTCAGAAAAGGATAGCTTAATGTCATAAAATCCTCTCCAAACCTGATGTAATCGCAATTGAAGTATAAAAAGGATCTTCAGGGGCGCCTAGGTGGTTCAGTGGGTTAAGCCTCTGCCTTCAGCTTGGGTCACGGTCTCAGGGTCCTGGGATCGAGCCCCGAATCAGGAGCTCTGCTCAGCGGGGAGCCTGCTTCCCCCTCTCTCTCTGCCTGCCTCTCTGCCTACTTATGATCTCTGTCTGTCAAATAAATAAATAAAATCTTTTTTTTTTTTTTTTAAAGGATCTTCAGAGGAAACTTAAAATGCTACCAAAATTCAGGGCACCTGGGTGTCTGAGTCAGTAAAGTGTCTGCCTTCAGCTCAGGTCATGATCCCAGGGTCTTGGGATAGAGCCCCACACTGGGATCCCTGTGGGGAGCCTGCTTCTCCCTCTGCCTGCTGCTCCCCCTGCTTGTGCTCTTTCTCTCTCTCTCTCTTTGAAATAAATAAATAAAATCTTAAAAAATAAAATAAAATGCTACCAAAATTCATCGGAAAAATGAGCCTTGGCGAGCAGCAGGAAAGTTCTAGAAAAGAAGTTATAGGACCAGGTGGGGTGGTGTGCCAGGTGCTAGCCCCATCTGATATGAAACATTTCTGACACGAAAACAACTTTTTCAAGTTTAGTACTGAAGAAACCATCAACAGCTAGACAAATAGAACAGACCAGAAAGTGCAGAAATAATCCTCATGTATATGGTAATTTAACTTTTTAAAAAGATGACATTATAAATAAGTGTGGGGGGAGGAATTACTAAAAAAAAAATAGTGTGGGGACAACTAGCTATTCCGTATGCAATAAGGAAAAAAAGAAAGCTGGATCCCCACCTCACTCCTCACACCAAAATACTTCTCCAGTGGATTTATTTTTATAATCTTGGAGTGAGGGAAGGCCATGCTAAGCTCAAATCTAAACCCAAATCTATAAAGAAAAAGATCCGTGTGACTAAGTGAAATGTAAACACTTTTATGGACAAAAAATATTATTTGTAACATGGGAGGATATGGCATGCTCTATGATCAATATTTAAATTCCTTAATTTACAAGCATTCCCATAAATCAAAAAGGTGGGGGAAAAAAGGAAAATGGCTAAAAAATACTTCGCTACAAAAGAAAAAGATACAGTCAATAAACATACAAAAAGATGCCCAACTTGACTCAAAATCAAAGGATTCTAAACCAAAATAAAAAGTGATGTATGTCCCTTTTCACCTACTAAGACACAAAAATGTGTAAGTTTGTTGACAACTAATGCAGTCAAGGATGTAGGGAAATCAACAGGTTTATATTGGAAGGAGTGTTAATTGGTGCAAACTTTCTGGAAGAGCATTTAGCACATTATTTACCAAAATGTTTATATGTACCTGTCCTTTAGCCCTGGGGATATTTGGGGAAGCAGGCTGGAAGGAAAAGTAGGCAGAGAGAAAGAGAGGGATGTTTGGGTGGAGAGCTGGGGACAGGCTTGCGCCCCAGGACAAAGAAGGTGACTCAGGGCACAGATGGCCAAGATGGGCAGGCGGGGGTGGTATCCCCGGGCCAGGGCTTGGTCAGGATGCAGCGAGAGAGGGAGAAGCAGACCGCTGAGCAGAGTCCAGTGCGGGCGGGGCTCTATCCCAGGACCACAGGATCATGACCTGAGTGTAAGGCAGACACTTAACCGAATGAGCCACCCAGGTGCTTGGAGTCTATCTTTACAGGCAGAGGTGGGGAGAGGAAGCAACTCTGAAGAGGACAGAATGCCAGTGATCCTCAAAGAGGTGAAGCAAAGAACCCTTGAGGCTATAGGTCTGCCTCCCTTGGTTTGGCACTCAGCCCAGACACGGAAGGGAACAGGGAATCATTCCAAGAGGGGAAAGGGGCTCCTTCCCAGACAAGCATCAAGAGGGTGAGAAGAAGGGTCTGAAGAAAGGGCGATTTTACCGCTCAAGGAAAACCAGGGAAAGTACTTGTAATTGTTTTTTTTCCTGATAACTTTTCCTATTTATTATTTTTGTCACTCCACCTCAAAAACACAATTTAGTTTTGTGAAACAGGACGGGCACACAGGAAAGTACGTGAACAAGACAATGTCCCAAATCAGTGAAAAGTGAACACTCATGGAGCCACCACGGCGGGGGGGGGGGGGGGGGGGGGCGGGCGAGGGGAATACAGGTCCCCCCTTCCCGCCAGCATATATAGTAATTACTTCTGCTTTCTGGTTTTACCATCTAAATGTATTTACCATCTAAATGTATTTACCATCTAAATACAATACCATTTTTCTGGTCTGTTTGTAAATTTTCTAAATGGAATCATACAATGTGTCTTTTGTAAGCCTGGCTTCCTTCACTGAGCATAATCTTTTATTAGTTGATGAAAAGACCATCCTTCCCCCTCTACTGTACTGTGTCTCCTGTCACCCATCAGCTGTCCATACTTTACCTCCTTTGGACCCAGGCAAGAGGGGCCCATGCCCTGGGCTGCCAGCTCTAGCAGCCCTATTAGAAACATGCACACGGAGCACGTGGGTGGCTCAGTCAGTTAACCATCTGCCTGCAACTCAGGTCATGATCCCAGAGTCCTGGGATCGAGCCCCACATCAGGCTTCCTGCTAAGTGGGGAGTCTGATTCTCCCTCTTTCTCTGCCTCCTGCTTCCCCTGCTGTGCGCACACTCTCAAATAAATAAAATATTGGAAAAAAGAAACACACACACACCCCATACAATGTGTCAAAGAACATACCTCATGTTTCATCACATTTGGAAACTTCTTTGCAATTATTTCTTTCAAGACTGCTGGGTCACATCTTCTCTCTTCTCCCAGAGTCTCCAGTAAACTGTATTCTAGACATTCTCACTTGATTCCCCATTTCTCTTACCTCCTCTGTTTATCATCCTTTCCTTTCTCGGTGCTTCCTTCCAGATGGTTTCTTCTGACCCATCTTTCAGTTCACTGTGACTGTTTCAGCTGTGTCTAATCTAAACCTCATGCATTGGATTCAATTCTTCATTTTCATTATCACAGGTATTTTCAGTCTTGGAATTTTATGTCGTTCTTCTTCAGATCTGCTCTGTCATTTTGTATATTTTCCACTCGTCTGCCCAACATTTCAAGCTTGACTTGTACTACCCTGAACAGAGTAAGAATTCTTGTGTTAAGGCTGGTCCTGCTATTTTCAACATCTGGCACTTCCATGAGTCTGTTTCTGTGCTCAGCTACCTCCGGGCGGTCTCGCTGATGGAGTCTTGTCTCCCCATACAGCTGGTTGTCTTCGATGGTATATTGGATTGGATTTGCAAAAACAATTTTTACAATAACTGGAGACTCAGGCTGATGCTATTTTCCTCCAGAAAGGATTTTGCATTGGTATCTTTGTCTGGATGTAGGAGTAGGGAGGGTGTTACCAGAACAGGACCGTTTTATTTTTAAAGATTTTATTTATTTATTTGACAGACAGAGATCACAAGTAGGCAGAGAGGCAGGCAGAGACAGAAGAAGGGAAGCAGGCTCCCTGCTGAGCAGAAAGCCCGATGCGATGCGATGCGGGGCTCAATCCCAGGACCCTGGGATCAGGGCCCGAGCCGAAGGCAGAGGCTTCAATACACTGAACCACCCAGGCACTCCAGAGCAGGACCATTTTATTTTTATTTATTTTTATATTTTTTAAATATTTTATTTATTTATTTGACAAAGAGAGAGATCACAAGTAGGCAGAAAGGCAGAGAGAGAGAGAGACAGAGACTCTCTGCTGAGCAGAGAGTCCAACGTGGGGCTCGATCCCAGGACCCTGAGATCATGACCTGGGCCAAAGGCAGAGGTTTAACCCACTGAGCCACCCAGGCGCCCCGAACAGGACCACTTCAAATTCAAGTTTAAAGCTTGAAGCTTTCGGAAACACCTAAATGGTAGGAGGCTGAGTGAAAGTCCACAGTGGCCTTGTTTTTTTGCAGTTGATCCTTCTCCCAAAGTGTAGCCCTTTGGGGTTCCAGCCTAATGTGATAAAAATACATATACCACATTCCCCACTCTCGGAGGGCCATAGACTCCTAGCTCATCCCCTCTGAGGCTGCTTCTGAATCAGTACATATTCTCAAGGACAAAAGCACTTTGCAGCTCAGCTACTCTTTCTGGGTTTCTACTTGCAAACCTCAGCCTGGTAACCCCTCACACTCATGTTCACTCGTCACTGATTGCTTAAAAAAATAAAAGAAAGAAAGAAAGAAAAAGAAAAACTTCTATTGTGAAATAACTTTAGATTTACAGAAAAGTTGCGAAGATAGTATAGAAAATACCTGAACATCCTTCACTCTGTTTCCCCTAATGTTAACATCTTGCATAACCTGATACATTTGTTGCAACGATGCAGCTAACATCTGTACATTACTATTAAGGAAACTCCAGACTTTATCAGGATTTCACTAGTTTATCCACTCATATCCTTTCCCTATTCTGGGATCCAATCCAAGGTACCCCATTGCTACATTTAGCTTTCAAAGATTTTGCAAAGATTTTAAAATATATGTCTGTTTCATCCCACTTCTGATGGAAGATGGTCTTAATCACCCCGTGTTCTGGGCCGCCCTCCCCCTTTGTCTCACCATCCTTCCTAGAACTAAAAAGTCCGTCACTGAGTCAACATAAAAATCTCAAAAGAAGTTTTCAGATTTGTTTCAGGGGAGGAGGTTGAAAGATTGAGTTCACAACCGGCTGGGGCTGTGGGAGCCATAGGTGGGCTAGAGAATGGGATGTGGGCGAGAAAACGACTTCTCCTGTGGTTTCAGCTATGACACAGCAACAAACAAACTGTAAGATCTCAGTGGCTAAACACTTGGAAGTCTGTCTGTGGCTCACACCAAGTCTGCTGCAGACTGGGGAGCTGTTGGGGCGGCTTTCTCCCAAGCAGTGAGTCAGGGATTCAAGTAGGCTTTTCCCAGCCTGTGGCTCATCGCATCTTAGTGGGGGACATTTCATTCCCCCTCCTGATGTTTCCTTCCAAGAAGGGAGAGGCCCACTGGCATAACACCCTCGTGTCTCTCTCCATGCCTTCGATTACTGGCTTGATGAACTTGGAAGGAGAAACAAGGCATGACTCGCCCAGCTCTCTGTTCTCTCTCTCTCCTGGGAGCTGGCTCGCCTGCGGAGTTTTCGCTCTGGATGGTCTCTATGGCTGGGGTGTGACAGGGACAGCCCCAGCCCCACGGTGGAGGGAGGCCTGCAGTCTTCTAGCACTGTCTCGGACAAGTCGGAAAGTCGGCCTAATTCTGCCCACTCTGCTCTATCCAAAGCCATGTGAATGCACCTGTGCAAACACAACTTACACGATTTATACTTTTTTTTTTTCATGGATTCAGTCATCCTCTAAGGTAGAAGCTCTCAACCCAGAGTAGGTTTGCCTCCTAGAGGGACATTTGACAATGTTTAGAGCCATTTTGAATGGTCACAATCAGCATCTAAACACCCTACAATGTGTGGGACACCCCCTCCTAACATAGAATCATCTAGCCCAAAAGGTTGGTAGTGCTGATGTTGAGAGACTCTGACCTAAGAGGGAAAAAAATCACCATTTTCGATCAGAGGAAGTGACTTAGTCCGAGCAAGTCCAATGCAGAGGGGAGCCAGACCGGGGTGACGGGCGAGCTGGGCTCTTGTCTGGCCAGATGTTGTCTGCCCCGATAACAGACCTCGCTAACCCCCACCCCAAAGCTGGGTCTTCAGTTTCAATGCAGGTTTTCTCAGAGCACTCCAGGGAAACGTGAGAGTTCTCTCCCATTCTCCCTTCTCCCAAGGGTGGTTCTAAGTCCTGGAGGTTGTTAATTACCACCAGGACCTAGAAAAGTAGGGAGCCTTTACTGTTACTTGCCTAAGCCAGCATCCACTGGGCTCTCCACTTCCTAGGGGCTCTGGAGTGGCTGCTTCTCCCTAGGTCTGCTGCCCATCCCATCGCCCCACCCTTGGCACTTCCAGGCTCACAGATGCCATGATGATGTGAGGAGGCCACCAGAGAGCCACAGGGTCAGGAGCCCTTTTGCCTCACTGCTCTCCTATAGGAAGCAGGACACAAGTGCGCTCTCCTCTCAGATCCCCAAACCCATGGAGGGGGGAGGTCAATCCATTGCTCCTCGTATACCCGAGGGGGCAGGACTCCCTGCAGCGCCCACACCAATGCTTCAGTCGAGACCCTTCTCCCCAACTCATGCACTGCTTTTGAAGCTTATGATCTGTTTCTAATGGAGTCCTCAAGCCTCGCTCCCACCTAGGTGCAGGGCTGGGAGGGTAGAAGGAAGGACTTCGCAATATGCATGAAGGAAACAGGGATGATGCATATGGGACCCAAAACTGTCTTCATAAAAATACAATTTTGGGTACCACTTCCTTTACTCTCCATACATGACAACTATAAACAATATGACTCCTCGTATACTTAATTTTTAAAAATCACAATACCATACCTGGACTGTAACAGAGGGGAAAAAAATAAAAGGAAAACAATTTGTAACCAAATAACACATATTTCAAAATGTCAGTGCTTGGGCCCCACGACACTAGAAAACAGTGAAGTGTCAGATACTTGCCACTGCTTAAAATAAATCACTTAGGATTTAAGAAAAGTAAGATCAGATTTTATTCTGTAGAAGGACAAAAACAGGAAAGAGAGAGATGATGATCAAAGGCTACAATAAATATGATTTTAATCTGTGTTTTTAAAACACCAAAAGCTGATTAACTTTTGATGTTTTTTAAAAGATTTTATTTATTAAAAATATTTTATTTATTTATTTGAGAGCAAGACAGAGATGGGGAGAGAGAACACAATTGGGGAGGAGAAGAGTAAGCAGGCTCCCTGCTAAGCAGGCAGTGGGATGTGATCCCAGGGTCCTGGGATCATGACCTGAGCCAAAGGCAGACGCTTAACCGACTGAGCCACCCAGGTGCCCAACCTTTTGTAGTCTGTACATGTGATGGAATCAGAGCCTGGGGTCCCTGCTCATTCAACACCAGCAGTGCCCCCTAGTCATTATGAAATTGAGACACGTCTCCCCACGTTATCCAAATCACACACACACACACACACACACACACTCACACACACATATTTGCACACACACACACACACATTCACACACACACTGCACACACACAATCTCCCCTCCCAGAACAACTGACTTAATGCTTCAAATATTAACCCAGCAAATGAGAAAACTGTCAATTGTACAAGTAGAAGCACGTATGCTAAATGTTAACCCTGGTTTTCCAAAGGAGAAGGGAGTTACAGGAAACAGTCCCATTCTTTTTTATTTTATTTTTTTAACGTTCCTGAATTGTGTAAAATTTTGCTTGCAACCAGTATGAACTTTGCAATCAACCCCCCCCACCCCCAACCACAGAGCTATTTGAAAAACGATGTGTCAGGGCTCCCTCTAGTGTGCGTGTGTGTTCTGTTCCTTTAAAGGAGGGTTCAATTGGGGCGCCTGGGTGGCTCAGTGGGTTAAAGCCTCTGCCTTCAGCTCAGGTCATGATCCCAGGACCCCACATCGGGCTCCCCTCAGCAGGGAGCCTGCTTCCCCCTCTCTCTCTGCCTGCCTCTCTGCCTACTTGTGATCCCTGTCTGTCAAATAAATAAATAAAATCTTAAAAAAAAAAAAAGGAGGATTCAATTTTGTGATAAGAACTTGCTAATTCACTTTTTTAAATGCCCAGACAACTCAAGGTGAATGGGGAGACCTGGCCTAACAGCGTGGCTCGCAGGTGCTTCCCGGTATCCCGCTCCACCCAGCCCTTGGGCTTCCCGTCTCCCCTTTCGCAGCGCCTCCTGGTGACCAAAAGCGGTACTGCGTCCTCTGGGAAGCGACGGAGGAGGGTGGGGGGCACTGCCAGAGGGACCCTGAACCTCGGTACCATTGACCACTTAGCAGTCTGGTAAAGCTTATGGGCCTCGTCTCGGAATAACCGTCTTTTAAATATATATATATATGAAAGCCAACAATGTTGAAGTGGTTATCAAAATATTTGTGAATGTGTGATATAGTAATAAATGGGCTTTATTAATGCTTTCAGTAACCAGCTCTAGTGGCAGGCCTGATAACTAATTATTTTCCAAGTAGTGAGAAGCACATATGATATTTCAAGCTATCGGCGACTTGATGTGCCAATGGCTGATTTTTTTGGTGACAAAGTCACAGACAATGCTGGCACAATAGAAGGAAAAAGATTAATCCCTTAAAGGTTAATAAAAGTCAGTATGTAATTTTTTCATTCTTGGACTGCCTGAATTCTTGGTCTGCACACAGGCCCTCTGAGGGTAGGCATGGTTAAGACCCCCCCCCCCTCCTCAAGGGGTACGGGTTTGGGAGAGGTGCTCGGGTGGTTTGGGGGGTGGAGAGGCGATAATCCCCGGTGGCTGGCAAGCGCGCCTAGGGTAAGTAAAGGGAATGCAGAGGCGCCTCCCTCTGCGCAGGGAGGGGGACTCTGCGCGGCCCCTCCCCCCTTCATCCTCCCGTGCCTCTGGAGGAAGTTAAAGCCCCGCGTGGTTCTGAGAGGAGCTCCCAGTTTCCGCGTGTGCTCCTGCATGTCCAGCGCCCACCATGTGGGCCCTCGTCCTGGTGTGGGGCTGCCTCTTGCTCCCAGGTGAGATGGGGTGGGAGAGGGTGGAGTGGTGAGGGGATGTGGGGCTCATGCCCAAGCTGGCAGAGAGAGAACCTATCTTTCATTCTCGCGACCCACTGCTGCCTGATCCTTCCGGGTCTCACCCCCACCGCACTGGTCCTCATACCACTGGGGGGGGGGGGGGTACAAGCACTAGCTGTTTCTGGAACGCAGAGCCAGCTTTTCTCCCAGGCGTCTGGGCTCCAAACCCTTCCTGGTTAGGTGGCTAGGAGGGAGGCTTTACCTCTCTCATCTTTATTTTCCTACTCTGCACCCAGCCTGAAGGCAGACAAGACACCCTGTACATGGTTGCCATGGTAAACTCTGCAAATATTTCTTGAACCTCTACTGTACCACTCACAACAACCCTGAGAGATAAGGCATTGTCCTGATTCATCAGTTCACGGCTCTGCCTCTTTTTTTTTTTTTTTTCAACCTTTTAACATCAAATGTCAGGATGCGTCTTATAAAGGATGGCAATTGTTCAAGTGACTGTGCTTTTTTTAGTGGTATATAAAATTATGGTGTATCTTACATATGAGAGCATCTTAATTTCAATGTACCTGGACATTATCATCATCATCATCATCACCATCATCATCATCATCATCCATAGATGGGAAAACCCAGATACCCAGGGAAGGCAAGCAACTTCCCCAGGGTCACACAGCTGCTGTGTGGCAGTGCTGGGATTCAAACTCTAGGCTGTCTGAATCTCGAGCTTTCCCATCACCACCCTTCCGTACGCCAGGTTTAGGGTGTTTAGGGTGTTAGGGTGTTAGGACACAGCAACAGCCCCTTCCCAGTCTCCCTTGGTGGGGAAGGGACCACCAGCCCTTCTGGGGCTGCCACAGAAGGGAGTGACTGAGGAGTCTGTTGGTCTTGACCGTGGTACTTGGTGCTCGGAACTCTGACCTCCGTCCCTGCTATGGTTTCAGGTTATGGAGCCATGGTGGGCCCCAAGGAGATCAGTGGGTTTGAAGGTGACACGGTGTCCTTGCAGTGCACTTACCAGGAGGAGCTGAAGACACACCAGAAGTACTGGTGCAAGCAGGGCGGGTTCCTCCTGTCCCGCTGCTCGAACACCATCTATGCAGGAGAAGATGGCCAGGAGACGACAGAGGGCAGGGTGTCCATCCAAGACAGCCCCCAGACGCTCACACTCCACGTGACCCTGAGGAAGCTCACCCTGCAGGACTCCGGAAAGTACTACTGTGGGGTCTCCAAACTGGGGCGAGATGAGTCTGTTCTGGTCTCTCTGCTTGTCTTTCCAGGTAACACATGTCTCTGCTTCCCTGCATGGGGGACAAGTGATACAGAGGGGAGGAGGGACAGGTGGGTCGCTGAGCAGAGGCAGACCCTGTCTCCCGCTCGTCAACAGGTGTAGCACTTGTACCACCCTCCTGGGGGTGGGGGGCGGTCAAGGGCTCAGTGAGATGATGCTGGTCAAGTGCTCAGCCGTCCTGGGAGCAGAGACGGTGCAGCACGAGGCTTGACTGCTCTTTGACAAGGTCATACCACGCAGATCTGTTAAACTCCCAGCTCAGTGCCTTTCCTCTTTGCCCAGAGGTGGGAGAGAGATTGCATGGGCTGGGGATGAGATGTGCAGCCCACAGAACGAAAAAGGCTCCCTCTTTGGAGTCAGAACTATTCCTGAGGATTCCACAGCCTGGACCCGCCATTGTGCAGCACCCCAGACCCGCTCCACAGCGCCCCCTAGCCGCGGCCACACTGTCCTCGCCCACACTGGCCTCGCCCTGCCTGTGGTCTCCGCTCTTCCTTCCTGCTTCCCGTCCCCAGATCTCGAAGCCCCAAAGGTAGGGGCGAAGAGGGCCTGGGATCGAGCCTCAGAGGAGCTCGTTGAGCTCAGGGACACTAGGGGACTCTGGCATCGGATGGAGCACCTCTCTGTATGTCCAGAACCCCACTGGACCTGCTGATCTGAGATGAGAGAAGCCAGAGAGGGCCTAGGAGAGTGGGCAACCCTAGTCTGCTGGCCAATGAGGGTGAGGCAGGTCTCTGTATCCCATTTCACAGATGGGGGGCGTGGCGAGGCTCCCGAGATGAAATGATTTGCCTGAGGTCTCATGGCAAGAATTAATGGAGTCAGGATTCAAACCCAGGGTTGTTTTTTTTTCTCACTTTGGTGTCTGCTCTTTCCCTCTCCTGGCCGTATCGCTGGGACCCTCCCCATCCCTGGGCCATCCCCACTGCCAGATCCCCCGACATTTGTGGGTCTTTCTTTTAATTCAAGGAGATAGAGCTAAGCTCACCAAACAATAGCAGCAGTGTTGTAACCATATTGAACCTGTTCTGTTATTTACAAGCTTCTCTGATCTCTGATTCTTATCAGTACTCGGACCTCCTTCTTACCTAGTGGGGGTCAATTTAGCTATATTTGAGGCTCTCTATTTTAAATTTTGACCTCATTTGTAATTATTCGTTCATGCATGGTATGTGTGTTATTGTGTTATCCTGTGTCAGACGTTGATGACCTTTTCCTGATGATAGTTGGGATGTAGAAAATAAAGGCTAATGGCCATGGTGTACCTGTGAATGCTGAGCTGGGGAAACTCTAATCTGTAACGCTTGCCGGTTTCCGCGGTTTAAATGACCCCCGCCCTCCCCCATTTCCAGCCACTGATAGTTTAATGACCAGCTCACAGAATTCCTGAAAAGTGAACAGTCAGCTCTCCCGAGTCAGTGGGAGCTGTCTGCAGCCCACCATTGAGTATGGCAAGTGAGGAGAATTTCTAGGAAGATCATAACAAGACAAGAGTACGCACTATCATTTCTTCTATTCCCCATTGCCTGGAGGGTCTAAGCCATGAAATACGACAGGATAAAAAAGTATACATATCGGATAGGAAAAGATAAGTACCGTTTATTTGTGCAAGATGTGGTCATTTCCTCAGAAAAATCAGAGGAAACCTGACTTCGTATTAGAATAGAGAATGAGGGACGCCTGGGTGGCTCAATTGATTATTCGTCTCATTCAGCTCAGGTTATAATCCCAGGGTCCTGAGATGGAGTTTCATGTTGGGCTTCCTGCTCAGTGGGGAGTTTGCTTCTCCCTCCTTGCCTGCTGCTCCCCCTGCTTTGTACTTTCTCTCTCTCTCTCTGACAAATAAATAAATAAAATCTTAAAAAAAAAAAAAGGAATAGAGAATGATGGGGACAGGGAGCGAGTCCCACATGGCACTCCAGCAAGGTGACAGAGGGGCACCCAGTGGCCGGTGGCGGGGGGGGGCAGGGAGCTCGGCGGCTCCTGGGCGATTGGCCACACCACGTTTCTGCCCACTGTGCTCGGCACAGAGGCTAGGCATCTTGTCCTTGAGGGATCCCAGCCTTGCGGGGACAGAAAGATGTGTGTCAAGCAGAGGCGGAGAGGAGAAGCATGGCACACAGGGGAACGGTGAAGCAAAGACGGTGGCGGGTGGGACGCTCACTTAATTGGGACTAGAGGCCAAATAGGGGAATGAATGTCCCAGAAGCCGACACAGGGAACTGAGGTCTGAGTCTGAAAGGCTTTGAAAGGCCTCTAAGAAGCTTGAGCTTCAGCTCCTAGGCCATGAGGGCCATTGACGGCTCTGAAGCAAGAAATGATGGGATCCAGTATTCCATACCCAGCTCTATATTCTACAGACAAAACCAGTATTGGTGTGAAGAGTGGCACAGAAAGAGTAGGCTGCTGGGCAGCTGGGGAGCAAGGGAAGCTGAAGGTCTGAGCTAAGTGGGAGGCCAAGGGAGCTGCAGGATGGGGAGGCCAGCAATCGACTAGAATCTTCCATCCATGCCTCCTAAGTGGCTGGGGGAAGAAGGTGGTGGAGACTCTGAGCAGAGAAGTGGGGGCAGGAAAACTCCTGGCTGCCACCAAGGCAGGACATCTGCCTCAGAGCGGTGGCCCTCACCTCCCCTGAGACCAGCCTCTCCCTTTCCCCTAGGTCCCTGCTGTCCTCCCTCCCCCACTCCCTCCTTCCAGCCTCTTACTACAAGGAGCTTCCAGCCCAAGGCAAAAGCTTGGCAAACTCAGCCCCCAGAATTGAGTGAGTGAATGGCTTTTCTGTTTTCCCTCCACCCCTCTACAAAGCGGCATCCCATGAGTGCCTGCCCATGGCCAGGCACTGCGCCCCGGGGCCCCCAGAGCCTAGGAGCTGCCCTCCACGGAGGAATCGGGGGCCCTGTGGGGTGAGGTCCCGCAAGGAGCAGCAGAGCCCTGGGAGGAAGTGCAGCCTGAAGGCCAGGCTTGTGTTCTGTCTGCTCTACCTCGGGCTGCAATGTTGAGCAGGAAATGTGGGGCGTCGGACCCTGACCTCTGGACCTGTCCCTGCCACCCTGCCCTGCAGACCCAGTGGCTGTTGAGGGAGGTCAAGGCCTGTTGAGGCAGAGGTGGTGAGGGTGGGCATGGGGCAACATGAGTGATAACTGGCCAGGACTGGGGGAGGTAGGGGAGGGCAGGCGGGGCTGTGTGTCCTGCATGGCCCGAGGATGGGTCGCAGAGTGGGGCAGGGGTGTGGCGACCCAGGCAGCGGGCACAGGCAGGGGCTGAAAACTCTGCATGTGTGCGGGGTGACCTGAGACTGGGGCAGCCTGCTCACGATGGCTTCCTCTAGGTCTCTGTTTGCTTCCTGGGGGGTCCTTTAGCTGGGGATGTGCTGACAAGTTGGTCCTGGGGAGGCTAGGATTCAAGGGTCAGAGGTCTGGGGAATGCTGGGATGCAAGGGTCCGAGAAGGTGCTGAGGCGTTGCTTTTGGACTTGTAGCTTCTCCCGGTCTCCACCAAACAGTCACCACAGCCAAGCAGGGGAAGACAGGGGCCGAGGCCTCTCCGCTCATGGGGACCTCCCCAGCCCAGCACCCAGGAAGCTCCCCAGACACAGGAACATCTCTGTACACGGGGACCTCTCCTCACGAAGCAACCTCTCCTCATGCAGGGACCTCCCGCCCACCCACACAGCCGGACTTCACCTCCGCGGAGGACACCCCTCTGTCCCCCAGCAGCAGCAGCTCCATGTCCAGGTGAGCCCACAGTGACCAAGGTCACCTTTCAGGCCATCTCCACAACAGGAGGTGGCTGGGAGCAAGTGAGGAGGACTTGGCACTCCTTCCTCTAGTCGGACACAGCCTCCTGTTGGGGCCGTGGCTAACAGCACAGAGGGCAGACGCAGCCCCCGTCCCCCCTCTGCAGGATCCTTGAGCAGTGGAAAACCTACACTGCAGGGCCGGCACCCATGTTGCTCTGGACACACAGGCCCACCTGAGGTGAACGGTCCACGATGGCCCCGGCCCCCACCTCTCTCCCCACCCCAGCCGCAAGGGCAGCCAGCCCACTTTTGCCGATGCACCTTGCACTGGGCCCTGTGCCAAGCACGAACATGGGTTTTTTTCTTACCCAACTGGAGCCTCAGCCTGAAGGATTGGTTCTTGGGGGTTGTATATAATCGCACTTCGTTGCTGACGGAGGCTTCCTGCCTGAGATATCCAGGTAACCTGTTGCCAAGTTCAGACCTAGCTGAGAGTGTTTGTTTCCTGGGGTTAGTAGTGAGGGCTGGGGTCCCTCCCACTGGGACCACCCAGGTGCTGTGGTTCCCAGTGCCCTCTGATCTCTTTGGGAAAGACAAGGGACATGGCTGGGACATAGACAAAGAATGCTATGGTATACAGCGTGCCACTGTGATCTGGTGACAGCTGCTGGGGTCCTTCCGTCTCGCCCACAGTGTCTCCATCCCAACGGTCCGCATCTTGGCCCCGGTCTTTGTGCTGCTGGCTCTCCTCCTGGCCGCAGGCCTGGCGGCCCTCAGCAACTATGTTCTCCGCTGGAGGAAGGAAGGTGAGCAAAAAGTAGACGCCAGGGACCCCACTGAGACCTGCAGTCCCCCCACCACCCCAGGGAGACCTTGGTGCTCAGTGTGTCCCTCCAAGATATGAGCATCAGGAGCCGTGTTCCTCCCTTTTGAGGGAACCACAGGTCAGCCAACATTAGGAAAAAGACATTCAAATGTGCGAATGGGAGAACGGGGGCTCTTGGCTTGCTCCCATCTGTCCAAGCTCATCAATCACTTCTGTCCCTATTGATCCCAGCAATCCACATCCGACCTCCACAGGTACGGTTTCTTGTGTGACTACGGCAGGGAGTGGGGGTGGGAGTTAGAAACTAAGCCCTGAACAGGAAGGCTACTGGGGCCTCACACATACTGTGGGGTCTCAGGAGGTGCATAGCTCCTGGGAAGACTTGGCTTCAAGTCCCAGCTCTGCTACTTTTTAGCCGTGTGATCTTGGGCAAGTCACCTACCTCCCCTGAGCCACGGCTTTTCCGGATCACAGATCTAGAATACAAGAGAACTAAAATGGAAATAGAATACGAGTCCAACATATGTAGAATCCAAGCCACATATGTAATTTAAACTTCCCTAAAAGTCACATGAAAAAGGGTAAAAAGAAACCAGGGATGTTAATTTTAATAATATACTTTTGTTAGCATGATCTATCCGAAACACGATCATTTCAACGTGGAAACAATATAAAACTCTTCATGCTACGTATTCCTTATCCTGCATTTTTCTCATATTGAGTCTTCAAAACCTGGCGTGATTCGGAGCAGTCGTGCTTCCGGGGTCAGTGGTTGAGTGCAACTCGGGGCTCCCCTAGCAGACAGTATGGTTTAAGAGGGGTGGCCAAAATACCAGCCAAAGGAGCTGCTGTGGGCTGGGCGTTTCTGTGTGGCTCATGTTGCTTTTATCTCCTCTAATGCTCTCAATACTGTGGCATTAGAAACTGCCCATTACAAGCGCCCCCATTTCACCGGGAAAGAAACTAAGGTAGAATGGTTAAGCAGCTTGCCCTAAGTCTGCACAGCCAGGAAGCGGTGGAACCAGGAAGACGTATGCCAGAACACTCTGCAAATTGGCAAAGTTGTCTTACTGCTCCTGGCCTTGGGTGGGGGAGGGCGGTGGTCCTGGGCCTGCCTCAGACTTTGCCCTGTGTGGCCCCCAGGAAGAAATGTCAGCTCTGCCCACGCCCCCAGCTCACCGCAGAGGAGTCTGGAGGAGCACACAGGGTGGGAATATTCCTGATCGAGACCTCAGAACTTCTTAGCACCTTGCCTCTCGAATTGTGGTCCCCAGCTAGCAGCAGTGACATCCTGTGGAAGCCTGTTAAAAGGACTCTCGGGCTCTAGCTCCGACCTGCTGCAGGAGAGTGGACATTTTCATACAATGTCTCGGGATCCTGGATGCACACTGAGGCTGAGAAGCAATGACCTTAGCTCATAGAATTACTTCCCCAGCCAGTTTCTGGCTCACACCGGGAGATGTCCGAGTTCCCATCCCAAAAGTCTGGATCATGGCTAAGGGACTGAGCTGGAAGTCCAAGAAGTCTGCCTGTCCCAACCTGTCTCCTACACATGCTCACTCTGGGAAGCCCCCCGGTCCCAAGTCCAGGGGGGCCCTTCTACCCCTGTGGGAGCTATTGCAGGCTGCTCTGGGCTGCTCCTGGCCTCAGGGTATGCCTGCTGGTCTCTTTCAGCTCACCTGGCCACAGAGACCCAGAGGAACGGGAAGGTCCACCCCTCACACTTGGTAAGGAAGGCGGCCAGCCCCAAACCCCAGCTCCGATCCCTGTGGGGCCGGACATCGGGAATCCTGGGCCCTGTCTGTGCATCTCCCTACCTGCTTGAGCTCCACTCAAGCAAGGCTTGCTGCCCATCTCTGGGGAATCTGTGTGAGCCCTGAGACCAGCCTTTCAGGGTGCGAGCCAAAAGAATGCCCCACCTCACCCTGAGTGCCCAGCGGGTTCCAGGCAGGGGTCTTCCCCAGGCCCAGCACCCTCTTCCCCTCCGCCTCTTAGAAGCAGAGACTGTCAGAGCCGGATCCTCGTGGTCTTTGGGAGGGCTGCAGGGTCATGGGTTCAGGACACAGAAGCCCCACCCCTGTACCCCCGCTCTGCTGTTTATTGAGATGCCTCTACTTTATTCTCCTACACATCGTGACGGGAAAGAGGGGCTCGCCATGGCCTTCTTTCCTGGCGCCAGTGAAGACAAAAGACTTGGGCCTGATCGCCCTGGGGAGGGGCCCGGGCAGGAATGAGGTTCTGGGCTTTGGCTTAGGAAGCAGCTGTTGTTGTCTCAGGAAGCCCGGCAAGGCCAGAGGTGGTGGGCAGGAGTGAGGGAAAGGTCAGAGACCCAGATGGGGAGGGGGTCTGCCGCTGTCCTCCAGAGCCCAGCTTCCGGTAGTGCGTCCTGGGGGCGTACCCTGCGCTCTAGAAGAGGGGCGGGGCCAGAGGGGAAGTCTCTGCTCTGGGAGGTCCCAGAACATCTCCCCTCTCTCCAAGCTGCTGCTACCCAGCCCACCCTGGGAAGGGCCGCCTGGGACTGCTTCCCACCTGCCCACCTGTCCCTTCCCCTGCTCACGTGGGAGGGGCCAGGAAAGGGCACAGGGCTATGGGCTGAGGGGCTGAGAACGGGGGTTGGGCCCTTGTTGAGGGAAGGATGGAACAGGGTCTCCCGAGAGGATCAGAGACAAGACCTCTGTGAACATGGCCAATTGAGAGCTTTTGGCTTTTTGGTTTATTTCCCTTTGGGCTTCTTTGTGATTTTTAGCGGGGGCTACAGGTGGAATTGAAAGGGTTTGGGGTTTTCTTTGCCCACATTCCGGTCAAAGAGGGAAGGGGGCAGTCTGCTGGCTATGCCCTAGAGCCCCAGGGGGTGTGAAACTCAGAGGGAAGTACAAGGGCTCAGGCCAGCATTTCCCTTGCCCACAGAGCTATTTCAAGATGCTCTCATTTTACTCTCTAATTGAACACCTACTGTGTGCCTGGGGCTTTACCTATGTTGCTGAATCTGCGTGAGTTCTCATGAACCCCTTCTTACAGAATAAGAAACAGAGGCTCAGAGAGCATAAGTAACTTGCTCCCAGAGGCCCCGCATGAAAGAGGCAGAACTGGGAAAAGGGACCCAGTCTGTGGCGCTGAGAGCAGTGCCCGAGCTGCTGCTGCCTCGCCACACTGGGGTGTGGAGGGCTTGAGAAGTGGAGCCGACTGCTCGGCCCGCTCAGGCCGGATCCCCTAGACTCAGAAGAAAGAGCCATCCTCAGTCCGAGTGAACATGGGACAGCCAGGCCCCTGACCCCTGAAACAGGCAAGGGGGAGTGCTCGGCTCAGATTAGGGCTCAGCTCCCTCCTCCCAAAGCTTCCCTGAGTCCCTGCTTTTTCCCTAGTGCTTAGACTCAGAGGCTCTCATATGTATCTCTATATTCAACGACCTAGAAAACGCCTCCGCACTTGCTGGAACAGGCCACTGGACCCACACTGGACATAGGGTAGGGGTCCTGGCCACTCCCTGCATGTGTGGTTTGGTCCCTGCCCCAGGAGAGTTCGAAAAATGCAGACACCCTTGGGTAAATGCCGCTTTCGTGGCTGCCGGTGGGCAGTGGTGGTCAGCTGGGGCTGGTTGGGGCCGAATCACAAAACTGTAAAGATGGGACTGATGGGGAAATGCACCTGACATCAGAGTCATCAGATCGAGCCCCGGCTCTGCCATGTCCTCACCATAGGCCGGACCAGGAGAGACCAGGATCTGTGAAATCTCCTTGCACTCCCCCCATTCCCTCGTCCCCTCGTCCCTCCAGCCCCAGAACCCCTCAAGGAATTCTGCTCTGATTTTCATCTGATCCTGTAAGACTGAATGTGTCACCCGAGATGGCTCAAGTGTCGACCTCTGCCTCAATCCCCTGCAGTCAGGGCAGTGATAGAAGCAGGGGAGAGGGGCAGTTAGGGGACAAGGACACTGAAATGAAGGGAAGCGTGTGCTTCACGTACCGCCAGGATGGTGGCCAGGGATAGGAAAAGAGCGTGGGTCTGAAGTGTCTTGAGTCCGAGTCCCAGCCCAGCTGTGTGACATCCGGCAAGTTACCTCACCTCTCTGAGCCTCAGTATCCCCATCTCACGGGGTTGCGGTCAGGAAATTGTGAGAGGAGACCACCAGTAGGTGTCCAGAAGACAGGAGATTCCTTCTGTGTCTTCAGTGCCTGTGGGGCCATAGGACTTGCCAGCCGGGACCCCTAAGGGCAGCTATGCCCTTGGGAGACTTGGCTGGGGCCCTTGGCTGGCTCCAGCCCCTTCTACCCGGCTGCTGGCCCCAGGACAGCCCCTACTTGCTCTGGACCACCTGCCTCTCTTCCCTTGGCCTTGGCTTCCTTATCTGATCAAGGGTGGGTGGTGGCGCTCAGGCTTACGGTCGTAAAGAATTTTTCCTCTGCGGTTTGTTATTCGGTGAACCTTGGAGGTGTTCAACTTTGCTTTCCCTGACCTGCGGAGAGCCAACAGCCTCCACATTCTTTCTGCTTGGAGGAGAAAGGTGACAATAATGAAAACAAATGAATCATTGCGGGAGTTCCCAGGTGTTGAGCGGTAAAACATTACCAGGAATATTCATTATAATCCCAAGGGAAAAATTCTTATCCCCATTTGACAGCTGAGGAGACTGAGTCTCAGAGAGGTTAGTGGTGTGCCCAGGGTCACTCGAAGATGCAGGAAATTGGATGGAAGGGCTCTGACCCTGCAGCCTGTGTTCCTCCTCTTGCCCACGCTCTCCCCTGGCTCCCTCCTCTTGCTATGGATGGGGGAGGCAGGGGACCATCACTGCTGCCAGGAATGGGCTGTGCTGACCAAGTCTCTGTTTCAGCCGCTGGAGTACACCGTGATCAACCTCGAAGGGCCCCCTGGGCCCCACGCCAGCCCCAGCCCATGCACAGAAACCCAGGGCCTCAGCCAGGTGTGAACAGAGGTCTCAGGGGAGTGGGGAGGGGTGGGGGAGGGTTTGGAGCCACCTAGCCTGGCTCCTCTCAGACAATGCAGGGAAGTCGGGGGAGGGGGCTCTTTCATCAGCATCCGCTCCTGAACATTGCCCCCTGAATCCGCCCACCTACAGGACCATAACTGCAGATGCTGGCCATTTCATTCGGGAGTCACGACTTCCAACCTTGCATCCTCTTTTTCACCCATCCAGAAAGTTCTTGAACAGCTCGGTGGTAGTCACAGTTTAAAAGCGCTCTGGGCTGGCAGGATTCCAATATCTGCAGGCAAAAACCTGGCCGGAGGCCATGAGGAGGGGGTGGGGGGCATGGATCAATGCCTGGGGGTTCTGGGGAGAGCTTGTTAGTCTGTGCCCCTTAGAGGCCCAGAACTGTGGAAAAGGCTGGGGTGGACCCAATAGCTACCTGGAGAACCCCCTACCCTGCCCCCGGCTGGGCTCTGATTTTCAACCCCTGACTATTGTCTTTCCAGACTTCAGAGGAAGATGAAGCCCCTTCCCAGGACCCGGAGGGGGACATGATTCCAGGGCCTCCCCTCCACATGTCCGGGGAGGAGCTTGGGTTCTCCAAGTTCATCTCAGTCTAGCACCAAGGGTTCCCTCCAAGCCGGTCCGCACTAACTCCGATAAGCTTTCCAGGACAGCTTCAGAGTTCGCCTGCCAGACCCCGGGCTCTCCTCCTGCTTGCCCAGCCTGACCCGGAAGCCTTTGTCAGCCCCCAAACCTGCAGTGGTGGCCTCAGTGGTGCCAGCAGGACCCCCGGACCTCCTCAGCATGTTCGCATCCCTGGGAGGCTGGGGGGGGGGGGTATGCAGCCCCCCAGAGAGCTCGCCAGAGTCAGGCGAGGCTCAGGAGATCTGGTCTGAGTTTGAATCTACTACCAGAAATCCCCCGTGCCTGGGTGCCCAGCAAAAGACCCCCACCTACTTCTCCCTTCCTTCCATCCTGACTCAGCACCACTTTCTCTGGCATAAGTGGGCGAGGAGAAGAAAGAGGAGCGTGCTGGGAATAGACGGGGTTCTGGTTTCTCAAAATGTGACTGCATCCCAGTCCTTCAGGAGGCTGGTTAAAAATGTGCTTCCTGGGCTCTCCCAAGACCTACCAAGACCCTCTCTGTGGCTGGGCCCACAACTTTACATTTCTAACAAGTGTCCAGTGACTCTAATACTTGAGTTTGAGAAGCAGTGGGCTCAGGTTAAAGTCTACACTTGGTTTGCGGGGTCTCCCGCCTGCCCCCTCCCCATAGGGTCTGCTCTGCCCACGACACCATGACCCAGCTGGGGGCTTTCCTGGGCTGGTCTGAGTCCAGGCCCAGGTCAGGTGCCCATTGGAAGGCCTGAGCCCCCGGGACTGGCAGGGAGGGGTTACTTTTCCCAGCTCCCTACCCAGCCATGCATCCCAGGCTTTGGAAGGAAGCTGGAAAAAAGCTTGGCTCCTTCCTTGTTAAGAAAGAGTTAATTGCCTTTGGGTTGGGGTTAGGAAGGGGTAGGAAAGCACAGGTGCCTGTGGGCATCTAAAAGGCTGGAGAGAGGGGACAGGGCAGGAACCTAAGAGAAACCTGAAAGTGACCCTGAGTCTGGACCCCTGGAGATTGGGAATGGGGAGGGAATAGAATAACAGGACTGCTATTTGTTTCTTTTTTGGCTTTCTTAAAAAGTGAAGTGGGTGGTCGCTTGGTATACAAAAGTTAGAAACACAGCGGGGAGGAGAAGAAAACGCACTCAGGCTCAACCCCCACCCCACCCCCCCCCACCCCACCCCCCGCCGCCCCACAATCCAGCTACATTTTGTTGCGTTTCCTTCCCATTTTTTTTAAACTCCACATCGTTCGCTGGTGTTCTCTGACAAATGAGTTTGTATACACAGATTTAAATTCTGCTTTCTCCACTGAATTCTTTCTTTTTTAAGATTTCTATTTGTGAATCATCTCCACACCCATCGCGGGGCTCAAACTCATGACCCTGAGATCAAGAGTGGCACACGCTCCACCCACTGAGCCAGCCAGGCGCCCACCCACTTAATTCTTAGAAACGTTTCTCCATGTTTCACCAAACTTTATAAATAAAATGTGTATCAGCTCTGTGATATTTCCTCACCATTTGCTTCCATTTATTTCAATTCTCTCATTAGATATTTGTTTCTATTTTTGCTATTATAAATAACAGCATGGGGAGTCTTCCCACAGGCTCGATTTGTCTTTTTTTTTTTTAAGATTTTATTTATTTATTTGACAGAGAGAGAGAGAGATCACAAGTAGGCAGAGAAGCAGGCAGAGGGGGAGGGGGAAGCAGGCCCCCTCCTGAGCAGAGAGCCAGATGTGGGGCTTGATCCCAGGACCCTGGGATCATGACCTGAGCCGAAAGAAGAGGCTTAACCCACTGAGCCACCCAGGTGCCCCTTGATTTGCCTTTGAAGACTTCTTGAAGAAGGATTTGTGTGCGTGGAAGTGCTAGGTCATAGGGGGTGAACATTTCTTTTTTTTTTTTTTAAGATTTTATTTATTTATTTGACAGACAGAGATCACAAGTAGGCAGAGAGGCAGGCAGAGAGAGAGGAAGGGAAGCAGGCTTCCTGCTGAGCAGCGAGCCCGATGCGGGACTTGATCCCAGGACCCTGGGATCATGACCTGAGCCGAAGGCAGCGGCTCAACCCACTGAGCCACCCAGGCGCCCTTTTTTTTTTTTTTTAAGATTTTGGGGTGAACATTTCTGATGTTACCGATACCCATTGTTGAACAGCTTTCTGAAATGACAGTACCAATTTCACTCCCACCAGAGCCTTCCAAGCAGCCTTTCTCCAGGTCCTCACCAGTGTCTATATCTGTCTCCATGGGTATGGCGGGAGGAGGCACTCAGGAATGCCCCTGCAGTGAGGACCTGGGGGACTGGGCAAGGTAGAGAGGGTCTGATAGAGCAAGGGAAGCTCTCCAGAAAGTTCCAGCCACTGCCCCAGGTCCCCAGGGACAGGTGAGTTCCTCTTACCTTCTCTGGGTAGAAAGGGAGGGCAGGGTGTGAGCTCTGGGGTCTCTGCCCAGGATCTGGGTATAGTGTGTAGCCAGATGTCAAGGGAGGGAGGGAACATCAAGTTTCAGGTGGTATCAGTCGGACCCCAAAAATTTACCCTGTGGAAAACCCCTCAGCTGGAGGGCAGTAAGAACTGGGACTGCTCAGTGGGGAAAGAAGCCTCTTGTCCTCTCAACCTGTCACCTGCTGCAGCCAGGGCTTCCGGGGTACCAAGGGGCAGTCAGCCAGGTCATCCCACTACCACCTATTGCCCATTTTTCGACAATGTGCCAACTGAACAGATCAATGTCTTTTGAGAGGCACCACTCTCTCAAAGGCAACCTACGATTGGCATCCCTGGGATTCCAAGTCTCCACGGATTTATCAGATACTCGAGTACCCTCCATAGACATTTGCTCGCTCCCTTAACGCCCACTGCTGCCACCGTGTGGGCCCAGTCACGCCCTCCAGGCAGGGTTAAGAAAGACCACTCCTTTACCAGTTGTCACTTTGCAACCCCCCATCTTGAAACACCTCAGACCACTTTTCTACTTATCTCAGTATTCTGCAGTCTTACTCCTGACCATGAACTCCTTATTTTCCTGTTTGCTGTAAATTCTTATATATGTGAATTCATGCCTGTCATCTGTTCTAGGCCATTCTCTTCAAATATTATCTGCTTTCCACCATTTTTAATCTTACCACGGACCAGAATTAAATTTTTCTAGGCCTTCTCTTTATCGCTGCCGTATCTCTTAACCTCTCCTTCATATTTCCCTCCTCATCTCTGTTCTGTTGACTACGTCATTTCTACCAGTTTAATATTTCTCAAACTTGGATATGCCTACAAATCACAGGGAATCTGTTAAACTTCAGATTCTGACTCAGTAGTTCTGGGTGGTGCCCAAGAACCTGCATTTCTAACAAGCTCTCAGGGCTGATGATGCTGTAGGTCCAAGCACCATACTTAGAGGAAGAAACTTTCTGGTTGACTAATCTCTATTCAGTTGTGTTTAATCGGATGTTAAACCCCCCAATATTGCTTTTTATTTTCATCCTTGCATTTTTTTAATTTTGAAAAGCTCTGGATAATTCTCTTTCAAACCTAACTAGTCATTCTAGAGTCTGGTTGCTTGTTAATTTTTGTAATGCCATCTTTTATTGCATTAAATATGTTATACACACAGTTAGGTTACATTTTGTGCCAAATACCAAAAGTCCCTGAAGATATAAATACGCTGTTGTTTATGTTGACTGTCCCT
Source organism: Lutra lutra (assembly GCF_902655055.1). Lineage (NCBI taxonomy): Eukaryota > Metazoa > Chordata > Mammalia > Carnivora > Mustelidae > Lutra > Lutra lutra. Next base: position 18,966,386 of record NC_062293.1, on the reverse strand, counting down.
CATGGCGATCTGTTCCTTTGTATTTTGTGATCTCACAATGTGAGCTCATCTATGGATGATTTCAACCTGGGGGGCTGAAAATTGAGGATACCTTCCTCCAGAAAGGATTTGCTTTTGTTTCTGTCAGGATCTAGGATACCAACTTGGGACCAAATTAGCTCCTTCCCAGATCCCTAATTTACCAAAACCTCAGGTTGTCCCTGGCTTTATATTTAACTTTCCAAATGTGATGTTAATATTGTCATTTGCCTTTTAGGATAACTCCACCTTTCCTGTCCACTCACCATGCCTCTTGGATATTTCCCTTCCCACAAGCTCAGCAACACAATAAAACTTGTTTAATGTACAATCTCATTGTTTAAAAGCACACTGGTACCTTGATCACCATTCTGCATGAACCAGATTCTGACTCCCATTTCCCAGGCACTATGTAAGTCCCATAGGTCTTTGTGTAACTACAGGGAAAGAAGGAAGCTCTCCAAAACAGGATTGAGATTTCATTTCTTTCTACTCTAATGAGCAGAGACTCATGGAAAGATTTGATTCAAGTTAGAAAAAAAAGGAGGGTATTTCTATAATTGGCATGTGAAAAAATAACATTCACAATCACCATAGTAGAATAAATGATCATTCTTAAACTTAAATATATTCAGTTTAATCATAAGTTTTCTGCTTTTGCTCTTAATTTCCTCATATTGTCACAGATGAGATGGTCCATGGACCAGTGTTGGGGCAAGCTCTACCGCATGGTATGAGGGCAAGTTTATGGGGAACTACAGGGAGAAGATCTATTTCTGGAAGGAAGACCAAGCCCTAAAATAAAATGGGTGGGGCGGGGCTTACACACTTAGATAATTTGTGAAATTGTCAGGCATGGTGCCAAGACTTGTGAAAGTGAAAAAAGAGGGAAGACAAATAGAAGCCACATCCAGACGCTGGATGCAGCCCTTTCACCTTCCTGGGCAAGGAGGACCATCAGAGAGGCACAACTACCACATCTGGTTCCCACAGTGCATGGGGGCTCCAGCATGGTGCTTTTTGAAGACATTTGGCTGCCCCTATGAGCTGGATTCCTGCCACCTGAGAGGTGTCCTTGGTTAACTTGTCCTTGGTTCAGTGGGCTGCTGTGATCATCAGCTTTGTCTTCTGGGAATGTTCCACAGACTCTCCCTTGGGCTCAGCCTCACTTTCCAGTAACTTTTCTCCCTGATCCCTTAGCATAAAATAATTTTTTTGTTTCCCCGGGACAAGCATCCTGAAAATGGCTATCAATCTGTTATTTCATAACTATTACAGACATTGCTGAAATTACTAAGTACTTCAAAAGTTTCCTGTACTGGACGGGACCCATCCCAGGTGTGCAGCTGTAGCTGGGAGTATTTGTGTGTGTGGCTGTGTTTAAAGTGTCCTACTATTGGGGCACCTGGGTGGCTCAGTTGGTTAAGCAACTGCTTTCGACTCAGGTCATGATCCTGGAGTCCCAGGATCAAGTCCCACATCGGGCTCCCTGCTCGGCAAGGGGTCTGCTTCTCCCTCTGACCTCTCTCCTCTCATGCTCTCTCTCTTTCTCATCCTCTCTCTCAAATAAATAAATACAATCTTTTTTTAAAAAGTTTCCTACTATTTAGCTAACTGGTGCCGAATTTGCCTTTATCCTTTTGTATTATTCCAGAAAGATCCTACTTCAAGATGCTTCTAGGTCATTTATCATGAATGCATGCTGAAGGCTAACTGAGCTATAGCAGTGAAAAAGGAAATTAAGGTTCTGTTCCTAACAGGTTACAGGGATAAGAGCTTACACACACACAGTCCACCTCCTCTGTGTGTAACAAGGAGTCACACTCTATCTTATGAAGCCCTTTCCTGTTCAGAAGTTCAGAGACCACTGCCCAACTCATACATTTTTAAGGGAAGTAAATCTCAACAAATGTACCTCAGTTGATTGTACTGGTTTCTTCAAAGAAATGATTTGGGGTTGACTATAATTGTACTAAGCCTTGTGCCAAAGGATAGGAAAGCTTGGCCTCTGCCCTCCAGGAGCACATGGTTATTGGGATCCGGGAGGCAGTCATATAGACAATGACCACGGTGTCCCGAGGGGGTATATGGTGGTACGTGGGGTTCTTGGAGGGTCACAGAGAGAATGAACGGCTGCATGGCAGGCACTTCCAACTATGGAATTGGGTCTTGGAAAATTTCTAAGAAGTTTGCTCAGGAAGAGATACCTTTGGAAAGCCATTGAGTCTCAGTGCACAGGAGGTGAGGCTGGACATGTGCTGGCCCGACAGCCCATTTTGCAGAGGAGAAACAAGAGCTGCAGAAGGACAACGAAGCTGAGATCAGCTTCACGGATCCTCATTCCCTCCTGTTCTCTTGCCCTTCTTAGGAGAACAAAGCTTCCGTCTTTGTATTAAGTAAGTATATGAAGACACACCTTGGCCCCCAAGTAAGCCAAAAGAAGGGCCCTATTCTAGCCCTGCAATTCTAAGTGTCTTCAGTCTGGCCCAAAGCCAAAGTAGGCTGACAGACTAAGGACGACCGTTGTTCCCTTACTAAATTAAAATATTGTGAGTGGAAGGTAAATGAGAATTAGGTGATCTGTGCCTTGAGCAGAAGCTCTGATTCCCGCCCTCACCTCTCACAGGCGCACACACACTCAGTGAGATTTCAGTAGTAGGCGAGGAAATTCAATACCCAAAATACCAATTGTTTTTCAATGTGCAACAAGCATTCATTCATTCACCTATCAAGAATTACCTTATTTTTGAGAATTTACTCCAGCATCATTGCCTCTTGGAAATGCTTTGTGATGCCTCCCACAGGTGATCTGATCAAGGAGCAGCATCTTGGGTCTCCCATAACAGCTTCCTATTACAGCCTCCTGATGGGGACTGTCGTCCTCTCTGCTCCCTCAGACTCTGGGCCTCTGGGTGTAGGGACTGTGCCCCAGTGGTACTCAGAAGACGGTGTTGAATTAATACTTAAGGTTCCATGCCATTATTTTTTAAGGAACTGGATGATTTATTAGAAGATGTAAGGTGGGGCAGGGGGTGGGGGACCTTGTTCTCCATAGCAACCCCAGTACAAAATACTCAACAAAACGCAGGGCATCTGTGTAATTAAACCCACTGAGAGATATAACCCAAACTTTGAGATTTGACAGATCAATAACACTTCCAAAATATATTTTGTCAACTTATACATCTAGAAACAAGAAAAAAAAATTTAAATACCTCTTCCCTTCTCTAAAAAGAAGACCATTTTAACCCCGAAGAGTAGGGGAGAGGGGGGAGAATCTCCTTTGAAAGGAAAGAACTTTGTTTTATAAGAAAGTCACAGTGTTCTCCTGGGTATCAGGCTGCTGCTGACTGGAGACCATGCCAGTCTGACCAGTGCTGCTTGCCAGACAGGTGCATGGGGGACCTGGGCTGGAAGGAGACCCGAGTACAAGAGAGACAGACCATGGTCCTGTAAGAAAAGACTAAAGAGTGAGAATCCTCCCCAGTTAATAGCCTAATTTCATGCAATTCCAATTAGGATCCCCATAGGAAACCGGTGTGCTCTGACAAAATGATCCTAGAGTTCCCCTTCTAGGAAAAATTTGAAAAGTGTTACTGAGAAAAATATCACTGATCAAAAGAGTAATTGGAAACTTTCTTCACCAGATAGTAAAACATAGAAGTTTCTAAATAATTAAAACCTTGATAATAGCAAATAGATTAGATAAATAGATCAATGGGACAAAATAGATTGTCCTCCCTGCTCCCTTGCATGGCCTGCCCAGTGTCTCCCAGAGCTGTGGGCTCATCACCAAACCCAGTCCTGAGGGAGGAGGGGCCAGAGCTGGGTGAGCTTTAGATAGTCGATGGCCTCAACCCCCTGGAATGCCTGGATCTCTCAAAGAGTTGAATCTTGGGGATGGCAAGATAGCCCACTCCTCTGCTCATGGTTCCGTTTCTTATTCCATGTTCCTCCTCCAACAGTGCCTTCCTCCCCTAAGGGCACCCCACTTGGACTCTATCAATCCCCCTCCATCTTTAGGAGGCAACACACAGGGAGAAAGCCCCAGCCTGAGAACCAGGAGTCCAGGGGTCTGTTCCAGCTCTGCCCATGACTTTCTGTGTGACATTGGACAAAAAGCCCATCACGTCTATGGGTCAGTTTCCCAACTACTATATGGTAAGAATCCATTCTGCCGTGCTAATCATATGCTACTGTGCCAGGAAGGAAAAAGAATTTAAAAACAAAAACAAAACTGGTTGCTGAATTCCTTTTAGAAATTCAAATATCTGTAGTAGGAAACTACCTTGATGCTAATTTGGGGCTAAAAGGAGAGTTCCTCCGCTCCCTAGAGTATGGTGAAAATAGATGAGAAGTGGTTGGCAAACTTGGCTACACATTAGAATCACCTGCGGAATTTTTTTTTTTTTAAGATTTTATTTATTCACTTGACAGAGACACAGCGAGAGAGGGAGCACAAGCAGGGGGAGTAGGGGAGGGAGAAGCAGGCTCTCCACCAAGCAGGGAGCCGGATGCAGGACTCCATCCCAGGACCCTGGGATCATGACCTGATCCGAAGGCAGACGCTCAATGACTGAGTCACCCAGGCGCACCACTTGGGGAGTTTTTAAAACACAAAACTTCCCAAACTCCACTCCTAGCCTGGCAGAGGCTGACTAGATCCTATTTCCTCTTCCTGAGCACCAAGGAAAACTACATTTCCCAGGCCCCTTTGCAATAATCCAGGGCCACATGACTAGGTTCTGGCCAATGGATATTGGCCGACTGGCCCAGCCCATAATATCCCTGACTAACTTCTGACCCTCTACTCCTCTTCCATCCCACCTGTGCAGCCTGTTCTGAAAGATGGTGGTATCAAAAATGGAAAGAGGCTGGATCCCTGAGTCACTATCAGGAATGGCACCCACTTCCCATCAGATATGATGTGAGCAAGAAATTAATAATAAAGCTGTGTTGGAGGCCCTGGCTGGCTCAGTTGAAGAGCATGTGATCTTGGTCTCGGGGTTGTGAGTTCGAATCCCACATTGGGTCTAGAGATTGTTTAAAAATAAAAATCTTAAAATAAGGGGTGCCTGGGTGGCTCAGCCATTAAGCGTCTGCCTTTGGCTCAGGTCATGATCCCAGGGTCTTGGAACTGAGCCCTGCATCAGGCTTCCTGCTCCTCGGGAAGCCTGCTTTCCCCTCTCCCACTGCCGCTGCTTCTGCTCCCTCTCTTGCAGTCTTTCTCTGTCAAATAAATAAATAAAATCTTTTTAAAAAAACTTAAAATAGGGACGCCTGGGAGGCTCAGTGGGTTAAGACTCTGCCTTCAGCTCAGGTCATGATCTCAGGGTCCCCGCATCGGGCTCTCTGCTCAGCAGGGAGCCTGCTTCCTCCTCTCTCTCTGCTGGTCTCTGCCTACTTGTGATCTCTCTCTCTGTCAAATAAATAAATAAATCTTAAAAAAATTTTTAAATAAATATATAAATAAATAAAACTTAAAATAATAATAATAATAAACAACTGTGTTAGTTATAGTAGTCTGCCTTTCCAGAACTTCTGATTTAACTCATCTGGAGTAAAGTCCAAGCAGTTGTCTTTGTGTGTGTTTGTTTTTTAACCCCTCAGGCAATTCTAATGTGCAGCCAGGATTGAGAAACCCTGGATTAGGACAAAACTACAAGTGTGGGGTCGCTAGGTATGGTCATGAAATATTCGTTTTTCCAAGGACACCCCAGAGATGGGAAGAAGGCTGTTCAAAAATGAGAGGAAGATGGGCACCTGGGTGGCTCAGTTCTTTCGGTGACCAACTCTTGATCTCAGCTCAGGTCTTGATCTCAGGGTCATGAGTTCAGGCCCCGAGTTGGGCTCCACACTCGGTGTGGGGCCAACTTAAAAAAAAGAGAGAGAGAGAGGAAGAGGGTGTAACAACATGGAGGGAGACAGGGGACCCCAAAGGGAAAGGTTGACCAGAAAAGTATTCAATGTGCTGGGAATGGTCAGGGAATATTTCAGAGTTGGGGCATTTAATATCCAACCCTAAATTCTCATCAGACCTGTTAGGTTGGAGACATGAGTCCTTACGCTGTCTCCACACCCCCAACAAAGTCCGTCCCATGCTCATCCCTGTGTAAGTGAATGGTTTGGGGAAATCAAAGGAAGAAAGCCAGTTCCACATTTGGTTATTGCAGGGAGGAAGGAAAAGCTAAAGCTCCCAGCTGAGAATCCTCAGTGAACATTCTGAGCTCCCCTGAAGAATTCAAGGTGGGAAGGAAGGCTGATGCTTTGCTCGAGGGATTTCACACACACAACACACACACACACACACACACACACACACACACGCACACACGCACACACCCATGGTGACATCTGGGTGACATTTCAACCAGCTGTCTATGGCTTGTGTTGTTGAGTGCCTAGAACCAACCCCAACATGAGCGCCGAGAGAGTCCCATGACATTTCCATAAAGGATAAACCTAAGCAGGACAGGGACTTGCTGAAAGTCACAGAGCAAGTTCTGGGTGAAGTGGAGTGGATTAGCCTTGGAGTCCCCGAGTCCCCGACCCCCACGAATGCTCACAGACTCCTGGATACGAGCATTTAGAACAAGCATCTTCTGGTGATGGGGCACGTGGAATGGGGAGATGGGAAATTGTGGAAGACATCACTGGACACAAGTGACTCCGATTTCCATTCCAGAATTGTCTGTGCTGGGCTCCCCACTCTCACCCTGTACCAAAACCATCCGCCCAGCCCCAACCGAAGACAGACAGAGCCCAGAAGCCTTTGTTTTCACATTTAATCAAAGGAAAAGAAAGAAAACCAGTCAGAGCAAAAGCTCAGGAATTGGCTGAGGGAGGGGAGAGGGGAAGGGCGACAGGGCCACTGAGTGTGGACAGTGGGGGGCAGAGTCCTCATTATCCCAAGGTGCCCCAAATACAAGCGTCCAGGGAAGGAGGATAGGGTCAGAGAGGTAATGTGATGGGCACACACCTGCTCCAACCCAGCCCTGGGCCAGGGAGTGAGAGGGGCTTGTGTAGGGGAGGTAGGACACAGTTGAAGGGATGAAGACAGGTGAGGAGGGGCCCAGCCCTGCCCCCCAGGCATCACTAGAGATGAAGGTGCCAGAAGCCAGAACAGCATCAGCGCAGGAGATCTGCCCGGCAGGGTCAGGTAGCAGCTCCTCGGCAAGGTGCCCAGCACCCTAGGCGGGGCTCCCCCACCTCCATCAGAGGATGCTCTTTCCATTAGGGGACTTTGGGGGTTAACCAAGGGGAGGGGGCTGCACCCGCAGATCCTCCACTGCTTCTACTCCCAAGCGCCCCAGGTGAGGTGGGAACTGGCAAAGGATACCACTGTCTCGGACCAGGAGGAGAGCAGCTCTTCCTCCCACTCCTGGTCCCCTTGGGCAGTGGGTAAGGGTGATGCAAGGAAGAGCTGGAATGAGGATAAAAAGAACACTGATGAAAGGGGAAAGAGGAGTATAAAGGTGACTGCATAGTGGATGCCAAGCTATGCAAATGAGATGGCAGCAGGCTTGACCTTTATATCTCATTTGCATACCCTAGGCAAATGCAAATGAGATCCCTAATATAATAAATATATTTCTAACTTTGTAATAAATATTCTGTTTCTTCTCCCTCCCCTTCCCTAGGAAATGGGCACACAGTGGTTCAGGGGCCAGCTCGGGCTGAACCTGCAGCGAAGACTGATCAGACACTCAGAGAACTGGGAAGGACAGAGGGGCTGGCTGGCGGTGGGGTTGATGGGGTGGTCCCTGCAGACAGCCTCACCCCAGACGGGGTCACAGAGAGGGACAAGGGCCAGGTGCCTGGGGAAGTCTAGGATGACATTCTTAAAAGGGATTCTCCTATCTTACACAATTGCCCTCCCCAAGGACTCGAGGGTGTCATATAGGATAGGGGGACACCAAGAGAGGGGGAGAAAGACATCTGGGGAGGGCCAAGGCCCTGGAATCTGGGATCAGGGTCTCATAAGAAATGGGGACTGATGGGGAGCCCCCAAAATAGGGCCCCAAAAAGTGACCTCCAAAGCAAAACAACCCTTTGCTTCTCTTCTCCCAAAACCGAGACTCACACACACACACGCAAACGGCACAAACACAGACCAGGTGCCTCGGCCTGCGGAACCTAAGCTGCACAGGCAGAAACAGTGTGGATGGCTCCCCCTGGAGTTGTACAACAGGGAGCCAGCTAGAACACAGACGTCCTCTGCCAAGCCCCTGCTCCATGGCCGGCTCACAAGCTCCTCTCTGCACCCATCCTCGGTCCTCCAGGCACACCTGATGAGAGTGGGCCACCTGGACCCCGCCGGAGGGACCAAGATGGACTGTGGTCCTGAACAGGGAGCCCAGATGTGCCACCAACCTCCCCACCACCACCACCCCAGCCATGGTCAGCAGTCACAGGCTCCCTGTCACACTTCAGCTCACCCCTCCCTGCGATGAGCCCTGCGGGGAGCAGAGCCGCCCTGCCAGGGGCACATCCGGAGAAGTCCGTGGAGAGACTTCGGCAGTGAAAAGCTGTGCAGGAGGGAAGGACGGTGTGGGGTCCACTTGCGGGCATCTGCCTCATTCCCAGGGAACTGGAACCGCACTGCTCCCTGGCTGTGGCAGCCGGCTCAAGCTTTGGCTCCTTCAGCCTTCAAGAGGGCCCCAGGCGGGACCACTGCCCTGGACCGCCAGGCCTGCTCCCAGGGATGCTAGCCCGCAGGGACGAGGGGTGGGAGGAGCCCGGGAATGGAGTGGGCGTGGCCAGTCCGAGGGGAAAGGGCGGTTTGAGAGAGGTGGCCAGGGGCAGTGTACCTACTGGCCACAGGGCCCCAGAGCAGCTTTCCTCTTCTCTGCACTGGGCATTATGGAGGTGACTCTGACACACTCCGGGGAACAGCCTGGCCCTCAGAGAAGGACATCCGGTGGCAGGGGGCATCGGGAGTGGGCAGCACCTGGGCACAGTCGTGCCCCATGAACACCCACCTCCTTGGCAGTGAGCGCATCTGTGCGGAACAGCTTAGGGCCCGCTAGGAGCCATTGTCACCCAGGGAGAGCCAGACGGCAGGGGATGAGAGCTAAGGACCAGGGCTGGGGGTCATGGCTGGGGGAGGGGATGGATTCAGGGTTCTGGGTCACAGCCCAGAGGGGTGCAGTCCCCATGAACAGTCTCAGTACACCCAGCTGACGGGCACCCACTGGGGCTCCGTCCGTAGCTTCTCCATGGCAGCCTGGAGCTCACGAAAGGTCCTCTCCAGGTTGGTGTTGACCAGGCTGAGGTCGAAGTAGTGCCCGTAGCCCCTTTGGATGCGGCTGCTCTCCTCCACGGTCCTCCTCAGGTCGGCCTCCTGCGGCACAAGGGACCCTCCCGGCCATCAGTGTCCCCACGTTCACCCCCATCGTCAGGGGGAATCGGCAGCATTCCCTATCTGTCCCCCTTCCCCAGAGCCCCCCCCATATCAAGTATGAGCTCCCCAGCCTGAGGAGGCAGGAGCCCCTCCCCACATGCCCCAGGGCGGCTCTCCAGCAACTCTGGACAGACTAACAGGTAAAAAGAAGGAAGGAAGGAAATAAACTTCAGTGAGTGCCAAGCAGGGCACACTAACTGCTTTTCAACTGCATAATCTTTACTGTGGCTCTGTAAGGCAGGACTCATTATTCGCCATTTCCAACAGAGAACATTGAGGTACAGGGAGGTCGCCTGGCCAGGAGGTGCACAGGGTCCGCCTGACTCCAAAGTCAATGCTCCCTCCACTCAGACCAGGCGCCCTTAACCTCCACAGCCTGAGACACACCTCCCAGGCATGCCGTTACTGGGGCAACCCCAGGAACCACCACCCCACACCTAGTCAAAGCTGGGCAGCTGGCCAGGCAGGAATGTAGAGGGAACTTTGAATAACGACTTAAATAAGTCAAGGTGGGAGCTCTAGGACTGGCCCAGCTATGTCCCAGTGACCCCAGTTGGCTACGTTTGTGGCCAGGGGACTTCAGCCTAGAGCCCAGCCCAGACAGCCTTTTCCAGGGCCTCAGCAGGACTCTGACCTAGGACCTGAGAGCTGCAGTACCAGCCGTGGCCAGAAGATGGACCCCTGAGCCCAGAGTTCTGCAAACCCGAAATCTCCCGGGGAAGGGGAAGGCTGCTCTAAGCGGTACCTGGTGGGAAGGTAGGTGTCCTGGGGTCCTGTAATACCTGACTGGAAGCCTCCTCCTCCCTAATGCTAACTCATCCTTCCAACCTGACTGGAAGCCTCCTCCTCCCTAATGCTAACTCATCCCTCCAACCAGACTTCCAACCTCCAGCTTCCTCCTTCCCTTCAGCCTTTCCCTCCAGTTATAGACACCCTCACACTACCTGGTCCATTCTGCCCACACATCTCCCACTGGCCCTCTGGACTCCCTTTGGTCAGCACTCTGTCCCCATAGAATGGATGGAGCTGTGGGGCTGGCAAAACTCCTGCAGCCCAGGCTAGCCATATCCCTGACTGTAAGACTTTGGACACTTCACTTCCTTGCCCAGACCTCTGTTTTCACATCTATAAAGCGGGAATCACAAGTCCAAACTCACTGATACTTCCGGGGGGCCCCTCTCCCCTTCCCCGATGCCACCTTCTTCCCCTCATCAGCCCCAGCCTGTCCTCTCCCCAAGGCAGCCACCGGACCCCTCCCAGCATACATGAGAGCCCTCACCGTGAGCTGCTTGGTGGACACCCCACTCTCCAGGGCAGCCCGGTTCATGGCCCGGAGGGTCTCAAAGTCAGGGGCCTCAATGAACACCACGTAAGGGACAAACTCAGCTGTTCTCAGCACTTTCACTGCCTGCAGGAAGAGAAGGGGATGGGGGAGTCTATCCCCATAGACATCCTAGAAGGTTGGTGAAGGATAACTGGGTGGGGGGAACAGATATCTGGAAATGGTGGGGAAATGGTACCTGGCATCCTGGGACCTGAGTCCGGGGGATGAGTGGTAGAGGAACCACTGGCAGGTGGCTGGGGTTTGGGACACCAGAGGAGGCTAGAGGAGTGGGGAGCCTGGGAGGCTGAGAAAAAGGTTCTAGGTGCATTGGGTCCCTAGCAGGAGCTGAGGGGTTATATGGGGGGCTGCTTGGGAGAGCAGGGCCTGGAAATATATGGGGAGTATGTGGCGGGGCGGGGGTGGGGGCAGCAGAGTGCACAGAGGGGAAGTGGGCAGGCTGGGAACAAGCAGGCTGGGACCATACCTGGGGGTTGACATCCAGCACGCACACCTTGCCAGAGGCGACCACACCCCGGATGGAGTCGATGCGTGTGCCATACAGGTTGCCCTCATATTCGCCATGTTCCAGGTAGCGTCCCGCCCGGATGTCAGCCTCCATCTCCCCACGGGACACAAAGCTATAGCCCTGGCCTTCCCGCTCCGAGTCCTTGGGCCGCCGGGATGTGTCTGGGGGAGGGAGGGCCTGAATGAACACAGGCAGGCTGTGTACCGCCTCAGACACACGTGTACGTGTCCTACGGGAGCCACGCAGCCCAGCAGGTGCAGCCCCCCTCCACCTTCACTGCGCTGCTGCCTTCCCACGCCCCGTGCCCTCGCCCTCAGCATTGATACCCACAGATCCGAGACATCCATATTGTGGGGGGGCTCCAGAGTTCACTGCTCCAGCCCAGCGCTCACAGATGGGGGAGCTGAGGCCCAGAGAGGGCAATGGGCACCCCAAAGCCACCCACCAAGGTCAAGCGGATCTGGGGTCAGCACTCAGGTTCCTGCCTCCAGGAACCAGGAGCTCTGACCACCCCTGCTGGTTCTGTCACTACATGAGGCCCTGTTTCACACGGGTTCCCAACAGGGTTTTGTTGTTGTTGTTGTTGAAGATTTTATTTGTTTATTTAAAAGAGAGAGAGTGAGGGCAAGGGAGTATGAGTAAGGAGCAAAGGGAAAGGGAGAAGCAGGCTCCCCCGCTGAGCAGGGAGCTGGATCCGGACCCATCTCAGGAGTCGGGGATCATGACCCGAACCAAAGGCAGATGCTTAACCGACTGTGCCCCCTGGGTGCCCCCCAACTGGGTTTTTAGCAAGTGAAACATGACAGAAGGAGAGGTAAGCCTTGCCCAGCCCACCGGGGCCACCGGTTCAAAAGAGGGCACGCCAAACCCTCTCCGGCCTGCAGTTCCCCCATCACCCGCTGGGGGTGCACCCCCCAAAACTATCACTTGACTTGATGACCTGCACAGGCCCACTCAGTGAATGTGGCCCTGGCCCCTAGGGCACTCCTGCCTCCTGGCCCCCCACCCAGCAGGGCCCAGCTCCCACTCACAAGGCACTGTGGTGCCGTATCGATCCGGATCCCACATGATGAGCTTGTTCTTCAGGCTGCGCCGGCCCACTCCCTGGGCTCCGATCAGCACCAGGGTTTTCCGGCGGAAGGGGGGCATGCGGGCCACCTCCTCGTAAATGAGCAGCTCATGGCGGTCAAACTCTGAACACAGGGAAGGGTAGTCATCAGGCTACGCGGCTGGCATGGGAGGGGCCAAGGGGCTGGGGCCAGGGGCAGCAAAGAGAGAGTAGGCGGGGCCCATGGACAAGACTGGCAGCCTCAGCACAGGGAGGGAGAATATGCGCACAAGTCCTTGGCCGCTGGGGGAGGGGCAGACCGTGTTAGAGGACAGGGAGGGGGCCTCCAACACCCACCTGCATTCTTGGTAGTCAAATACATCATTCGCTTCTTTTTCTTTCCTGAAAGGCTGCCACACAGCGTCCCTGGCCACAGAGAGATGGGCGAGTGAGGCCAGGCAGGCTTGTGTCAGATCCCAGACTAGGGGTTCCAGGGAGGACCCTAATACCTGAGGTGGGTGTCAGCTCCAGGTCCCGTTTGACAAAGGCTTTCCGCTTCTCCTCCAGCAGCTGGCTGGGGATGAGCCCAGCGCTGCCCCCTTCCACATGGCATGCCTGCAAGGGATATGGGACAAAGACCTGTGAGAAGACACCTCCCCAGGCCCTCACCTCGCCTCCCACCCCCCGCCCACGCCACACCAGGAGACAGACACGGAGCCGCACCTGCCACCAGTTAGCGTCATCCTGGTTTACAATCTGCAGCAAGTCCCCAGCACTGAAGCGCAGGCCCGCCTCCTTGCAGGGGATGAGGCTGTCTCTTCCGGGGTCATAGTCAAAGTGGCATTTCACAAATACCTGGGCCAGGGATCACAGAAGGGTCAAGGGAAGAAGGGAAGGCTGGAGGGCAGTACCCTTCTCAGACCAGCCCCCCACCACTTCCCCCTCCTGAGGGTGGGGGAGTGTCACACAGTCCCCTGTCTTCTCCCTACCCTCACAAAGATGCAAGAGGCTTAGGCACCCCAGACCCACCCAGCCACCTCACTGGGACCAGCCTCCCTTTGCATCTAGAACAAAAGGATTCAGAGCGATGGCGTCTCTGCTGGGGTGGGGTGGGGCATGGACCCATCCACTAAGGAGAAGGCGGGATCACTGGGGAAGGGACACAATCCTGGCCCATAAACCAGGATCCCTTGGTCTACCCACACCCTCCGCTTGGCCCAGGGGGCTCTGGCAGATGACTGGAGAGCCCACAGGAGAAGATGGACAGAGCAGCCAGACCCCCACAATCCACCAACCAGGAGGCAGCCATACAGGACGCGTGGCGACCAGACGTTGCGCATGTGCGCACCGCGCTCGCATCTGCATGCTCAGGGCTGCATCGACCCGGGTGCTCCTGTGGGCACCCCAGGCCTTAAATGTGCAAGCGTCCCTTGCACATGTGTATGAGTGCCCACAACTAGGGCCAATGCACGAGCATGTGGAAGATGGGGCACTCTCACCCCCGGGATGTCACCCTGATGGCTGCCCCTTGGGCCTGAGGCTGGGGGGAGAGGGGAGCTTGGTGGAGGGACCCACCTGGCGGGGCAGATGGGGCTCCTGGTAGCTGGGCAGGATCTTGAGGATGACGCTGCCGCTGACAGTGCGCAGGAGCTCCTGCAGCGCACGGGGGTCGCTGCCCACCGGCTGCCCGTTCACCTCCTTGATGATGTCGCCCACGTGCAGCAGGCCTTGCTGAGCCACCATGCCGCCATGCAGGATGCGTGCGATCACCAGCTCGCCGCCCTCCACGCGGAACGTCACACCCTGGGGGTGGATAGAGGGCCGGTATGATGAAGGGGCTCCCAGGGTTCCAAGCCGGAATCTTCGGATGGGTCTCCTAAGCGCCCCTCCATTCCCATCCTCACCCCCTTCTATCCCGGCCTCGCAGAGTCCTCCTCTTCCAACTCTGCCCAAATTCTTCACTCAGGGGGGCATTCATGGAGGGAAAGCGGGCACTTTCTGTGTGCAACTCAGGTGCACAGGGTCTGTGGACTCCAGGAGCTGCATGGGCCCATCTTTCTCTTCGGCCCTCTCCTGACCAGATTTGGTCCCCACCGGTTACTCTCAGTGCCCCCTCCAGACCCCTAGCCCCAGCCCCGCCTTGCGGCCTCACCAGATGCTCTCCAGCTGTCTTGCGGATGCCCACCATGCGCACTGCGTCAGGAGGTACTGGCTGGTTGCTGAAGGTGGGGTCCAGGCCAGGGCTGGGGGGTGGTGTCTCATAGGTCTTAGAGGCCACAGAGTCGTGTGTTTCCAGGAGAGACTGTGGAGGTAGTGGAAAGAGGGCAAACATGAGACAGTGTCCCATGGTCCCTTCCCATCCCTATGCTAACGTCCTGCCAGCCCCCTCCCCAGAGCCTGCCCCAGCCCCCACCCCAGCCCAGGGCCCGAACCTGGAAGTGGGGCTCCTGGAGGATGCGGGCCAGCTCCGCGGCTGTGCTGCTCTGCTCTGCCAGCTGGGCCAGGTCCCGGAGGATCTCCTGCACGAGCTCTAGGTTGTTGTCCCGCACTGCCTCCAGCTTGGTCTCCTCCAGCCGCTCATGGGCCTGGTGGGGGGTGGGCAGAACAGGTGACACCTGAGGATCCCCAAGAAGCCTGAGGTACCAAACACTGTCCCCTACCTGCTCAGATCCTGACTTTAGACCTCAACCTCTGCATGGCTTCTGACACGAGCTTCAGATGCTCGCTCACCCAGACACAAGCACACTCACACACACACAGACACGCCTTGCTTTCCCCTTTCTCGCCCCAAATGATGATGAGGACCCAGTTTATAGAAGGAAGAATACAAGCCCAAACGTTCATTCCCATCCTCTTGTCACAGAGGGCCATTAAAATCATCAAGCTGTCCCCAGCCCCCCGGGACCTTATAAACCTGTGAGTTCAAGGACAGCTTTTTCCACATGAAGGCACAGTCTTGGACATCCTGTAGCCCAGGATGAGGAAGCCGGAGAGGTGGAGCAACTTGTTCAAGGTCACAGGGACCCAAGCTTGGGTCTCCAGACTTTCAGGCCAGTGCTCCCAGGGAGGGAGGAGACAAGAAATCAGTACAACTGACCCTTGAAGAACACGAGGGTTAGGCACACCAATCCTGCACCATCAAAATATTGCTATGTATGGGACATCTGGGTGGCTCAGTTGTTAGGCGTCTGCCTTCAGCTCAGGTCATGATCCCAGGATCCTGGGATTGAGCCCCGCATCAGGCTCCCTGCTCAGTGGGAAGCCTGCTTCTCCCTCTCCCACTCCCCCTGCTTGTGTTCCCTCTCTCGCTGTCTCTCTCTCTCTCTCTGTCAAATAAAAAAAATCTTTTTAAAAAATTGCTATGTAACTTTTGACTCCACGAAAACATAATTACTGATAGTCTACTGTTGGCTGAATTCTTATGGATAATATAAACAGTTGGTTAACCATATCTTCTATGTTATATGATTATATACTGTATTCTTACAATAAAGTAAGCTAGGGAAAAGAAAGTGTTAAGAAAATCATAAGGAGGAGGAAACATATTTGAGGCACTGTACTTTATTTATTAAGAAAAATCCACACGTAAGTTAACTCACAAGTTCAAACCCATGTTGTTCAAGGGTCAACTGCCTACAGTACCAGGAGAGGGCCCTGTACCTATTTGTCCCTCTACCAACCCTGGGCTTCATAACAAGGTGTTGCTCTGAAAAAGGGGAAAGGCAGCTTTCTCCAGGGACCAGCCCAGCCGGGAGAGTCATGTTAGTTGGGTCAGGAAGTAAGGAGTGCCGGGTCAGGGATAGACAGGAAGACTTTTTTCTCTCTGAGTCGTTTGAAAAAGAAGTCACCTCACCCCAGAATCATTCAGCATACATCACCTAAGAACAAACAGGAGATCTGCCACATAAACTACAGTCCCGTTATCACACGCAGGAAGTTCAACATTGAAACGCTGATATAATATAATCTAGTAGACAGTCTCTATTTAAATGTTCACTGTTGTCCCAAACATTTTCCCTTATAGATTCATTTTTGTGGGTTTTTGTTGTTGTTCTTGTTGTTGTTGTTTTGTTTTTGTTGTTTTGTTTTGTTTTGTTTTGTTTGTCCCTGATGGGCAATCTCAACAAGGACCAGGTGTTACATTTGGTTGTCCCATCATTTTATTCCCCTTTAATCTAGACCAGATCCCAATAACTTTTGGTCTTTCAGGACATTTTTAAGTTCAGGCAAGTTGTTTGTAAAATGCCCCACAACTGGATTTTCCTGATTGTATCCCCATGATTAGACTCAGGTTAGTCATTTAGGCAAGTGCTCTACATAAGCGATCTTGTCTCTTTCCCACACCTTGAGATCCTGTGACTATTCTGCTCCCCAACAATCTTTCACTGATGAATTTAGCATTCATTTATGACCCCTGCCTAAGCCAATTCATTTTTTTAAAGATTTTATTTATTTATTTGACAGATCACAAGTAGGCAGAGAGGCAGGCAGAGAGAGAGAAGAGGAAGCAGGCTCCCTACTGAGCAGAGAGCCTGATGTGGGACTCAATCCCACGACCCTGAGATCATGACCTGAGCCGAAGGCAGAGGCTTTAACTCACTGAGCCACCCAGGCACCCACCAATTCTTTTTTTTAAGGTGAGGAGGAAGGGGCAGAGGGAGAGAGAGAGAATTCCAAGCAGGCTCCCATGCCCAGAACAGAGCTGGACGCGGGACTGGATCTCACTGAAATCAAGAACCAGACACTTACCCAACTGCACCACCAGGCCCCCCAGTCAATTCTTAAATTGGGAGTTGCAAAATGGTGCTTTTCTAACTCGTTATTCCTTCTACATTTATTAGTTGGCTTTCTATAAGAGAGAGCTTGTCCTTTTCCCCTCTTACCCCTCTCCCCATAGCCCCCTCTCTGCATCACTATGGATTCTTTTTACCCTGTGCTCTAAATCATCACCATCACTATCTTCTTTTTCTCAGTTTATCCCCAATTTGTGCAGTAGGAGCCCCCAAACACACCTGTGTCCTTTTGACATTTCCCATCAGTCCTTGAGCACCTTCCTCCTTCTGCCATGGTCTCATCCTGTACTTTCGCTACCCCAGGTCTGGGCTCAGCAATTTCTCCAAGGAGCTCAGATTCCTTTTGGCAGGGAATGGTATTTAGAAACCAAGATCTGGGCAACTGGTGCTCATTCCTTCTGGGGTGTCACTTATAGCCATTAGTCGATACTGATTATTCCAAATAAAATCTAAGTCTGCAAGATTTTCCTCATCTTCCCTCATTCCATATTTATGCCTCCCATTTAAGTATTTAAATAAATAGTCACAGGCGCCTGGATGGCTCCGTGGGTTAAAGCCTCTGCCTTCGGCTCAGGTCATGATCTCAGGGTCCTGGGATCGAGTCCCACATCAGGCTCTCTGCTCAGCAGGGAGCCTGCTTCCTCTTCTCTCTCTCTCTGCCTGCCTCTCTGCCTACTTGCGATCTGTCTGTCAAATAAATAAATAAAATCTTTACAATAAATAAATAAATACTCACATGTGGCTGTTGGCTACTGTATTAAGAAGTATAGCCTTGGGGTGCCTGGGTGGCTCAGTGGGTTAAAGCCTCTGCCTTCGGCTCAGGTCATGATCCCAGGGTCCTGGGATCGAGCCCCGCATCAGGCTCCGAGCTTAGCGGCAAGCCTGCTTCCCCACACACCCCCGCCTGCCTCTCTGCCTACTTCCAATCTCTAGCTGCCAAAGAAATAAATAAAATCTTAAAAAAAAAAAAAGAAAAAAGAAGTACAGCCTTAACCTATATCTCACTTAGGGTATACAGTCAGAATATTATGAGCAAAAGTAACTAGAATTAATTCCCTTTTCTATATGGTTATGTTAACAATCTAATAGGTGGATGGATTCACTTACCCACACTTAGTTTCAGAGTTAACTTTTTTCATTCTTTTTAATTTATTTGTATTTTTGGAATATGCACAACATTTACATTGTTCGAATTTTAAATCTATATAAAAAGTAAATGGAAAGAAGTCTCATTTCCATCCTCATCCCTTCCACCTTATTCACACACACACTAGAGGAGATCATTTTATTAGTTCCAAATTATTCTGTTTCTTTTCACAAAAATAAGTACAAATTTCTCTTTTTTACATAAAAGATAGAACACAATACCCACTCTTTGATTCCTTGGGGTTTGTTTGTTTGTTTAATTGGCTTGGTTTTCTCTTTGGTTTTTTACTTAACAATATGCCCTGGAAATCACTCTATGCTGCTACTTGCAGACCTTCCTTTATTATTATTATTATTATTATTATTATTATTATTATTATATTTTAATTACTGCATTTGACTCACTGCATGACTGGAAGACTATAATTTATTCAACCAATCTCATGGGTATTTACATTATTCCTAATATTTCACTATTGCAAATAAAGCTGAAGTGAAGAACCTGGGGCAGCTGATGTCTGTCTATAGAGAAGTCTTCCATGTAAATTCCTGGGTCAAGCAGAAGACACAGGTTTGATTTTGTTAGATACTGACAACCCCTTTCCATTGGCCTTGGGCCGCTTTGTCCTCTCCCCAGCATCGGATGAGAGACTTTCCCGAAGCCCAGCCTGGACCAAGTGCACAGCTAGCTAAGGGTGCAGCCAGTACTTGAACCCCAATCTGTCAGCTCCTGACCCATAGCCAGAAGCAGACTGCAAAGGCAGAAACTCCACACAGCCATTTCTTAGAGAGCTTTTCCTTCTGCCCTCCATGCCAACATCTCTGATCATGGCAGAAGATAGGGAATTCTCATTTGAAATCTAGGCTCATAATTAAATAGCTCAAATACTGAAAGGAGTCCCAGAGAATGGTGTGCCAGAAGGTAAAGTCACTCCTCCATCTGGAACTGATGATGTGATTTGCTTTGGTCAGTGGGACATTAGTAAATGTGAGGCAAGCAGAAGCCTGGAAAGTGCTTGGGACTTGGGGCTTGTCCTCCCCTGTTGCTGAGACTGCCTTGCGGAGTACCCTGGGCCCCCTCCTGGAGGACAAGAGAGCACGCCATCATAGACCTTGCAGCCTTCCCAGCTGAGACATCGGCCATGTGAAGGAGAATGTCCTAGACCACCCTGCCCCAGCTGAGCAGCCCAAACCAGCAAGACCACCCAAATTATCAAAAAGATCATGAGAAATGAAACATGGTTGTTTTAAGCCACCAAACTGTGGGATGGTTTGTTACTCAGCAGACGCTGACTGATACATTGAGCTCCTCACCACTGTAGCTTCCTCTTGTCCTGTCCCCTGGTCAGAATCTCTATTTCAGTGACCTGCCCCCTCTCCTTCATTCTTCTAGGACCCTGTCTTGCTTTGTCAACTCTCACCCTGGCCTTATCACAGGAATGGAGTCTTCCCAGTGAACTCCGGCCATGGCCAAGACTGCATTGTAACAACTCCTTATGGTTTGAAAAACACTTCTACACCCATGACTTTCCCCAACCCCACCATGTCTCTGAAAGAGAGACATCATTATCCCCACTTTTCAGAAGATATAACTAAAGGTCAGAGAGGTTGTCAGACATACTAAAATCACACAGCCAGCCAGTGACTATTCTGACTCTAAACCCTGTGTTCTTTCTACCTCATCTCATATGGATTAGATCACAGGCTTCCCAGCTGGCAGATGTCCCCACTGGTAACAGTTCACCTGAATTTCTGAACGTCACCTGACTTGGATCCCTCACCTTGGCGTTGCCTGTTGCTGGAAACACCTGCTGCTGGATCCAAGTCAGCCTTCCCAGATGTCACCTACTGGCTAGGGCTGCAGCTGTCGTCTGCAGCCAACCCCACGGATTTATGATCTGTTGGCCAGATATGACTTCCCTCCAGAGCCTTTCCTTCTGGATTTGTCCCCTGAGGCCCTTCCCCTCCCTGGTCTTAGATCTACTCAGCCCAGCCCCTCCCACACTGTCTGCACAGCCCCAGCAGAGAGAGGCAAGTTCCACTCCACAAGAGTAAGGGAAGGGGATTAATAGCTATTATTAATTCCTGCTTAACTATTCTGAGTTTATGGGCCACTTCACCAGGAGAACCAAGGTTTTACGGCTGGATCTTTTTACAACTGGATCTGAGTACTTATATTTGTTAGGTTAGAAATGTGTCTCTATACATATAATCATTAAAATTGATGAGGAGTACAAAGTAGGTCCCAATGTCCAAAACAAGTCATGTCGTCAAGTCCAGATTGAAGAATGGAGAAACTTTACCTTTTGGTGAGGGAAGTGACAAAGGCCCACTGCAGAGGGTTACACGTACAGGGATGAGAGGGGTTCTTACTGAGCTCAGATGGTCTTTTTGGAGATGCACCTCTTGCTTGTCTCACAGCTCAATGGAGAGAAGTCACAGGGTCCCCCTAGCCCATCAGCCTCTCACTGGGAGTCTCAGTATTGAAGAAAGGTCCACACCACCTTCTCCTGTGCTTTATGCATCTGAAACCATCCTGGGAATCTCCTGGGAGGAAATTCTGACCAGCTTATCCCCAAGATGAATTCTGGAGAAGGGAGTTTATGTCTACCGCCTGATCTGGCTGATTCTAGGTTAGGCTGGACGGGGAGGTCCCAGGGCAACAGATTTGGACCCCCTCCGGAGAACAAACTCTCCAGCAGTTCATTCCCACAGCCTTAGCGCTGTGTTGGCTACTCGGTGATCACGCCATAGATACTCATCAAAGCGAAGACAGATGACTGAGTGAGTGACAGTCATCCAGCCAGCAATCCCCTCACTGGAGAGCTGTCCAGTGGACCAGACAAAGACACTGAAGAACACCACAGAGGGCAATCATGCTTTGGAGGGGCACTTCCAACCCCTAGATTCTGCCTTCCTGAAAACTCCCTCTTTCATCGGCTGTCTCACTGTAGAGGCAACATCTAACAGGACCCAGAGGTGACATGGTCTAATAAATTCTACTCTGAAATCAGCTTTGGCAGGTTACAGGTGGAGAGGGTCAAAATGTGTATATTCAGCAATGCCACTGCCATGTGTCCACCCTCTCACACATGTGCAGAAGCAGAGGAATGCAAGGATGCTCCCCACAGCGCCGCTCTGAATATCGGGGAAATCAACAAGGTACGTTCTTGTACCTGTCTCTCAGGAGAACCAATAAATAAATACACTGGGCTCTATTTCATATACTGGAACACCACACAACAGTTAAAATGAATCTATACGGGGCACTTGGGTGGCTCAGTTGGTTAAGCATCTGCGTTCAGCTCAGGTCATGATCCTGCGGTCCTGGGATTGAGCCCCACATCGGGCTCCCTGCTCGGTGAGGAGTCTGCTTTTCCCTCTCCCTCTCCCTCTGCCTGCTGCTCTCCCTGCTTGTTCTCTCTCTCTGTGTCAAAATAACCTTTTAAAAAATAAAATAAAATGAATCTATCTGTATCTACATCTATACTTATGTCAGGAATCATGTTACTTACATAAACTAGAACTCTCCCAAACCTAAGCGGCTCGCGCTATCATTCCATTAGAGAACATTTAAAATCCCATATCCTAGGGATGGATTGTGTACATCTGAACACATCGGTAGGCAAGACAGAAAAACATTCAGGGGTGGGACGTCATCTACCTCAAGCCAGGGGCCACCTGCGGGGACGGAAAGCAGTGGAAATGGGACCAAGGAGGGGTACCAGCGGCATCACACTTCTTCTTTCTTATAAAGACATGGCAAGAATGCAAGAAAGTGGGGTCAGCATTCCCATCCTGAAGATGACACTCAGAGGGCTGTTCGGTTTTTTCCTACACTCTCTGCATTCATTCATTGAGCAAATATTCCGTGAGCACCTACTCTGTGCAAGGCACTGTTCTCAGTCCCCCCGGGGACACAGGTAGACATGCCCCGCCCTGCTGGAACTCACACTCTCTTTGTTTGAAATGCTGGATCCCTTATTTTTATTTTTAATTCATGAATACAATCCTTGACCACTGAATGGAAAGTGCTCTGCCTTTCTCCAATCCCCTCCCCCACCCCACCCCAGTCTGCTCAGTTTTCTCCTCCCCAGAACATTCCACTTTCACCTTCTGCCATTAGCAACCTCCCTGGGTCTTCAGCCATTGCATGCATAGTGTGACCAGGCTATGTCCCGGGGACACAGCGTCCCCTGTGCAGCTCTCTCCCTCCAGTAGGGCCTGGCCCCCCTCCACACCCCATGCCAGAGCCAGTCACAGCCCTCCTGTGACAGAGTCCCCATCTCCACCCTGTGGAAAAGCTGCCACCTGGCTACCCTCTCCCGCTGGTCACCAACTTTCTGGTCACCCCACTGCCATTCCCTGAGACCCTGAGACCCTGAGCCTGCCTCGGTCTTATCCCATCCCGATGCCTGCCGTACCCTAGATTCCAACGCCAGCTACATGCAAACCTTCCATTTCTGGGCCTTTTTCATATTGCTGATCTCCCTGCCTGCCGCAGCTACACCCTAAATTGTCATGTCATCCCCCAAAGCCGTCCTCCTTGGAAATCTCCGACCTCCCTCTCTCTGAACTCTACCTTCTCTTCCAGCTACCCACTCTCTCCCCAAACACTTGGTGACCTCAGAGAGCCCCCAGCCCTTCACTCCATTTTCTTCCTGCCTCTCTCCTGCCAGTCCTCCTCCCCATCCCTCCCAGTGATACTCTGAGCCACCTCCTCTCCCCTGTCCCCTTCATGCTGTCCCCTGCGTCTCAGCCTTCACAGCCAACACCCAGAACATACCTGGACCAAAGCCACACCCTTTACTCCCAGCATCCCAGGACTGAATCACCCCCACCTTAGAAAGTCAGGCACCTGCCATGGTCAATCTGGGGCTCTGTCAATCCTGCTCCCCGGCTTTGGTGGGGTCCCTCTCCCCTCCCTTCAGTGATTAATTGAGTCTTCATTTCCAAATCCCCCAGTTCAACCCTGATCCCTGATTTCCAGCATACAACTGCCCCCCTTTTCTGGAAAATCTGAGCAAGTAGACAGGATTCCCTACAACTCCATTGTCTCTACCCCAGGAAAGGGGGCACCCTCTATCCACCCCCACCCCTCCCAACCCTGCCTCTGAGCTTCAGCCTCATACCTCTCCTGAGCAGAATCCTGAGTGCCTTGTTACCCCCACACTTCACCTTCCACACCCAAACACCCTGCCAATTCACTTCCTAAATACTTCTTTCGTCCTCCCCTCCCTTAAGCCCAAGGTTTACTACAAGTCTAGCTCAGGGTCATCCCCAACTCTGGCCTTTCCTGCTCCAGCCATGACCCTCCAACCACCCTCCATGGGGCTGCCAGAGGGATGCTCCAAAAACGTCCATATCCTATCATCAAACCCCCGCTTGAAACCCACGAAGGGGTCCATGTCATTTACAGGACATAACAGGACAAGGCCCAAGCTCCCAGCACAGCTCCCAGTGCCCTCCACAACCTGAGAGCATGTCTGCGGCTTACACTCCCTGTCTCAGACCTGAAGCTTCAGCCTCACACCTGCCCTTAAGTCCCTTCACAGACCTCTGGCTTTTTCTCACCTCTGTTTCTGCTCAAGCTCTTCCACTGGCCCCAAATGCCCTCCCCCTCCTCCTCAGTCTTTCAGATTCAGCTCAAGGGGCCCTTCTTCCAGGAAGACTTCCCTGGCTACCCCAGACCAGGTTAGACATCCATCCTTCACATTCCCAAACGCCTAGCGCATCTGCCTCTAGCAGAGCCACTATCAAAATGCTTAATAACTTTCTCTCCTAGTGAGTTTCTCCCCCACCTGATGCACATGGCAAGTGATCTTAAAAAGACATCTGCACAAAATGCCCAAAGGCAGAGGGGACAGGCAGGATGAACTCTTGAATATTCCAAGGTACAGGCACCAATCACACCCCCCCCCCAAGCTGGCAGTCATCCCATCCACCTGGGCATGTCCACACTCTCACTGGCCAGGCATGGGACTGCCCACCACCTGCTGTCCTGCAGACTCATCACCTGGGCAGGGATATTCTCACAGAGTCCCTCCACGGGGGGGTCTTCTAGGCCACATGCCCCTTTCCCAAGCACCCTATGGCCAACACCCCATAAACTCCCTAGGCACAGTGCCCTTGTGCCCACCTCCCTGGAGCACTATACCTTGGCCAGGGATCTCACTATGGGACTTTCCATAATGCCTCGAAGGAAGATCAGGTCCAGTTCTGCAGCCCCCGTGGCATTGGGGAGTGATCCCAGGTTGTCCAGGACTTGCTGCATGGCTGGGGAGAAGCGGCAGGTGATGAGACACAGGAACTAGTGGGACACCAGAGCAATCACCCCTCCTCCCCCATGTCCAGCAGAAGATGGCCCCTCTCCAGCAGCCCCTCCCCCCTGCCCAGCTCGGGCACTCCCGGTACCTGAATGTCCAGGGCTGGGGTCTAGGGGACAGGCAGGGGGACAGTTTCCTTGAGCTGGTCTCTAGGCCCTAGGTAATGCTAGCCTAGGCAGGTGGGAGGGTTTGGGAATCAGGAAATGGACTCTGACGTGGAAGGAGGGGAGAAAGGGAAGCACTTGTCAGGTTCCAGGTTCTGCCCTGAATCAGAGAGCCACAGACTCCTCACATGATCTCTGGATGGGCTGAAGTCCCAGGACTCAGCCACCTGCACCTAGAGGGCCAGGGATAGGAGAGACAGTACTTGGAGCGTGTCCCTGAATGCAGGTCCAGAGTTAAGCAGGCAGTCATGCAGGAGGTCAGAGCCTGTACAGTACGCTATACAACAGCAGCACTAATTCCGCATGATTTTTCAAAAGTCATGGTCCCTCACTGGCTCAGTCTTTCCCTCCTGTAAAATGGGTGAGTGGAACTGGACAGTGTCTACAGGCCCTTCAGCTCGGTCAGAGAGTGATCTATTAACGTTGAGAAGTTAATATAGATCATAGGAAGCCAAAGCTATGGCCCAGAACATCAACAGGAGCTGGGGAGACAGGCACCTGGAGGAGCTGTGGGTGCCAAAGGGCAGAGATTAGACCAAGTCAGTCCAGGGATCAGCAACCCCTCAGCCTGCCAGGGGACATAACCAAGGACATGAGAACACCTGACACAGCTATGGCAGTGGCTGCTGAGATCTGAGGTGGGGCTTGTCTGTATGCACCCGCGGAGGTGGGAGCTCCTAGCTGTGGCAGGTTCTGGGGGGAGGAAGGGAGAAGCAGAGTGTGCCCAGCTGCAGGCAGAGATGGGCAGGGGGTATCATTACTCTGCCACCCAGCCACCCACGCCTGCATCTACATAACAGAGCTCAATCCATGGAGGAGGGCAGACACAGTCCCTGGCTCCTCTCACCACTCTTGTCAGAACCCCCTCCTCCAGGAAGGAACAGGGATGGGGAGGAGGGGGCACTGAAACTGGAGAAGCAGACATGGCTCAGGGACCCCCCTCCACTCCTCCTCCTCCCCACCTTCTCCAGAAACAACATCCAAGCCCGCCCTCTAGATCCCTCCTGCCCAGGCCTGGGCTTGGTATTGATCAGACACCTGCAAGGCCTTTAGAGGCCTCAGAAAGAAGCCAGGGCAGGGACCCTT
The DNA here is from genome assembly GCF_902655055.1 of Lutra lutra. Classification (NCBI taxonomy): domain Eukaryota; kingdom Metazoa; phylum Chordata; class Mammalia; order Carnivora; family Mustelidae; genus Lutra; species Lutra lutra. The sequence continues at coordinate 18,940,552 of NC_062293.1, read as the reverse complement.
CCCACTCTGCCAGGGTATCCTGGGATCCACCCTCCCCAGCCATCCTCACCTACAGATTCACAAGCCTGTCAGCCTTGGAGGAAGACAGAGCCCGGGGGAGTGAGAGCCCTCTACCCAGGCCAGCTCCCTTAGGTTCCCTACGGCCTGCTCCCAGGGCCCCCTCTCCAGATGCCCAAACCCTGAGGAAGGAGGGTAGATGAAGGGGCCATCTCTCCCCCACGCAGCCTCCCCACCCCACCTTTCCCTACCTTCCCTCTGGAGATCGGCTTCCTCAGAAGAGCCCAGGGATATACCCTCCAAGGAGGCCCCGCTTCCTGGGCTGCCCGCCATGGCTGTCCCCCACACCCGGCTCGGCTCCAGGGCTCCACGAGTAGCCTCTACACAGCTGTCGCTGCTCTGCCAGCCCAAGGGGGGCGGCGCTCGAGGAGGCGGGACTCGGGGGAAGCGCCAGCTGCGAGATCAGCCAATAGCAAGGCTCAGTCTCCCTGACCGCCTTGCTGATTGGCCAAAGCCCCAACGGGAGCAGCCGGGTGGGGAGGGGGCGGTGCCAGAGCCGAGAGTGGGGCGGTGGCAAAGAGTCCCTGTCCTCGCAGAGCCTGATCGCACCTCGCACGGGTGTTCGCACCCGCGGGGTCCGGAGGGGGCGGCTGAGGGGAGGTTTGCGGGGCAAGGGGTTAAGGCTGCCGCCCCTTCAGAACCGAGGCGGTGCTCAGAGACCCCCTCTCACAGCCCAGCTGGGGGAAACCCAAGGCGGGGTGCGGATTTGGCACCGGCTTGTTCCCGCCCCTCTCTTCTGGAAGTCTCTCCTCTAAAACCCGCATGCCACTTCCTCCTTTTGCCCTCAGACCTCTACGTTCCTTCTCCAGGCCCAGTTTCCTTTACAATGACCCGCTCAGAATCAAAGGAAGCCCCCGAGAATGACTCTCAGTCCTCCGCAAGGAGCAGGGGCACCACTGTGGCAAGGGACAAATATCGCAAGCCCCAAATGCCTCCCCCACCTGCTAGCCATGGGGAGGGAGGCGTTGGGGGGGCGGGAGAAAAAGGAGGGGGAGGGAGCGGCCTCACAGTCTGACCCCACAACCCAGCAGTGGCCCCTCCCCTCCCCCATCTCACATTGGCTCCTCCCCTTAGGTTAGGGATGGTGCCCGGTGGGCAAGTCAGGCATCTTGGAAGGGAAAAGGTGAGGATGCATTCTCACAGCAGGGACCCCGGTGGGCAGGAGCATAGAACTTGGCAGTTACCCCAGCCCAGTGCCTCCATTCCTCTGATACCCTGTACCCATGAGGACACCACCAGCTGCGGCTGCCACCAGACAGCCATTCCCAGAGGAGTGGCACCAGGTCGAATGCACCCCTGGTTGCCATGGCAGCAGGAGGGATTACACACCAGGACTTTAACCCAGGGATGCAGGAGAGATTTAAAGGGACAGCTTCACCTCAAAACAGCCCGCTTTGATTCAAAGAAAAGAGGGAGTCAAGTAAAGAGGGCAGAGTGGGCAGGGCTCCACGCCTGAAAACTCCAGGGGCAAGTTCTCTGAACACTCAGCCCATGCCATGGCCCACATATCCCCCAGCCTGTCCCCCACCCTCAGGAAAGGGCCCCTCCACTTTACTAGAAGTAAAGTGCCCCTCCGCAATGACAATGGCTGTGTTGAGCCATAGCGAAGGGAACTGTTGGCTTCATTCTGCAGGCCACAAGGCTGGAATCTCCCTGGGAAGGGAGCAGGGAGAGGGAGGGTGACCCTGACCTCAGAGGTGGGTGACTCTGACCACAGCTGCCTCTCTTATCAGGCCTATAGGAAGTGTAATGGCCATCAAGTTAGAAGAAGTAGACCCATCATCAGATTTTTGAGGCCAGGAGCCAATTCAGCCTAGGGTGGGCGCAGGGAGGGCTGCCTGCAGGAAGGGCCAAGAGGCTCATAGCTTGGGTCACACATCATCTCTTTACAGAAGAAGAAACTCAGGATCCCAGAGGTTAAGCAGCTTGTTCCTATCCTCCTTCCTTTGGATACAAGAAGGCAGAAGTAGCTGATGACATAACACCCAGGGGATCGGGGGCCCCAGGGGTCCTCAGAGGAAGCAGGCACATTCCCTCTTCCCTTGTCCCTGGCCTCCACTCCCTGCCTGGTCCCCACTGCACCCCCATCACGCCCCCATCAAGTGGCCTGCAGCCAGGGAAGTCAAATTCTCCTCCCTCTACAGCCCTGCCAGGCACTATTAATGGGTTTACTGGGCAGCCCCAGATTGAGAGGCCTTTAACCACAGGCTCAGAGTTGGACTTAATTAACCCCTAAGCAGCTTACAGTGAGGCCCAGGCAGACCGGAGCAGGGGAAGAGCCCAAGGGGCTCAGTATGCTGGACACAAGGTGGGGAGCACTGAGCCCTCCAAGGCCACCAAGGCTGGGGGACATTAGTACAGTTCCTCCACTACGTGGAGAAAAGGTCTTTCTGGGTGGAGGTGCGAGGGTGTCACAGTTTAGGGTCTGGCCCACCCACAGCAGCCTTCACTTTTCTAGTTCACTTTCTCGAAGGGGAGGGACAGGGGAGTTATTCTAACCAAAGTGGGAGGTCCGGAATATCTTGCAGAGGCAGCAGCAAGGCCTGGAGCAAAGGAAGGGACTGCAGGGGCAGGAGGCACCCAGGCAGGGAAACATCAGACAAATCAGAGCAAAACCAGAGTAGGCTGTGGTGTGAGGGCCCATAGCCTCCAGCATAGGGAACTTCATCAGGTAGGGCCCTGACTGCACTTGGGGTCCATGAACCCCCAGAATAGAGTACAGATTTTGTGCACAGAGAAGCATCTGTCTATGAGGAAGGCCCACAGCTGTCATCAGATTCTCAAAAAGGGATCCGGGACCAAGAAAAGTTAAGAACACTTTTCTTATCCGATCACATCATCTTACAAATGGGAAAACGTAAGTCCTAAAAAAAAAGACCCAAGGTCACAGGCTCACTGAGATCATAACCCAGAAGCACCCCTTAACAACTGTGCATACCCCTATCAGGAATATACTTTCCGAGTCACAGCTTTAGAGTGTCACATCGACCTCTTTATAGGAGAAGAGACACTGCCTCCAAAAGGCTAAGAAATTTGCCCCTGAGGCTTCCTAGCTCATCTGGGCGACCCCTTGCCCCACAACTCCTAGAGAAGCAATTCCAGGCTTCCTCAGCTGGCATTCTCCACGTGCAACTCCAAGCGTCCCAGGACACAGCTCCAAGCCCATCCCTGGCACAGGCTGCTTCAGTCCACTGATCTGATGGCACCAGGCTGTCCTCCAACCCCAGCCATCCTCCAAGGGCCCCGGTCCTAAGGGCCACCTCACCAAGGAGCCTGGCCCCAGGCCATTGCCCTCTGCAATACTGGGCATCATCTCTGGCCCTCCACAGAGGTGAGTTGAGCTGTGTCTCTGGCCCCACCCTTGAGCAGGTATAGCAGAGCCTTGGAAGCCACCCAAAGGAAAGGCTGAGTGGCAGAATGGAGCAGTGGTGGGGGACAGTTCATTCTTACCGGTGACAGTGGGAGTGCCTGACCGCTGCTCTCCACCCTCAAGGCCCTGCCTGGCACTCTCCAAACCACTGATACAAACGGACATCCTCAACCCCTTCTTACCAGACTCAGAGTTGGTGGCGGCAACTGGCATGGTGAGGTCTTAGAGGGCTCTGAAATGTCTCTCCTAGAGGAAGGGAGAGAAAAGAATGAGAAAGCACAATGGCAAAGCAATGAGGGAAGGAATTAGGAAGAGCCTCCCCTCGGGATGGGGGCATTCCCCAGAGGCTGCAGGATCCCACAGACCTGGGAGGCAGGAAGAGCAGATATCACATGCCCCTTTCTCCAAGGATGAGGGGCGCAGGTTCAGAGAGGTTAATTGCTTTGCCCAAGGTCATGAAGCTAATAAAGAGAGCCACATGGAACACCCAGGTTTTATGACTTTAAAAAAAAAAATTATGTTTCTGCCTGCCATTTGTCCTTTATTTCTTTGGGGGGTGGTCTGAGTCCAGAATCTGAGTCAAAAGCAGGAAAGATGGGCATTCCCAGACTGTAAGCTCCATGAAGTCAAGAACTACACCTGTTTTATTTTGCTTCTGGATCCCAAACCTAGCTAGTGTAGGTGCTCTACAAACATCTGTGTGTCTGGCTGGCAGAAATGAAGTCATACTTTCCCAAGGCCTCTCTGACTTCCACTTTCTCCATTTGCCCCTTCTTAGTCCAGAGCTGGGACAAGAAAATCAGGGGGCTCCCTATTCTCCAGGGGAGGGTACAGGGGGGATACCCACTACCCTTCTTCCCTTTGCCTTCCTGGGCACTTGCTACTGGAGAAAACCCTAATTCCCAGTTGCCATGACAACTAGAGGCAGTGGCTCACAGCAGGGGTGGGGGAGAAGAGGGAAGCAGCTGGCAGTGCCCACTTTAGGACCAAATGCCTGCTGGGCCCTGGGGGGCAGGGAGTCACAACTTCATCTCCCCCTAAAAAAAGGATTCTACCCAGAGGGATCATCACCAGGTTTTAAGAAAACCCTCTCTCTAGTCCCATCCCTTCCACCCCCAGACCAGAGCTGGTCACCTGAGCTCAAGTGGCAGAAATCACAAAGGTTGTGGGATGACTCCCCTTCTTCCTGGATCCTCCCCTAAAGACATGAAGAAAGGTGTTTTCAGGGAAAAGAAGGGCACCCTCTGTCAGGCTAGCACCAAGGCTGGGAGAAATGCCCAGGCTCTGCTGTGCCAGCCAGTGCCCCTGTGCCCACCCCTGCTGTCCCTATGCCTTCCCTCCTGCCCCATCCAAGGTCCTGACCACCTGGAACCTGGAGCCTTCTCCTGGCTGATGCTGTTCTCCCTGACTGTTACTGGCAGAGCGGACCCCAGACATCCGCCTTCCTTAGAGAATGGAAGGTGAGAAGAGGCAGGGAGGATCCTGTCCCCTGGAGTCTTGCCCAGCCTGCCTGGGTTTTTCTCTGGGTAATCAGTTCCCACAGCCTTGGCTAGCTCTTCCCCACCCCCACCCTGGCCTCTGGGAGGGCGGGGCCTGGCTTGTGCCCACAGGAGAACAGCAGTGCCAGGCAAGCCAGTCTGGCTACCGGCCAAGGCCCGGGGCCCAGGCTTCGGGGAATGCGCACCTCGGCTTCCAAAAGCCTGGGCCTCGGTGTCCCCTCACCCCTACCCCCAGACTATTCACACTATCCAGGGTCAGCAGGTGATGCGGACCAGGAGCGAAAGGGGGAGGTTTCCTCCAACGTCCCTCCCACCCACCCCTCCATTAATACCCATACAAAGAGATGTTGGAAGAGAAAGGTCTGACAAAGGCGCTTTGAAGACCGACAGGTCGTGGGGAGGGGTAGACAGACGGAGGGATGGGGGCGTCCAGAGACGTGTGGACCTGCACGGACAGACAATCGGATAGCCCCCGCCCCGAGAGCCGGGCCCTAAGTGGCTGGGCGCTAGGACCTGGCGGAAGGGGGGCGTGTTGCGAGCCATCAAAGAAGGCTCTTTGCGAGCGCGCCCGCGGGAGACCAGGGGATGAGGTCACTGAATGGTGTCCCCCCGCCCCCGTCCTCACTCTCCCCACGCCCCCGCCTTAGTTGACCTAACTTTCTGACCCCGGCTCTTCTCTCCTGGCACCGATCCCCTCTCAGGTCTCCAGACCCTAACCCTGGCCCCCGACCCCGACCCGCCCCCCCACTGCCTGGAAGGGGAAGAAGCAGTGCCCCCCTTCCCAGGACCCCCTCCCAGGGAAGGTTGAGGTGTTGGCCTCCCAAGGGGTCCGCGGGGGCCACCGGGACCCACGCAACCTCTGTCTCACGCCCCCAACCCCCGGAAGCGCTAACAGCGCTGTTCTTACGTAATGCCCGGCTGCAAAGTCCCCCGAATCCGCACAGCCCCCGAAGAGGCCTCGCGGATATCGGAGCCTCGCCGCCAGCTCTGTGCCCGATGTCACTTTGGAGCCCTAACAGCTCCGACCGGCATCAAGAAGCAGCGGGGTTTGATTTCTCTCTAGGAGCCCCCGAGAAAGGAGGGTGGCGGGCGGTGGAGAGGGAGGGGACCGGCCTGAGGGAAGGGGCCCGGGGAGACCCGACCCAGAGAATAGGGTTGTGCCTGGACGAAGAGGAAGCAAGGGCCCTGAGGTGGGCGCTGGCCCGGGAGTCGGGGGGCGCCTACCTGCGCCCCGGCAGCCCCTAGCTCGCAGCGGCTCCAGCGCAGCCCCGCGCTCCGCGTTTATTGCTTGTCAATCGCTACCCCGGCTCTTAAAGCGGCAAGGCCTCCTCTGCGCGAGGGGGCGGAGACGGAGAGGCGAGAGGAAGGGAGGGGGGCTCTGGATGCCTAGGGAAAAGCCGGAGAAAGTACTCTTTCCGTGCAGCTAGAGGGTAGGCGGGGAGATGGTGGTTTGGGAGAAACCGCACAGCCCAAGAACCCCTGCTCGCTTTCCACTGGGGGAAGTCCGAGCTAGGACCCGTACCCACTAGCGTCCCTTGGCGCCCAGCGATCCCTTAAAAGGGCGATGGTGAGCGATTACTCCGCTCCCTTCTCTCAGTTTAGAGCCACCTTTCAATTCCAGACCTGCCTCACCTTTCCAGGTTATCCCGTTTCCCAATTGGGAAAAGGAACCGGAGGAGTTGAGAGAGATCCCCTGGGGCAGGAGACCCATTCCCATAGGGTCTCAGGCTCAGGGGGCGGTTTGGAAGGACTCCAATGGGGAAGAGTGGGATCCCAGACTCTCTGGAAGAAGACGGGGGAAACGTCTTTGAGAGGGAGTTGGAGATCTTATTTTAGGTCCGGATCAGAGAACAGGTCCATACCCCTGTTTAGGGAAAGAAGTAATTCTCTATCCTTCTTCAGAGTCCCATCTCAAGAAGTAAAGTAAAGTAAAGTGTTAAACCCAGTTAGGTGTCTGCCTTCACCAGGCTCTGCTCCACCCCAGACCTGCTTGTAAAAGATAGTGTATGGCCTTGGAATGCTTGTAGGTTCAGCCTGGAGACCATCCTTCGCTCAGACAGCCTAGCATATGCGGGCCAGCCCCAGCACTTCTCTGACCTCGGTGTCCCCCACCCCTTCTGTCTTCCAGAATATGCAGAGATCATCCCTCTTTCTTGCTAGCTGAGCTCGTAAGACCAGAAGTGGACCTCAGCACCTGGCTAGCTCAGTCGGTGAAGTTGGCTTTTGATCTCGGGGTTGTGAGTTTGAGTCCCACTTCAGGTGTAGAGATTACTTAAAAACAAATTTATTGTTGTTGTCGTTGTTACCTAGGCTCCAAGTCCATCATGAGGGCTTGAACACGACCCTGAGACCAAGAGTAGCATGCTCTACAGCCAGGCACCCCCAAAATAAAATCTTTTTTTAAAAAGAAAGGAAAGAAGGAAGGGAGGGAGGAAGGGAGGGAAGTGGACTGTGACCTGGAAACTTGCTTGGAAATCTCAGAAATGGGTTTGACTTGGGAATCCATCCTGGAAGTGGAGGACTGGTCCCCGGGACCCCAAGAGACTCAGTTCACCCCTGAGCTCTAGAGGGCATAAATTTGGGTATACAGATATAGGGAAAAGCCATTAAAAAAAAAAAAAAAAAGAAAGAAAAAAAAAAAGCCATAAAACCTTTCTGCTGAAAGGCCTGGCGCTTCCTCGCTCTCCCCGCCTTACTGAAGGAGAAGCGACCCCAGATGGTGGAGATTGGAATTGCAGGTTCTGTTTCCAACCCGAGGTTTGCGGGAGCACAGTTTCCAACCCTCTCCCCAGCCCTCAGACCAGAAGATCCACCTAATTCAACTCAGGAAACAAGCCCGCTTCCCATTATGAAGGCTACTCTCCAGTGTCACCTGTCCATCTCTGGGCAGAGAGAGAATCACTCAGCTAATTACGTTTGATTGGGAAGTGGGAGGATCTTGAATCCCTCTGAAATATTAATTACTTCTTCTCCATCAGGCAACTCTTAAGCCACAGCAATCCACAGCAAACCTTCAATTCCATTCAGTATCCCCAAGACAAGGTGGAATCCCAGATTCTGGACCACTAGGGAGGTGTAATCCAATTTTATTCTTACAAACTGCCTTCCCCACCCACACTCCCAGTAACTGTCAGTCAATGAGTATCAAGTATCTCTCTAAAAGTGCCTTCCAGAATGCCAGCCCTTCACATCTTTTCAGGACCCTTCCAGCTGATAAATTGTTTGATTCTCCCAACAGCCCAGTGAGACTCCAATGTGAAAGAAGGATTTCTTCGTACAGAGTACCATGCTCCCATTCTGTTTCAGACAAGGTGACAGCTTCAGTAATACTAAGTCAGATCCCAACTTTGATGCCAGGCTCAGTGGCTCCCGATCTCCTGCAGCTCCCCTCTAGGGTGGAGGTCGGAGCTCAGGGGCAGCGTCAAAAACAAAAAGCACTTTCTGGTGGTGTAGTTGACTGTCATACTGGAAGAGCAGTAAATGAGCCCCAAGGAATGAGAGTGCTACCGGTGGGAAACAGAGTAGCTGAGAAGGGAAGCAGGTTGGAAGGGCCCAAAATGCATCCCATGGCAGTTAGTGGCAACCCAGGGGGGCAGGGGGCGTGGGTGCAGGAGAGTGGGGAAAGCGAGAGGGATCGTGTCCTTTCCCTTTCCCTCTCTGGTCTGTAATTAGCTCAGTCGTCCTCCCTACCACCACAGATCACAAGGGTGCAGTCAGTGTCTCTGCTTCCCCTAAAATCAAGGTTTTCCTCTGGTGGATGTTCATCTCAGGGCTTTGAGAGTCAGGACATGGAGAGAAATAAAATTCAAAACGGCTGTTGTGAATTTCTGGCAGATCTGGCGCTGTTGAGAGTGATGGTGCACCCACGACAATGGCCAGCAGGGGCCGCCACAGCTATCCCAAGTCCACACGCTCACGTTTGGAACTCCCCAGTCTTGCTCTAGAAACATTTTCTCTTGGCTGGACCTCTCAGTGGGAAAAAAGGTTTGAAACTCTCACTGCATATAGATATATATAGAGATAGATAATCTCTTAGGTCATTTGCATTACCTCTCTGAGCCGCAATTTTCTCATCTCTACAATTGGGATAACCCCTGCCCCCCAAGGGAGAGGACCCATGTAGAGTGACTGCTACAATACAAGGTACACAGAAGGTGTTCCATAAATGTGGCTTCCCTTTGGGGCTGGGTTGAACAGGCTCTAGCTAGGTGCCTTCTGGGCAGTGGGTATTGAGTCTCTCTCTGGATATCTGGTATGCCTATCATTGACCTCAGGTCTTCCTCGGGCAGACAGAGGTCCACCCCAGGGTTTCTGGCTCCCCGGGTATCAGGTTGGATAGTACGTCCTCTTCCCGCTGCCCACACAACCATTAGTGGCATCTTGCCCAGCCCTCTCTGTGCCACCCACTGTTACCTCTTCTTCCTCCACTGCCCCCACCAAGTTGCCAAGGGCTCTGCTCTGGACACCATATAAAGGAGCCAGGAATAGGTAGCCCATCAACAGAGTGGAGATGAGCTTGTAAAAGGCAGAGCAGAACCTAAGAGTGGGACGGAGCCTTGCCAGCACCCCCCCCCCCACATAACCCAATATCCATTGCTGGAGACCCTCACAAGCCAGTGATGCCTCAGAGTGCTCTTGTAGACCAAAGGGAAGAGAGTGGAGGGAGGCTCTAGACCGTGGGAATACGTGCCCTGAGGACCGTGTGAGGCACTCAGGTTGTTGTTTGGAGACAGAAAGAAAGGAGAGGGGAGTGTCCCCGCTTGGACTGGTGACCTGGAAGAGGGCTGCGTGTGCGGGAATGCATGCACGTATGCCCACACACCCACAAGCGCTATGCTGCTTCCCACCCCCAGAGGGCCAAGGGAGCTCTTGTAGAGTGGGTTGGGGCAGAGACAGTAGGCACAGGGACAGGGGTTATGGAGAGCATTAGGACAGCTTGCTGGGTGACTTCAGGCAAATCGTTTGGCTGGAGCTGGGTAATACCCGCCTCACAGCCTCTGCATACCCATATAAAAGTGCTCTGTGAGCCACGGCAGGGGAGCTGGGTTACCCAGGACCATGCCCCCTTCCCAGGGATGCCGGGAGGTCCCAGTCCCAGAGCCATTCTCTGCCATGCCCTGCCACACACAACAAAAGCTCTCCCCTCCCCACTGCAGCCCTGCTTGGTGCCAGCTGCTCAGCTCCAAGCCTCCCCACCAGAATCTTCTCCCACCCTCTGCACTGAGGTTTAACCACCCTGGACCCACCCCGCGCACAGGGCAGAGTAGGGGGACCTCCTGCCCATCCCACAGGGAAGAGGGAGGACGGTGTGGAGTTAGGAGAAATGGGGGAGATCTTTTCTTCCCACTGTGTCTGGGGGATTTGCTCAGTCAGTTCACCCCGTTGCTTAATTTGCATTCTTTGACTTCAAAAAGCTTATTCATAATTCAAAATCTTCTCCTGCCATGTGGGCTGCCACTCTGCTCTAACCGTCACCCACACCAGCGCTGCCACGTGTGAGCTCTGCCACGCACAGGTCCAGTCTCTTCCCCTTCATACATTTCTTTGATCCTCATAACAACTGAGCAAGGCAGGGAGTACTATAGTCCCATTTTACAGATGAAGAGACTGGAGTACAAAGAGATTAAGCAGTTTGCCCATTGGCATGATGCTGTCGGTGGTGAAGCTGGGATTTGACCCCAGGTTGTGTGGCCTTGCTCCATAGGTACTATTTTTAGCTTTCATTTCTTCATAGATGAAAAAAACGAAAGGACACAGAGTTCAATGACTTGCCCAGGATCGCACAACAAGCAAATGGCAGAGCTTGGCTTAGCAGGTTTTGTTAGTAAAGAAACTTGCTTCGTTTTCCATAAATTATTCTCCAATCTACAAAAATATGAGAACTCACAAAAACTGCTGAACTTAAATAACATTTAAATTTGACTTAATTTGAGACAATGCATAAAATTATCAGTACTAAAAGAAATAAACATCTAGAAACAATTTGCCATCTTTGTAGTGGATTCTTTGCTGTTATCCACCACGGCTTAATGTAATCTTGAATTTATCTAGACTTGATTAAAATATTGTTACTAATGTGTCCTAAATCTTTTATTAACTTGGCACCAGACACCGGGGTTGAGAACAGCTCAGCAGCTCTCAAGAGCAGCTGGCCTGGATGCCCTTTTGGGAAAGGCTTCTGGCTTTCAGAAACTACCTTCCTCCTCCAGGGGAGAAAACCTGGCTACTTGGCCTTGGCCTTCTCATCTGTAAAATGGGTGGTTTGGAAGTTGGAACTAGCTTCCTGAATTCCCTTCCAAATCCATCAGAATGTGTATCCAAGGAGGGGCGCCTGGGTGGCTCAGTGGGTTGAGCCGCTGCCTTCGGCTCGGGTCATGATCTCAGGGTCCTGGGATCAAGTCCCGCATCGGGCTCTCTGCTCGGCGGGGAGCCTGCTTCCCTCCCTCTCTCTCTCTCTCTGCCTGCCTCTCCGTCTACTTGTGATCTCTCTCTGTCAAATAAAAATAAATAAAAGAGAAAAATAAAAGAATGTGTATCCAAGGAGACAACTTCCTACTCTGCTCATGAAGGAGATAAAAACCTTCTTTTCAGGGTGCTTGGGTGGCTCAGTGGGTTAAGCCTCTGGCTTCGGCTCAGGTCATAGTCTCAGGGTCCTGGGATCGAGCCCCACATCAGGCTCTCTGCTCAACAGGGAGCCTGCTTCCCCCTCTCTCTGTCTGCCTCTGTCTACTTGTGATCTCTCTCAAATGAAAAAATAAAATCTTTAAAAAAAAAAAAAAAACACCTTCTTTCCAACAGGGATTTCCAAGAAGTGGTATTCTTTGTAGGTATTTCTTGGAGTATTAATTAGTCCATTCAGTAAATACCTATTCCCACTGCTGTGAAGTTCCCTGGAGATAGTGACTATATCTTTTTTTTTTTAGATTTTTTTAAAGATTTTATTTATTTGACAGACAGAGATCACAAGTAGGCAGAGAGGCAGGCAGAGAGAGGAGGAATCAGGCTCCCTGCTGAGCAGAGAGCCCGATGCGGGGCTCGATCCCAGGACCCCGAGATCATGACCTGAGCCAAAGGCAGAGGCTTTAACCCACTGAGCCACCCAGGCCCCCTGATAGTGATTATATCTTATTGACTCATGGAACACCAGCACCTGACACAGAGCCTGCCATCAAGCCTCTGCACTGGCAGGCTCTGGAGGGAGAGCCATACAACAGTAGCTGGAAAGTTCTCCAGATGATTGCAGTGCACAGTCAAGGATGAGAATAGGTAAGTTGTCATCATCAGATGATGGGCCTGGTGCGTAGGCAGGTGAGGACCACCAGGCAACTGGCTGTAGAGAGGATCCAAGAAGCCCAAGGCAACATAAGGAGGGAACCTGGGAGGCTTCGCAGAAGAGAAATGGCCAGAACAGAGTCCTACGATCTTGCCAAGTGGAGGAGTACAAGACACTCATCCCCGAGAGAAGGAAGAGCCCAGGCAAAGGCTGGGGGTATGAAAGAATGGTTTGGGAAGCTGCTGGAGTCTAGCAGGTAGAGGGTCAGACAGGTACGTTGAGGGAGGAACCGATCCAGGAGCAGGAGACGTGGCTGAAGAGAGTGGGCGGCAATGCCAACATCCAGAACAGGGGCATGGTAAACAGACTGTGGTCCATTCTCCTCAAGGAACAGTACTACGCACCAATAAAAATGAACACATGGCTGATACACACCTCACAATATGGAGGGATGTCCAAAACGTTATGCTGAGTGAAAGAACACAGTGACACCATTTGCATGAAGTCTGAGACGGGCACGTATGATCTACAGAGATCTGCTCAGCTGTCTGAGGCCAGGTGAACTGGAGAGGGGAGGGAGGGCACTAGCTGAGGGGATGGAAATGTTCTGGGTCTTGACTGTGGGGGCGGTGACACATTTGTCAGAACTCCTCCACTGGCGCACTTCAAATGGGCGAGTTTTATTGTGTTTAAATTCTACTTCTCCAAAGTTGTTTTTGAAGGTTTGTTTGGTTTTTCAGGGGGCTAAGGTCAAATTGTGAAGGACCTCAAATGTCATGCTAAGAAGTTTGGACTTAATCCAGGAAGTCGTGGAAGGCTTATTAGTCAAAGGTTTTTCAGTTTGCCTTGGTTTGGCTTGGTAGCAAGTAAAAACCCAAATTGAAGCCAGATTAAGTAAAAGAGAGAATTTCTCTGAAGGGTCCTGGGGTGCATCACAAAATTCAAGGAAGACTTGGGGCCAGAAGCCTGAGGATCCTTCTCTCAGCTTTGTCTCCCAATAGCCCCATACCTAGCTCTAGTGTTTCCCCTCATAGCTGAGGACACCGTGCTCAGAGAAGCAAAGCGACCCATCCAAGACACGCAATCAACAAGAGGCTATGTCCAGCTTGGAACCCATGTCAGTCTGATGCCAATGCCTGAGTCTTGACCATCAGGCCTGGAGAAAAACAGGGAAGAGTTGACTCAAAAAAAGCCCCCCGGGGAAAACAGAGCCAAGCAGAGGGAGGGAGAATGGGAGCGGGGAGGGGACTCAGAGCATGTGCAAGCAATCCCACTCAAGTGGGGAGTAGCTGACAGGCCAAGGAACCCGGAGGTGATCAAGGGGAGACTCTGGACTGCAGATGGCCTGAATCCCAAGAGACAGAAAGGTGTGTAACTGACAGGGGGTATCTTTCCAAGAAGATGGGACTGCTTCTCCAGATCTGAGTCAGTCCTGTGCTTGAATCTCAGCCCCACTGGCCTTGGATAGTCTCCTAACTTCTCTGAGTCTGTTTCCTCAAATGCAAAAGAGTTAATGCCTGCAGGTGTCATTAAGATTAGACACACTGCAACGCTGGGAGAGTGCTTTTCCCAGCACCTGGCACTAAGCAATGGCAGTGATTATCAGTTATTGGTATATAACTCTATGCTCCACAGGGCTATTATGATTGTGATAGTGCTTTGTGATTGTTAATTTTATTGTGATAATAATATTGAGTGCTTCATGCCTCCTTCCCCAACCTGCTCACCCCATCAAGTTTTTTCTCTTCTTCTAGGCCAGAAAGGTGGCTAAATGCACACCATCTCTCAGAACTTGACCATTCTTGGAATGTGTGAGTGAATCTAGAAGGGTGAGGGACTGAGAGCCCTCAGTGCCTTGTGGAAAAGCCCCGGGGTTTATAAGGGCAGCTTGGGTCCTCACAGCCAAGGCTACAAGAGGACACATTGTTGGAGCTCTTTCAGAAATGGGGTCATCAATGCTGGGCTTGTGCCTAAGTGAAATAAAAGATAGCCCATTTGTTGGGATCTGGGGTAAACTGACACCCAGGTCTCGCCTCCCAACTTCTATGATGGAATTTTAGCGTGGGAATCTCATTTCTTTTTCTTGAGAGTCTTGGCTCCTTGGGAATGCAGTCCTGTCTTACAGGGCTGCTGAGCCATCCCGTAAACTTCGGTAACATTGACAATGAGTTTCTCACCCCTTCCCCTAAGGGAGAAGTGTGGATGGGGGGAAAGGGCGCATCCTTGAGTGGAGGGGCTCACCTATGTCAATTACCTTGTGGCAGGAGCTGTCCAAGAGCTTCAGCAACAGCATCCCACTGGATCCTCAGGACAGTCCTAAGGCTTATAGATGGGATCAGCTCCATTTCACAGATGCGGATGAGGAGGCTCAGGGAAGATAAGATCCCTTAATCAAGGTCACACAAGGTCACACAGCCAGGAAGTGGTAAAGTCAGGAATCCTATCCAGAAGCCCCTGCTCTTCCTACTGTGTCCCTTCTGGGGATGTGGGCATTGGCGTGAAAAGCTTCAGTCCACATTTTACAGCATTGCCACAGAGAAGCAGCAATGTCGAGCAGGTAGAGTGGGGCCCCAACAGCCACACAGAGCCAAGGTGCTGTAACCTGAAGCAGCCCAAGCCCTGAGTTCATCATTCAGACACATGAGACCCACCACACTTGAGAAAACTCTGCACGTCTCCCATCAGGGTCTCCAAAGTAGCTAGGCAGGCGGCAAAAATCTCCAGAATGAGCAGTAGGGCCTGCAGTCCTAAGGCAGAAAGCTTAGCCTCGCCCATGCCCCTGCCAGCAGGCCTGGAAGCCAGGAGTAGGGGTGCTGAGCCCCCAGCTAGGAGGGAAGGGGTACCTCATCTCTCAGCCTAGCCCCCTCCCAACCCCAAAAACAGTCCCTGGGCAAACCAGAGTCCCCTCTCAACCCCAGAGACAGTTCCTCCCTGGGATCTGTAAACTTGAGGCAAAAGGTGACCCCAACTCCCCAGGGCTTCCTGACTCTGCCACCCACACCTCTGGGCCCCCTGGCACGAACTGTGCCCAGATCAGAACAGCCGGCAGCCCATGTGCTTCCACCCCCACTTTCTCTCTGTTCCCAACTCCCAGGTGATGACACAGGGGCAGGAGGCGGCAAGCTGGGCGTGGAGCCTTTGTAGGAAAGGGGGCATGGAGCTAAAGGTTTATAAAGGGCCTCCGCGGTCCATGTAGGATACCCTTCTGCTGTGCTGCTCTGCGCCCGCCCAGCACTATGGTAATGTCTCATGGCTGAGTTTGGGACCCCTGTCAGTTCTGTTCTCCAGGAGTTTGGGGATGGAGGCTGCCACCGAGGTCCCCTCCCCGGGGCATTAAGGGCACGAATGAGTGAGACCAGGGTCGCTCCCTCTGCCAATCTGATGGCCAGGACAGCTGCGGGGGTTTCCTGTCCCTGCTTTGGGTGGTGGGGGTGAGGGGCTTTCTTGGTCAAGAGAGAGTTGAGGGTCCCAGGGGCTCTGGAGGGTGTGGATCACAGGTACAGGCATCAGAGTATGTGAATCACCGGATGCGCCTGCGTGAAATCAGCATAAAATTCTCCGTGCGCAGCTGGGTGCGCACATGGGGATCCCTGCGCTGGCATTCCCCTATGCAGCTGTGTTAGTCCTTCATTTAAAATGGAATGGAGCACCTGCGAAGTGTCGGGCACTGCTCCAGATGTTTGTGCAAATCAGTGAGCAGAATAGGCAGAGTCCAGCTGTAATGGTGCTCACAAATGGGGAAAGAGGGACGTGCCTCTTGGGAGAGATGACAATTTTTAACAAGCATAGAATATATAGTAAGTTAGAAGTGACACATAAGGGGAAGGCACCAGATCAAGGGCTGGGCTGCAATTCTAAGCAGGGGTCAGGGTAGGACCCATTTAGGAAGTGGCGTTTGAGCTGATGCCTGGAGGAGGTGAAGAAGGTGGTCTTGCGGCTATCTGGAGGAAGTCTTCCAGGCAAGAGAACAGCAGGAGCAACAGCGAGGAGGCGGGCGAGGCTGGAGTGGGGTGAGCAAGGAGTAGCGGAAGAGGTCGATGGGGTTAGGAAGCTGACCGGTGGCTCCACGCAGCCCCCGTGGGTCCAACCGAGAGTGTGTCTGCCGGTCCATCCCCACCACGCCATGGGGGCTTCGTGCGTGGGTGCGTCACGGCGCACGGCCAGGGGCGCATCTTTCGGCCTGGGCACTGGGATGTCCAGTCCCGCCTTGCGCACCTGCGTGCGTCCCGCAGACAGACGCTTCGCGGAGTCCATCCAGCCCCGGGTCCGCGGTGGGCGTCACGTGACACCCGGCGGCTCTGCCTGCTTCCCCCACCCCCTCCCCAGGCGCCGGCTCTGCGCTGCGCGTGCGCACTGGCTCTGGTGTGCCTGGTGCTGCTGCTGGCGCCGCCCCGGGGAGCCCTGGGGGAGGAGCTACAAGAGCCGGAGACTCCCGGGCCCCGCGCCGCCGACTGGATGGCCAACTTCGCCCACTTCAACAAGTACCTAGAGAAGCTCTTCAACAGCAGGTGGGCGGGTGGGGGGGAGCGAGAGGGAGGGAGGGAGAGAGGGAGAACGCGCAGGGGGATGGGGGAGGAAGGGGACATCACCGGGCACCCCACCCACCGCCCTCCCTGCCCCATGATCTGTGCAAAGACGTGTTCCCCAGCTTGAAATCTAAGGACACCAAGAAATCGAAAAACGTTAAAAACCCCAAGAAAGCCGCGAACGCCACACAAACCCCACCAGCAAACACCGGGAAACCCCCCCAGCAGAGCACCGGGAAACCCCAACCGCCGCCCTCCTCCCAGGGCCCCAGGTAGGAGAGCCTGGGTAGGCGGTCACCGATCCAGAGCCACAGAACGGGGTGGGGGTGGGGGAGCACTTTGAGCTGGAACGAGAGGAACTAGAGGAAACCCCCCAGGGTGGGCGCTCCCAGGGACTTCCTTCTCCAGGCAGGGCCCTGACCTCAGATGCCTGACTCAAGTCCCCTGGCCCAGTGACCCCCTTTGTATTCTGAGAGGAGCCTTAACTCCTACCTACCCACCTCCTTCATCCCGCCCCCCCACGGCGCAGAACAATAAAGAGAAACAACTCTACTGCTCGGTGACTTCTGTGGGCCCTAGGCAGGAGGGGACACGTCCTTCAAGGGGAGAGAGGGCCCTGGAGTTCTTACTTCGAGAGAAGAAGACCACCCCTGCAGGTCTGTCCTACTTCCTCCCTGCAGCCCATCCACCTGCCCCCTACTTCCCCATGATCACCCCTGGGGAGGGGGGCCTCTAACTAGGGGGCCAGCAGAGGGGAGAGGAGCAGGTCCCAGCAACCTCAAAGGAGGGGCTTCAGCCAGGATCCTCTCCCGCACGAGTGTCTCCACAGAGCGGAGCAGCTCTGAGGCTAGCCCGGATGTCCCTTGTGGGCCCAGGAACGAGCAGGAGGGCCTGTGCCTGCCCCTCAGGATGAAGAAGTCCTGCCTTGACCTCCAGGACCTTCTGGGCCCATCTGGCAATGAGCCCCGCTGAGGCCTGTCCCTGAGAAGCTGGGTGTGAGGGGTGGCACTCTCAGAGGGGCAGAGGGGCTGGTGACCCTCAGAAGGTGGGCAGGGGGGCAGGGAGACAGGCACCTCTTGCAAGCCACCTCTCACACACAAGTATGTCCTGAGCAGGACCCTAACTCCTGCCCTGGGAAGTGTCTACCTCTCTCCCTACTCAGAGCCTATCCCCTTAGCGGCCAGAGAAAATTCTGGGACTTCCGCATCCATCATCCAAACTCAAACTTTGTTCGGCTGAAACCGGGACCCCCTCCCAGCCACTCCCTTGGGTTTGAGAATTGCCCTGAGCCCAGGCATTTGCGTGGTAAGGTTGCATCCTCTCCAGCCCTGCGCCTTTTAGGGCCTGGTTCCACTCTCCCCGCCTGCAGCTCCTACCCCGCAGGCCTCCACTACCTCTCAGGAGCCATTCTCTCTAAGTTCCTGGGTCTTCAAAGATGCTTCCTTGTAGTCCTGCAATGTCTGCCTTCCAGAGCCCCATCCTGGAGCCCCTTGGCCACTCTTTCTAGCAGGCGTCATGGCAACAGCTGGTTGGGGGGGGCGTTTGCCCCTGAGAAATTCCCATTTCCTGGGCCTTCATGTGGGTCAACAGACCATGCTCAGTGTTTCTTTCCTTGTTTCTTTTTAAAAGTAATTGCATTTATTTGACTGAAATTCGGATTTCCAGCAAATCGATGCTAGAGGATATCGGCCCACACAGAGATCATAATAGGACATCCACGGGTTCACTTGTGAAAGAGGAATTGTTCGAGGGATTCTCAGAGTTTTTGCTTCCTCCAGCTGCAAACACGGGGTTGTTTGGTTTGGTTTTGGTTTTGGTTTTTAAATTTGTACATGTTTATTGTAGAGAGAGTGTGTGTGATTGGGGGGGAGGAGCAGAGAGAGAGAATGTCAACCAGACTCTCGCCCTGAGTGTGGAGCCAGACACCCCACATGGCGCTGGGTCCCAGGACCCTGCCATCACCACCTGAGCTAAAATCAGGAGTCGGAGGCTTAACCAACCAGGCCACCAGGCGCCCCGCATGCTCAGTGTTTCATGCATGTTATTTCTTGTCTCGCTCACTGCAACCCTATCATCCTTCCCTCTTTATAGATGAGGAATGTGAGTCTCGGAGAGGTGGTAGCGCACAGACAGACACACAGACAGAGAGGGGCAGACCCTGGGCTCAGAGCCGAGTTCCTCCAATTCTACAGCAGGTGCTGTGGGCCTGGACTAGCTTGCTGTCTGTGCCAGGCCTGGGACAAGCTGTGGCTCCGCCCCGAGCCTCGGCCTCTGCAGATGGAAGAACACAGTATCTCCCTCACTGGGTGGTTGGGAGGGTTGCCCGCTCCTGGCACACAGTAGGCTCCTTTTCCCAACAGTCTGCACAGGACCCCAGCCCCAAGCCCCGCCCTGTCACAGTCCCCCTGTGCTGGCCATGCTTCTGCTGGGCCCCGGGCTCGTACAGCTGTGGTCCTACTGAACATGCGCAGTGAGCCATCTCTCATCTGCCCGGAGGAAGGCAGCTGGTGACTTGAGGCCGCCAGTCATTCCTCCAGCCTGCGTCTTTGCCCCTGGCTCCATGCCAAGGACACTTCAGTATACGTTCATAATTGGCCTGGTGCCTAGGTGTAGGAAAGCATTGGTGGGGATGCCTTTGGGGCAGGGCTGTCGTCAAGCTGTTGATCAGAAAGATCTAGAAGTGCTGAAATGGGAAGAGTCAAATCTCACTGACCCGCTGAATGGCTGTGGAGGAGCCCCTACCTCCCTCTGGGCCTGCCCCTCTGTGGAGCCCGAGAGCTTGAGCTGAATGGCCCTGCCGACCCTACATACCCGGAAGCCCTTCTGGATCCCTGACAGTACCCTCCTTTCCCTCCTGTGCCTCCCCCCTCTCCCCCGTCTCTCTATTTCTCCGGAGCATGTGGCCCACGCCTGCCCCCACCAGGGGTCCACAGAGACACACAGAAAAGCTCTGACTTTGATTTGCTTTATTTAGTCTATGTGGGGGCAGGGAGCAAGCTTTGGCCATTGCCAAGGGTGCCAAGGGGGAAGGTGGGCCAGCATTGCTCTTGGAGTCAAAGAAGGCAGGAGGTGGCATCACAAGTCCATTGGGCTGAGGTCCCTGTGAGGAGACAGCAGAACATGGCAGCGAGAGGGGACAGTCCTCGCACCCTCTGGAGACCCCAGGCCAGCCCTGGGGACCTTGTTCTCCCCTCCCCACACACCCATTTCAGCCCCAGGGATCTAGGCACACAGAGCAGGGAAGCAAACCCACCTGGGGCCAGCAGCATGGGGGGAGCCCCACTCCAGAATGTCCAGTGTTTCTTCTCTGTCTCTTTTCCCATACCTGGGAGGGAAGAGGCAGCTGGGGCAAGCTCTGTGACCACATGCCAGCTCACCTGCCTCATACCCACCCTTGCACACCCCCTGTCTCTCCCCCAGGGCCCAGGGCTCCAGGACTAGTCAGTAGAGTGCTCTGCTTTCCCAGGAGCATGAAAGGGGCTGGGGTCATGGCCCACGGCCGCAGGGGCTGGGATCTCTCCCTCCCACCCACCCTCACACGCACCTGGGCCTGGTCAGCATGTTGATGTATCTGCGGAGCTCAGCTGCATACTGGGCCATCTGCTCTGGTGTGGCATTGTCCCCGGGGTACACTGGCTCCAGCGGGGCTGCCCGGGCCCCAAGCCATGGCCGCAGCAGCAGAGCCGCACAGGCAGACAGGAGCAGCAGGGAGAGACAGCGGTGGGCAGCAGGCATCTGAGGAGTGGGGAGAGGGAAGGTAGAGGCAGAATGGAGCCCATCTGCCCAACCCCTTCACCCATCACCCATTTCTCCAAGCCTGGGAACAAAGGGGCTGAGCAAAGGGCTACTCGGTCCTCTGTGCTCAACCTCCCAGACGTGCCCTGGAGAGCGCGGACAGCCCAGGTCATGAGCCTGCACCAAGGCCTTCCGTAAAGTCAAAAACATAGCAGAGAGGGTGGGGATCTGGGACAGGAGAGCCAGGACTCGTGACATCCAGGGCCTGGTGGCTCTGAGGACTCAGATTCAGGGTGGGGTGAAGACGTGCTCCAGCTCACCAACAGGGTGGGAGCGCACAGAATGAACTTGTGAATCAAAGGACAGAAAACCAGGACCTGCGGGTCTGCCCCCCTGCAACCGCCGCCAGGATTAAGGGACAGGTCCTGGAGAAGACACTGTTGCCTGCATCGCCCTCAGCCAACAGGCACGGGCGCACCCTCGGACCCTGCCACTCACAAGGGCATGGTCACATTTGTGTGCACGGCCACCACGCACTCCCCGCACGCGTCTTCAGTCTTCTAGTCCACAGACTGCTCTGCCAGGGTCATCCATCTGTCCAGATGTAGAGCCGGACCCAAGCAGGACCCCAGACCTCCCAATAATACCCCCCTGCTCTGCAAAGCTCATTCCCCCACCCCAGGCCCCTAGTCCCAAGGACTCCCCAGAGCCTGGCCTCCCAGTCCCCTCCAGACTAGGACCACTTACCTTGAGTCCTGAGGGCCAGATGGGTGTCCCTGCCCTCCCCCGTGCCCCTTTATAGTCCTCAGCCCCCCAGAGTCCCCGCCTCCTGTCAGCCTCTCTCACTCCGCAGCTCACCCCCTCCTCCCACCGTCTCCCTGGTATCCACAGAACACCAGCCCTGGGCCAGGGCCGGGAAGGGGACAGGGCTGCAGCATAACAGGTAAAAGTGGGCCAAAGTAGGTCTCCTGTGGGCCCCCAACCATCTTTGGGCGCCAAAGCAGGCTTGGTTCAAGAAGAATGGGGGTCTAGGACCTCAGGATGACTGAAAGGTTCTGGTCCCAGGCCTCAGAACAGCCCCTCCTGCCTCCCAGGGATTAACGGGAATCATAAAATCAAGGCTGGGGCTCCAGACTCCAGGATGGAGAGTCAGGACTTCCTTTCCAGGTTGTGACTAGAATGAAGTGGGAACAGGGAAGCTGTGGGGGGAGATGCCTTAGGTAACTAGGCAATGGGGGAAGGAGTGGGGACCCAGGCACAGAGGGACCCGGCTGGTGTGCGGGGTGCAGAATGAGAACCCATGTGCCTGGAATCAAGGGAACTGGAGTGGCGGGAGTGGGTGTGAGAGCCATTTCCCAGAGCTCCTTTCCAAGGCAGTGATAAACCAGCATCATAAAGCCTTGAACTTTCCAGTGTGCCCCTCGCTCAGTCATCTCACTGGGTCCCTGCAATGACCCATCTTACAGATTCAGAAACTGACTCAGAGACTTTAAGTAACTAACTCCAGGCCATATAACTAGTCAGTGGGAAATCCAGAGTTTAACACAGTCTAATTCCAAAATCTGGACTCTTTTTTCCTAAGTGAGGCTGTCAAAGTATTGCTCTAATTTCCCATTTTTTGGCTGAGCAAGGTGAGGCTCACAGAGGCGAAGAGACTTGCCCAAGACCACACAGACACCTAGGACTTAAATTCTGGCTTGGAATCCCAAGCCCACCATCCCAACCGTGCCGCCTTGCCTCCACCCCCACGAGCCTGTGAGTCTGCCCAGCTCAGCGTCCCTTCCTCAGCCCCCAACCCCTTTCCAGCTCAGGCCGAGCAGCAGTAACAGTGTATCTAAATGATACACTGAAGCCTGAGTAGGGAGCACACGACCTCTTACCCCTGAGGTCCTGCTGTCCCAGATCAAGACACCAAAAGTGTGTGTGTTACAGGGGGAGTCGTAGAGGGTGTGACAGCTGGAGGTGGTACCCCAGGGATCTGGCATATCGGGCTTCGTGTCCAAATCCTGGCTTTGCCCTTGGCTCTGTGGCACCCTGAAAAATAATTCCATTAGCCTCTCTGAGCTTTGATTTTCCTCCAGATAGTGAGTATAAAGAAAGTGTTAGTAAATGTCTGTTCTGCTCAATTCTGGTTTCTGGTAACAAGAAGAACAATAATGCTTCACCAGACAACAGCTTAAAAACAAATATAGAGAAACACCTGCGTGGCCCAGTGGGTGAAGCGCCTGCCTTGGGCTCAGATCACGATCCCAGGGTCCTGGGATGGAGTCCCACATTGGGCTCACTGCTCAGCGGGGAATCTGCTTGTCCTCTCTTTCTCTCAAATACATAAATAATTGGTCTGTCCCAGCAAGCCCAGGACTTGGTGCTCACTTTGCAAAACAGAGGTGATGAGGCCGCAGCAGCTGCATTGTGCCACCAGGGGGCGCCAGGGCCCAATCCTAGTTCGGAAGGTCTGGCCGCCTGCAAGATTACAGCCTGCTGGGACCTTTTCTGGCCACTACCTATTTTGGAATGGAGCCCCTGCAGACAGATGACAGATCTGCGGACTGACTAGAGTGCTGGGGCCAGTTATAGTTTTGTCTTGTGCCTAAGAAATGACTTGTATTCCACGATGTCAACTGAACCTATAGCTTTCATTTTTCTCCTTTGCGAACAACAGATTCCCCTTCCAGGTCCTCTCAGGGATGTTAGGACAAAGGAAGAGGGAAAGGTAGTGGGTGTGCTTTCTGAACTGTATGGCCAGATCCAGAAAAGGGTGATGTTTCTCACTCATCTGCATATGTTCTGAGGGCTTGCCCTGGAGCCCCGCTTAGAGAAGGCACCAAGCACTTACCTGCAGGCAGACCAAATGAAATGGAAAAGGTCCCTTCTCACCCGCCCAGTCCCATGCCTTCTAAGACAAGGAGGATGGCCGATGGGCCACATTAGGGATGGAGTGAGGGCTTCAGTGAAACTAGGAGGAACACCTGGGATCACAGGGTGAGGCCGAGTGTGCTCTAGCAAGTGGAGTGGGGTCCCATATACGGAACTGCAGGGCAGGAATATGGCCAGCATTGCATCTTCTGTTCTCCCCCTCTCCCAAGAGTGCCTCCAGAGCAGCCAGGCCCAATTCTTAGGACCATGTCTTATTCCTGCACTGGGTGGCAGCAACAGAGGTGGGGACAGGTGGCTGCGCCTGGATGTCAGGAACCCAGGGGGTCCCCGATTTGCTGGAGAAACCCTTAGGCTGAGGACAGCTGTCTCACACACACACACACACATGAGTTGAGCCCACCATCCCACTCCCTCCAAATCAACGCAGGCCTGACTGGGGACTCAGGTCACTCATTTGGAGATTGGACTCTGTCCCTGCTTCTCTCTCTCCGGAGACTCCCTCTGCACCCAGGAACCCTGCAGGCATCACAGTGTTCAGTAATTTTCCTTCCCTGCCCACAGCGCCTGAAAAGCAAATCGTATCATCGTCAGCCCAGATTTTTCCTAAAAAAAGGGTCTGGGTGTGGAAGGAGGGGAATTTTTCCCTTAGGATATTGGAAGGGAGAGTAGCCAGAGCAGTTCTGAGAAGGGTTACAAATGAGTAGGAGAGTAAGGGAAAAGAGGGGGTGCTAATAAGCATATGCCAAGGCCGCCTGGGGGAGCTCAGTCAGTTTAAACATCCGCCCTGGGCTCAGGTCATGATCCCAGGGTCCTGGGATTGAGTCTCACACAGGGCTCCTTGCTCAGCGAGGAGCCTGCCCCTCCACCTGCTTGTGCTCTCTCTTGCTCACTCTCTCAAATAAATAAATAAATAATATTTTTTTAAAAAATAAGCATATGTCAGGCTGTAGATTCAGCTGTTTTCCTCACTAGCTCTACCACTCACCAGCTGTGTGACCTTCGGCAGAGGACATAAGCTCTCTGAGCCTAAGCAGTGAACTCTTATCATTATTATTTAAGGTATAAGCTTCCATGCGTAACCAGTGAAGACATACAGGCAGCAAAATGGAATGCCTGGCCAGAATCACATGGCTGACTATCGGCAGACAGGACTGGAATCCAGATCTTTTGTCTCTGAGGTCACACCGCCCCTCCGCTTCCTACCACCACCACTGCCCACCACCGGACTCCTGGGCGTAGGCCTGAGTGAGAGCTCAGATTCAGACTGTTCAACGGAGGCCGTGTTTGTAACGGACACCGTGCGTTGTCCCAGTACCCTCCCTCGCCTCCCTCCATCATGAAAGAAGAGCCTGAGAATAGCCCTTGCACACTCAGCTAAAGGCAGCTCCCGGGTTGTTCTGGCCATGAGTTAGAGCCACGTGACTAAGTACTAGCCCATGAAGTGGGGCCACGTGACTAGTTCTAGCCAATGAGGTGGGGCCACGTGACTAAGTTCTAGCCAATGAGATGAGTGTTTAAGTGCCTTGGCACCTCTCTGGTTCTAGTAATGGTGGTGCGGTCCTGCACCGGTGGTCTCAAAGATGACCACAAAAGAGTTGCCAGAGCAACTCCTCTCCCACGTGTAGTTCTACAACAGGGCCTGTGTCCCCTCTTCTCGAATGCAGGTGGACCTGTGACTGCTTGACCAATAGAGTGTGTTGGAAGATGACTTGTTAGCTTGTGAGGCCAGGTCATAGAAGGGAGCTGTTAGGGGTTGAATGGTATCCCCACCTCCCCCGCCAAATTCGTGTGTTGAAATCCTAACCCCCAGTACCTCAGGATCCAGCCTTATCTGGCAATAGAGTCATTGCAGATGTCGCTAATTAAGATGAGGTCACACTGAAGGAGAGTAGACCCCTCACACAATATGACTGCTGTGTTTAAGTCAAAGGGGTATTTGGACACCAAAACAGTCATGCCAAGAAGGAAGCTGTCTGCGAGTCAAGAGACAGGCCTGGAACAGCCCCTTTCCTCACAGCCCTCAGAAGGCAGCAACACCGAGGACCCCTGGACTTCAGACTTTAGCCCCCAGAACTGCTGTTAAACCTCTGGGCTTGTGGTGCTCTGTTACAGTAGCCCCAGGAAGCTAAGGGTGCCCTGCTTCCTCCTGCTTCTCCCGGAACCCTCACTCTGGGCGAAGGCGGGGGGGGGGGGCAGGTACCATGCCTATCCAGCTACCCCAAGAATATGGCGTGGGAGGGACCCCCACATGGAGTTGCTGGGTCAAGAGACCCAGTGGAGCTCCCCGCAGTACCCATCAGACAATGTGAGTGAGCCTTCTTTGGCATCAACCCAGGGGGTGCCCTCTGACGATCCCAGCCCCAGCCAACCTGTCACTGCATGAAAGACTCCAAGGGACAGGGGTCTAGTTGAGCCCTTTGCAATCCTGACCAACAAAATCATGATTGATATGAAGTGGTTGGTGGACGCTGCTAAGTCTTCAGGTAGATGTGAATCAACATAGTACCCAGAGCATCTGCCCTTCCCTGGTCCCTCCCTTCCCTGGGACTGGAACACGAAGGTGGTGATGGTGGGCCATCTTCAGTCATGCAGAGGAGGACAAGGAGATGCCACAAAATAGGACCCTGGGCTTTTGGATGTCCTCCTGGAACAGAGCTGCTGACTCCCCCAGATGCCACTTGAATTTTAAATAAAAGAAATAAATTGCTGTCTTGTTTAAGCCACTGTTAATTCTGCCTCTATTTAAAAAGCCAAATCAATATTCTAGCAATAAGGTGTGTGTAAAACAAATAGCTCAGTGTCTAGCACGTAAGTAAGTGCTTCTTTCAAAAGGTACCTGTTATCACCATTAATATCCCATCTAAGGCTCCTACAGGGGCAAGGCTGGTTGAGTCCTGTTGTCCGTGGATAAACCACAGGCTCAGCCCTCCTCCAAGTGAATGGGAGGTGAACCCAGGTCAGTGATGGCCAACCAGACAGGCCAAACTGAAATTGTCTGTGGTCATGCATAATTCATACCAGGGGTCTCTTCCATCAGCCTCAAACTGACCAATGTCCTCCCAGGCAGACCACCAGACAGGGGGCCAGGGACACGAGCACTGGCACATGCAGTCCCACTCCTCTGACCATAAAATGAGCCAAAGCTCGTGGCAGCCACTGTAGGTTCCCACCCCTCCTCTCCTGGTGCAGAGGGAGTGGGATTGGAGGAGAGAAGGGGCAGAATGACACAGGGGGTAGATCTCAGATAACAACAATAGAGAAGGGAGAACCAGCGAAACTAACGCTACCCTGAGAAATCAGGAGAGGCTTCCGGGGAGAGGTGAACACTATCCTGAAGATGTTTTCCAGACTGGAATGGAGCAAAAGGGGCTCCGCAGGCAGGGGAGTGGTCTGGACAAAGGCGAGCGTCAGAGTCCACATAGTTTGTGATGTGTGCCAGGCCCCGGACCTGCCTCCCTTCCACCCATTCCTGCCCTACCTTCAGAGGCAGGCAGCACAGGAAAGGATAGGAGTCGGAGCCCCAGGCCTCCTAGGGCAGATGGTGTCAGAGCAGCTACGACAGAGCCCGCTTTAGGATCTTCTCTTCCTCCATAGCCATCTAACTGCAAACAGTCCTAAGAGACTCCTACTCTCCGATGTGCCACACCAGCCTCCCTGACCGGCCGACCCGCTCTGGATCTGTGCCTTTGGCTTCAGCCTGATTCTCCTTCTCACTGCCCAGCTCCCCACCTTGTGCTTGTGCGTGTCCTATGACCTAGAGGCCCGGGCAAGAGCCTACAGACTGAGGAGGCTGTGTCTGAGTGGGGAGACGTGGGCCCCTCCTTTAGGGGTTCCTCAGACTTAGAAGGGAGACCAGGCATAGCAACATGGACACAACAGAGCAGTGGCCATGAGAGCCGGGCTGCCACAGAGGTCAGGAAGAGTGCAGAGCAGGGACAATCAAGGCAGGCTTCCTGGAGGAAAGGGGTTGGGAAGGAAGGGTATCAGGGAAGATGAGCCTGCAGGAAGGCTCTGGGATTCCTCCATCATAGAGTGGTGAGAAATTTGGATCAGACTCCAG
The DNA here is from genome assembly GCF_902655055.1 of Lutra lutra. Classification (NCBI taxonomy): domain Eukaryota; kingdom Metazoa; phylum Chordata; class Mammalia; order Carnivora; family Mustelidae; genus Lutra; species Lutra lutra. Next base: position 18,913,155 of record NC_062293.1, on the reverse strand, counting down.
TTTAAACATCCACAGCGCCGTCAGCCTTCAGCGTCTAGTCAAGGGAATTGTGGTAGGGGTGCACTGGGGGGGGGGGGGTTGTCCCTTGTCACCAGGAAGGCACAATGAATGGCTTATCCATCAAGTGGGAATTCAGTCACGTGGGGGAGGGCAGTTGCTAAGGGAAAGGACAGCCTCTACACTCCCATCGCACCTCCTGCCCAGGGAAGAGGGGATGTTAGAAATGACCCCTCCCCCAGCACACGTACACCCACCTCACCCCCCTCCCAAATGACTTCCTCCACAGTCCCATCTTAGATCCCATCTCTACTCCCAGCCACAACAGCCCTGGAGGCTAGGGTAACTGCTCTGAGGGACGGGTGCCGAGCCCACACCCCCAGCCACCTGCACCTCTGTCTCCATCTGTTCTCCTAGGCTGCCTAGCAAGCTCCTTTCCACCCTCCCCATTCTCTCGCAATTATTTTTCCTGCTCCTCCCTGCCCCTTGTCAAGAACTTTCATCCTGCCCCACTGGAGGGTGCCACAGAAGTCCCTTGCTTGGGGGCGCCTGGGTGGCTCAGTGGGTTAAGCCTCTGCCTTTGGCTCAGGTCATGATCTCAGGGTCCTTGGATCGAGCCCCGCATAGGGCTCTCTGCTCAGCGGGGGGCCTGCTTCCTCCTCTCTCTCCCCGCCTCTCTGCCTGCTTGTGATCTCTGTCTGTCAAATAAATAAATAAAATCTCTTAGAAAAAAAAAAAAAAAAGTCCCTTGCTTGGGCTCCATCCTCCTTGCCCCTGCTGGGCCAAAGGGTCTTCTCTTAGCTCAGAGCAGAGAGCACCCCCCATTATGCCCCAGCCTTGTCCTGGGGAGGCTTTTGTCTGCGGTGCCCCGTCTTCTCCTGACTGGTGCCTCCACCCTCCGCTCCCTCCGGATGCCACCTCCAAGAGGGAGAAGGGAAAGGAAATACAAAGGCACACATTCTGTTTCAGTGAAATTTGCTCTTTATTTGGGGAGCAGGAAAACACCACACACAGCCCTCCAGCCCAGGGGCTGAGGACACGGAGAAATGGAATGAAGACCCCCATCCCGCACCCACCCCCCAGGCGCAGCAGGCAGGGAGAGGAATCCAGGTTCCGAGATCGGGAGCAACCATGCAGATGAGGTCGGTGTAGTTAGCGTATCTCCCAGGAGCCCTTGGGGTCTTCACCACATGTACGGGCCTTCTGGCCTGTAGGAAGGAACGGAAAGGAATCGCTCAGAGACCGACCTCGGATCTGGGGAGGCTAGATTGGGGGAACGCGCTAGGTGTTTCCGTGGGGCCGCGCATCCCAGACCAAGAACTGGGGGACAGGATGTGTGTCGGGGGGGTGGGTGGCGGGGAGACACTTTTACCGTGTCTTGACCCGCCGGTCCTCGTCGTCGCGGAAGAGCAGTTTCGCGAGGACCGCCTCGGGGCTGTCGCGTTTCCCATACCTGGGGGCGGGTCCAGAGGGGGCGGGGTCAGACACGGGCACGCCCTTGGGCGGAGGGCGGGAGCCCCCGGGACCCCGCGCCCCGCCGACTCACCGCTGCCGAGTGACCAGGTTGAGGTAGTGGCGCAGCGACGCGTAGTAGCGGCTCAGCTCCTCGGGCGAGGCGTCTTCGCCGGGAGCCTCGGGTTTGGAGGGGTAAGCGTGGACCAGCGCCCCCAGGCAGGCGAGCAGGGCCAGCAGCACTGTGGTCACGGCGGGCCACGGCCTGCGCACCGTCACCATCTGGAGCAGGGGCAGGGATCGTGGGTCATCCCCGGCCTCGACACCTGACTGCGGGAGGCTGAGGCTGCCGTCGGGCCCACGCTCCCCGGCCTGTGCAGGGCCACTACCGGACCAAGGCTCAGCCACCCGCTCGCTGTGTGTTCTCGGGCACTGCACTGCCTCTGCCTCGGTTTCCCTATATTTCAGAGAGGCAGAAGCCCTGCCAGTCTCCCCAACTCCCACTCGTACTGCCCAGAACGGTAGCTGGAGGCAGAGGGCTATGCTGGCCTCTCAGCCCCAATTTTCACCATCTCAGCCTCAGTTTCTCCACCAAATAGCCCAGGATCCCCCGCACCAGACCATTCCCGGGCCACTCACGGCGATAGCTCCGGAAGCAGAGATGAGCAAGTGGCCGGCAAAAGGAGTCCCAAGGGCTGGACTGCTGCAGGTCGGGCTGTGGCCTCTTCCTCTGCTCAGCGCCTTCCCTGCGGGGCTTATATCTCGGCCTGGAAAAGGAGGGGGAGTTTGAGGGGGAGGGGGAGCTGGAGGGGTGGGGAGGGCCCTTCCTCCTCCTTGCCTCCACCCCCGCCAGATCGCTGAGTGTACACCCAGAGAGTGCGTGATGTCTCTTCCTTGCTGGAGATCAGATCAGACTCAGACCCTGGACAGCTCTTGAACCCCATCTTCCCCCCACAACCCCCCAACAGCAGGGTGTAGCCTCCCCAGGAAGTGGAATGTTGGCATGTAGACTCCTGGGGCAGCCCCTGGGACCAGGGATAAGACTCCATCTTCCCTAGTCTACCCATGGGTGGGAAGCACGGGCATAGGCTTGACACTTCCTCCAGCCATGAGACCTGTGACTGGTCCACGGAAAAGGCCACCTTTTCAGCCCTCCCTCTGCAATTCCTTGTAGAGGGGCTGAGGAGAGGCAGAACCCGCCGGGAAGGCAGGGAAAGCCTCTTTCTACTGGAGGTGGGGTAGGAACTATGGTTTGGGCTCTTGACGTGCTGTTTATGATGTCCTAGGGGACAGGGCTGTCTGCACACCCCACTATGTCCCTTCCCTGATAAAGATCTGGGGAGAGGGCCAAAAGGAGGCAGAGGCCAGTCCCCACTCCCAGAAGCACCTGAGTCAGCCACCTGCGCATCCAGCCTGACATGCACAGACCCAAGCCCACTGTCCCCAGCCCATTTCAGTCTCCACTGGGTTCTGGGGCAAAGATCCTCACCCAGGGCCTTTGAAAGAAAGAGGAAGGGACTCTGTTTATTAGGCACCTACTGTGCACAGGCCATACAGGATGGAAGCACAACCCAATGAGCTGAGTTTATACCCATTTTACAGATGAGGTAACTGAAGGTCTGAGAGAGGAGGGAACCCAGGATTCGAACAAGAGAAAAGCGCTGGGGCAGACCCCAGGAAGAGGCCCTCTCCACTGAGGGACAGAATGGCTCACTACCAGGAATAACCATGGAGCTCAGAAGTTGGGCGTGGGAGCAGGGGAGGGGAGTCTAATTCGGGGGCCTGCTACCCTCTCTGAGAGGTCAACCACATCAGGCCCACCTGTTCCCACTGGGAAAAGAGGGCTGTTGGGGAGTCTCCCCATAAAGCCCTTTCCAGCTCCCTTTCTCCCAGCCTGGCCAGAGCCTCCAGGGCTTCCCTGTGTCCCATCAGCCCCTGAGGGCAGGAGGCGCCATCTTGTCCTGCGCCAGCCCTACCACCCCCCAGGACAGATGGCTGCGGGTGTTATTTTTAGAGCTCTCTCAAGGTGGAGAATCGGGCTCCCTCAATCACCTTTTTATAGGTTCAATCACCTGCACTCTCCGGAAATGGCACCTTATCAACCAGTCGGGCCCATGGGCCCTGCATATCCCAGGAAAGGCCAGGGCAGCACGCTGAGCATGAAGGCAGAAGAGGGGACCTGCCTCTATACCCAGAGGGAGGAGAAAAATCATTCACCTGAGGGCAGGTGCATAGCCCTGTTCTCCAGGACCCCCAGTCTCAGAGGACAGTCGTGGCCATACCCTTGGGGATCCCCAGTGTGAGGGGAGGGGCAAAGCCGTATCACCAGGGAGCTCCATCCTAAGGGAGGAGGCACAGCACCCTCCTTGCAGAGCCCATCTGGAGAGTTGCCAGGACACAGAGATAGAGAGGAAAACAGAGGGACAAGTCTGGGTCCAGTTGGGGAGCAGACGGCAAGACAACAGCCAGGGAGCTGGTTGGAACAGCTGTAATCCCAGGGGTCGGAGTCTAGATAAGGACCCCTGCAGGCTAACGGGAACAAGGATGTCCAAGAGTGGGAGCCATTTGCTCTTCTGCAGCCTTGGCTGAGGTCAGGACAAGGGTTTCTGGTGTACTGATCCCAGGCAGAGAGAGAGGACAGTGATTGCGAAGTGCCCAAAGGGAATTGGTGGCCTCTCCTTCCTCGGGGAGTTGGGGGAGGGGTTCTGAGGACAGATGGGAGCAGAGGAGAAACAGTAGAGAAGCCAGAAGGTATGGGGGAAGGCCTGGGTTCAAGGTACAGCCCCTAAAGTAGTCGCTTCCCTCTTTGCCTTTAGAGTGACTGTGAGAGGGACAGCAGCCAGTGCACCACAGCCTACAAACCTCCCACGGGCCCACCCCGCCCTTCAGCTCCACTTCCCAGTTACAGGGCAAGCTGATTGGTTCATTAATCACCACCTCCTCATTGAAGACTTTATTAACTTGTTCATTAGTGAGGATGACGTCTCGGCCCTCGATCAATGGACTCAGTTACCCCCCACCCACGTACCCGCTACCATCATTGACCCATGACTCAGTTGCTATTAGACATGTTTGGGAGGTAGGGGGGCTGATATCTGTGAAAGAAGAAACTTCAAATTAATTGTTGTTGTAGACTTGGGACCAGCACCTGCCTCCAACTTGTCCTCAAAGAGCAAGGGGGACAGAATCACGGGGGCGCCCTTGCCCTTGATCCCCATTCTCAGAACACCTAGTAAGGGAGGCCAGGAACTTGGACCCCAGCTAAGCATTCCCCTTGCCCAGGGGGGCTCCAGGGCCACTCATCAAGATAGGATGACCCATGGCACACATCCCCAGCGGCTTAGCATTCTCTCCCCCACCCCACTGCCTGACCACTGTCCCCCACTTCCCACACACAAGGGCTCTCTTTGATATACCATGCACTGGGCAGGGCTAGGCCACTGCCTTCTACCCTCAACAAGGCCTCATACCGAAGGTTCTGAGGACAGCAGGTTGCCACGTGGCAATTATTAAGTCCCTACTCTCCTAGGCACTATGTTAAGCACAGAACACAGAGCCGCGAACAAAGGGGCAAAATCCTTGCCCTCGTGGAACTTACATTCTAATGGCAAGAAATAGAAAATCAATCAGGAAAGCATGTAGTATGTCTGATTATGATAAGTACTATGGAGAAAAGTCAGGGTAAGGCAGAAAGAGTACTGCGGTGTGCGGGACTTATTTTATGTTGGGTGGTTGAGGAAGGCCTCACTTATGAGATGGCATTTGAAGGAAGTGAGGAAGCAAACCATGAGGCTACGTTGGGAAGAATGTTCCAGGCAGGGGAAAGAGCAAGTGCAAAGGCCCTGAGGAAGGAGTGGGCTTCACAGTTTGAGGATGGCAAGGAGGTCCATGTGGTTGGAGTGGAGTGACCAGTGGGGTCAGTGAGAAGGAGAGGATCAGGGAGGCATCAGGGGACTGGACCCTGTAGGGCCTCCTAGGTTGCTATGAGGACTTTGGCTTTTGCTCAGAATGACCCAAGAGCTTCGGTCCAAGAAGTGACATGGTCGGACCTAGGTGTTATTTTTTTTTCATTTATTTTAAAGATTTTATTTTTTTAAGTAATCTCAACACCCAATGTGCAGCTCAAACCCACAACCCTGAGACCAAGAGTCACCTGCTCCACCAACTGAGCCAGCCAGGGGCCCCCTGACTTGGGTTTTAAAGGAAGCATCCAGGCTGCTACGTTGAGAGAAGACTGTAGGAGGTCAAGGTCAGAACCAGAGAAGCCAATTAGGAACCCACTGCAGTAATCCAGCCAAGACGTGATGCCCCCCCCCACACACACACACACTCTTCACAGGTGCAGATATCCCACACACATGTCACCTAAGGACAATGCCCGGTTATGTCCAGACAGTACTGAGTCTTGCATCTAGCTAGGAAAAAATCCCCTGGAGGAGACAGTGGAAAATCGATGGATGTCAATGGTGGTTAGGCAGTGGATCAGTCTGCTCTGCTCTCCGATGGTTAAGGCTGCGCGTTTATTAGCCCATGTGAAACTCTCTATGCCACCTTGATTCCCAGCCGCAGCCCAGGAAAATATTGGCTACCATGATGGCAAATCTCAAAATGCAAGCCTGTTCATTTTGTCATGAGTACAAATGTTCTGTTGCCTAAAAACACTGGCCATTTGCACGGAGTGAAGCAGAGAATGAGGAATAACCCGTTGACACCGCGGAGCAATGGCGCCTGTCCGAAAGGATATCAGCTGCATTCAAGGAAGCTTTGTCATCTGCTTAGATTAATGGCAGGGGAACAGACAGGGCCACCCTCTATCCTTCTCGTGATCTGTCACTGTGTACAAAGCCCTGTGACGGACAACGGGGACCGTGGGTGACTGAGTGAGGTCAGTAAGAAATGGTTCAAACTGTCACACCATGGATCCTGGTTTTACCAAGGGGGCGGCTTTGGGAGGCAGGAATGCCAAGAAAGAAAGGATTTTCGCTTCGGATGACCGGAGTTCTCCTAGAGAAGCTTCCCTTACCGCAAGTCCTCGGTTCTTCTGGAAATCGCAGTGACAGATACCTGTGGCCTGGTGCAATCCCAAGGTTCAGGTTTCTCTCTAGAATAGGTATCAGCCAAGCCTTTCTGTCAAGGACCAAACAGTAAATATTTTAGTCTCTGTTCCGCCATTCACCTTGGCTACTGTCGCACAGAAGCCGCCATAGAACTATGCAAACAAACAAACAAACAAAGAAGGGGCGTGGCTGCATCCCCGTGAGATTTTACTGGTGGATATCAAAGATTGCATTTCACATCCGTTTCAGGCCATAAAATATTCTCCTTTTGATTTTTTCCAACCATTTAAAGATATAAAACCAACTGTCGTAAAACCATTTGTCCCAGGATGTACAAAAACAGGTTCGGGGAACCACAGCGTGCTGACCCCAGGTCTCAAAGAGCAGGTACTTCAGGTCCCCCACCCACCCCACCCCCCATGTCAGGTGTCAGGTGTCGGGTGTCGGGCTGCCTGTTTACCAAGAGTCAGCTGGATCTCTCCCTTGTTTCAGCCAGGTATACTTGTCTTTGTAATCCTATAATCCCATAATCCTATTATCACATAATTCAATTAAATAGTACACAAACTGATGAAATGTGAGTGCACAGAATCACTTCCTTGAAAACTAAATTGGCTGCTTTGAACTGACCAGAGAATTGCAGAAATGTTGAATGAGGTGTGAAGGGTAACTAGAAATTCTTTGGAGAAAATTCTAAAAAAAAAAAAAAAAAAAAAATCTAGGTGGCTTCTACACCAGATAGTTTCACTTGTGTCCTTATCTTCTCACCCCACTTAAGGAAACTGGAAATAACAGGTGATGGGTTGTGGGAGTGATTAATGCAAGGAAGACAAGGACACCTCCGCCAGGAGCCCAAAGAGAACCTGATGCTTAAATGTGCATTTATAGGTTTGAAGTCAAAATGATTTAACAAAGGCATATATGTTTCTTTTTTTTTTAAGATTTTTATTTATTTATTTGACAGAGATCACAAGTAGGCAGAGAGGCAGACAGAGAGGGAGGAAGGGAAGCAGGCTCCCCGCTGAACAGAGAGCCCGATGTGGGGCTCAATCCCAAGACCCTGGGATCATGACTAAAGGCAGAGGCTTTAACCCACTGAGCCACCCAGGCGCCCCTCTGTTTCTATTTTATGATTGCCCACTTGGGCCAGCTTTTTCTGAAGACGGGCCAGTGACCCAGTCCTGCTTATATCTAAGCAAGGACTTCTCCAGCAGTTTACCTACTTTCTGTATAGTTTGAATTTGAATATTTTTATAGGTTGTATATATCACTTTAATAGTTTAAAGAACTAATAAAGGGGCGCCTGAGTGGCTCAGTTGGTTAAGTATCCAACTCTTTTTTTGTTTAAGCTTTTATTTATTTATTTGACAGAGGAGAGACACACTGAGAGAGGGAACACAAGCAGGGGGAGTGGGAGAGGGACAAGCAGGTTCCCTGCTGAGCAGGGAGAACAATGTGGGACTTGATCCCAGGGTCCTGAGATTAAGACCTGAGCTGAAGACAGACGCCTAACAACTGAGCCACCCAGGCACTCCAAGTATCCAACTTTTGATCTCAGCTTAGGTCTTGATCTCAGGGTCATGAGTTGAAGGCCCACATTGCGTTTCATGTCCAGCACAGAGAAGAGAGAGAGAGAGAAAGAAAAAAGAGAGAGAGAGAAAGGAAGAAAGGAAGAGAGGAAAGGAGAGAGAAGGAGGGAAGGAGGGAGGGAGGGAGGAAGGAAGAAAAAGGGAGAGGAGGGAAGGAGGAAGAAAGGTTGATTTCCCTCTCCTACAAAGGTCCAAGCTGGCAGATGGTCCAGAGGTGGGGGCTCTGATAGTGGCTCTGACCCCCAAGGAGCCCAGCACCTTCTATCTTGTTATCCTGAGACAGCGGCATTCATCTCTATGGCAGAAGAATGATCATCTCCCCACATTCACTGCCAGTTCATGGGAATGAGTAAAGAAGAAGTAGAGGGTGAGGATTTTCCTTTTAAAAATCTAATAGGGGTGGGTGGGGGCGCCAGGGTGGCTCAGTCCTTAAGCGGCTGCCTTCGGAAACCTGGGATCAAGCCCCGCATCGGGCTCCCTGCTCGGCCGGAAGCCTGCTTCTCCCTCTCCCATTTCCCCTGCTTGAGTTCCCTCCCTTGCTGCGTCTCTCTCTGTCAAGTAAATAAATAAAATCTTTTAAAAAAAGAAAAAATCTAAGTGATCCGAAGGGGCACGTGCACCCGAATGTTTATGGCAGCAATGTCCACAATAGCCAAACTATGGAAAGAACCTAGATGTCCATCAACAGACAAATGGATAAAGAAGATGTGGTATATATACACAATGGAATACTATGCAGCCATCAAAAGAAATGAAATCTTGCCATTTGCGACGACGTGGATGGAACTAGAGGGTATCATGCTTAGCGAAATAAGTCAATCGGAGAAAGACAACTATCATATGATCTCCCTGATATGAGGGAGAGGAGATGCAACATGGTGGGTTAAGGGGGGTAGGAGAAGAGTAAATGAAACAAGATGGAATTGGGAGGGAGACAAACCATAAGTGACTCTTAATCTCACAAAACAAACTGAGGGTTGATGGGGGGAGGGGGGTTGGGAGGGGGGTGGGATTATGGACATTGGGGAGGGTATGTGCTATGGTGAGTGCTGTGAAGTGTGTAAACCTGGTGATTCACAGACCTGTACCCCTGGGGATAAAAATATATTATATGTTTATAAAAAATAAAATTAATAAAAAAAAATCTAATGTGGGGGGAGGGCCCTGGGTGTCTCAGTTAGTTAAATGACTGCCTTCGGCTCAGGTCATGGTCCCGGTGTCCCTGAATCAAGTACCACATTGGGCTCCCAGCTCCGTGGGGAGGCTGCTTCTCCCTCTTCTCCCCTCTCATGCTCTTTCTCACTCTCTCTCTCTCTCTCTCTCTCAAATAAATGAAATCTTTTTAAAATTGAAAATCTAATGGGGGAAGCTGCACACATGACTTCTCCTCCTACCCCAGTGTCCAGAACCTGGTCACGTGGACACTCCTTACTAGGAGGGAGCCTAGGAAACGTGGTCCCCACCACAAGGATACCACCTTCCCCCACAGTTTTAGCCAACTCAGTGGTGTTTTCCCGCCCCAACCACCATCTCTGATTCTCCCGACACCGAGCGGGCCCTCAGCGGTTTGATCCAATTCCGACACTAACTACCTAAGGTGAGCACAGCTGCTGCCACTCATGAGCCCAGTCCCACAGTCCTGCCCCCACTCCAGATGCTATCGAAACCCCTGGACCTCCTGTGCTTCTGGCCAAGAAGCTATAAATCTGGGACTTCTGTGACCCCGTCCTTGGGTTTGATAGTCTGCTAGAACATTTCCAAGAACTCAGGAATACATTTATACTTACTTATATATTATTATATATTACTTATATATATATAATTTATATATATTATATATAATATATATTACTTATATATTATTTATACTTACTGGTTTATTATAAAACACGTTAGAAGGGATACAGATGAGCAGCCAAATAGAGAGGCATACGGGGCAAGGCGTGGAAGGATCCCGAGGGCAGGAGCTCCTGTCCTGCAGGGCTGTGGTTCACCACCCTCCTTGGAGATGGGGGGGCAGAGCTGAAAGTTCCAGGCTTCCCATCAAGGCTTGGTCTTTCTGATGACCAGTCCCCCTCCCAAAGGTATCTAGGGGCCCACTCACCAAGAGTCCCCTCATTAAAACTAAAAGATGCTCCTCTTACCCAGGAAATGCCAAGGGCTTTTAGGAGCTCTGCGCCAGGAACTGGAGATAAAGATCAAATATATATTCTTCTTATGCCACAGCCCCCCTCTGCGAATAGCCGCAGATCCCGGTCACTTGCTCCTCTGCTGAGCTCCTGACCCATATCATCTCTGGTCCCAGACATACCCATTTGGATGTCTGCCAGTCAACCAAAACTCCGTGCCACCCACAGAACCAAAATAATGAATCAACATTTCTCTAGTGCTGTCAAGACACCAGGCCTTTTCACATATTCGCTTAGTCTTCACTGCAAACACGACTTGCCCCATTCGTGCAGAAGATGGAATGGAAGCACTGAGAGTGCAAGTCAGTAGCTGGCCCTTGTCTTGACCCCCAAATCTCCAGGGATCTCCGGCTCCTTGAAGAGAATTTCCAGCTCGCAGGTGGCTGAGTGGGAAATCTTGGCTTCCCAGAACAAGTGACTTGAATCGCTCTTTGGAAGTCTGGAGACAGAGCAGTGCAGATCTACGAACGAGCAGCAGGTCTCAGAATTGGGGAGTAACCACAAAGGAATTCGTCAGAGAGGGCTTAACTTTACTGTGTGCTCCCCTGGAATAGAGGGGACCACATGGAATGTACAGGTGAGGGGGCGTCCTCCTCCTTAAGGCTTGTAGAACACATTTTGATCCATAAATTTTAAAAATGGGATATGCTGTATAGCAGGCATTTTGGCTTTTATCTGTCATTCAATGATACATGGCAGGGGTCCTTCTTTGTCAATAAGCAGACACCCAACCCTCTCCCCCAGCGTTCCTGATGCTCCTTTCCTGTCCTGCTTTCTCCCACAGCACTTCCCACTTTCTATCACACCACACAATAACTTATTTATGTGGAAATCCTAACACACACACACACACACACACCTGCGGTACTCTCAGCAGATGGGGTCTTTGGTACGTGATGAGGTGATGAGGACTGGGAATGGGGTACCAGCGAGCTCCCTCAGCCCTTCCGCCAGGGTGAGAACATAGCAGGAACCGTCTCCATGAATCAGGAAGGGGTTCTCCCCAGACCCTGAATCTACTGGTGCCTTAATCTTGGATTTCCCAGTTTCCAGAATTGTGGGAAATAAATTTTGCTTTTTAAGCGCTACCAAGTTTATGGTAATTGGTTGTAGTGCCTGAAGAGACGGAGACACTCCTAGAATACAGGGGTCTTTGCTTTCTTCACTGATGTATCCCCAGGGGTGGGGGATGCTACAGGGCTGGGGGTGGGGGGATCAATACTTCTGCTAAACGAATGACTCCACCCCCTCACGGGCATGGGCTGCTTGATTTAGCAAGCACATATACAAGTGTGCATACACACGTACATGTACAACTCCTAAGTGCATTCTTGTCCCATTGCACTTTGCGCCCTCCCTTTGCCCGCCCTGCAGGCTGGGCGGTGGCAGATATGGGGACCCTCCTACCATAAGGGGCACCAGACCTCGCTCCGCTCCGCAGGAGCAGCGTGCACCTGCCTCTGAGGCTGCAGAACTAGGGACTGAGGACACGCACTCCCAGGGCCAGGAGGACGGGGTTGGTCACTTACAAGCTGTGTGACCCTGGACAAATTACTCACCCTCCGTGAACCTCAGTCTCATCATCTGTCAGATGTAGATGACAACAGTATCTACTTCGTACAGTTGTGATCATTTTAATTCTTTAAGATTTTTTTAATTTAAGATAGAGAGCGAGCAAGGCAGGGGAGAGAGCAGGAGTGGGGGAAGGGGCAGAGGCAGAGGGAGAAGCAGACTCCCCACTGAGCAGGGAACCCGAGAGACACACACGGGGCTGGATCCCAGGACCCTGGGATCATGACCCAAGCCAAAGGCATGACCCAAAGCCAAAGACGCCCAACTGACGGAGCCACCTCAGCACCCCCAGTTCTGACAACTTTTAAAAGCGATTATGTTCCAGATGAGATGGAGTAAGGCCAGGCCGCCCCGTCTCTCCCACTGAGTGGAGATATAAAACTTGAACGGCGAGGAGTGGAGCAGCCATATGGGGAGTCAGAGAAGCCAAGCACACTGGGCACACTGAGGAAGAAAGCCAGAGTTCAGAGCACTGCTGAATAGCTGAACAGGTGGTGACATCCCCGTTTCCTCTGGTGGCCCCCACCCAGGACATAAGCCAGCCCAGAAGCCAGAACGGCATGGCAAGGGATGGCAATGAAAAGAGAGGTCGTCAGCAGAACTGCTCTGGTTCTGCCTCGAGCCCGGGAGAAGGGGGGCCTAACACTCAGAGAGAGTAGTGCAGCCCCCGGGTTTCTCTTCTGCATTCGCTCCTGCCCTGGCCCCCAGAATTCCACGGCAGTGGCAGTGGTGACAGTAAGTCCCCCCTATGCACACCTTAAACTCTAAGGGAAGGGAACATCCCCCTCTGATCAAAGATCTGTGTTCCCGAGAGGCTGGGGTGAGCCTGAACACGGTCACGGTCACAGGGAGTGTGCAGCAGGGCAGGGTAAATCAAGCCCCAGTTTTCTCGCTGGAGAAATAAAGCAGGGAAGCCCCAGGGCATGAGGAACATGAAGGAAATCACGGACAGGGAAGAGCAAGTTCACCCAGTTCACAAGCTCCTGAGCTTACCCCTCAGCTGTACTCAAATGGATCTGGTCTCCAGCAGTGAGCCTAAGGTTTTGAGACTGGACTCAAGGACAGACCACCGCCCAGGTCCCAGACTAGCCACTGGACACTACACACAAGACACTGAGCTGAACCCCAGTGCAAAAGCTTTGACGTTGAAATGACCTTGAAACTATAACCCAGGGAAATCCGGTCAGGACTCAGAGCCTGAAGCCACCTGGGTCCGTTACCCTGTTAAAACAAAATCGCCCACATTCTCTGGAGAACTCTGACAGTTGCCAGATTCTTACAGCATAATTTTTTCAAATACTCAGAATACAAGCGAGCATTATGCAACATACAAGAACCAGGAGAACCTTCAACTCAGACAGATGCAAATGCCAAGATGACCCATAGATCGGATTCTCTGACCAAGACTTCAAAGCAGCTATTTTATTTTATTTATTCTTTTTATATTTTTTAAATTTTATTTGAAAGAGAGAGAGCAATCGAGAGAAAACATGAGTGGAGTAGGGAGGCAGAGGGAGGGGCAGAGGCAGGCTCCTGGCTGAGCAGGGAGCCTGGGGAGGGGGGGAGCTTGATCCCGGGACCCTGAGATCAAGACCTGAGCCAAAGGCAGATGCTTAACCGACTGAGCCACCCAGGTTTCCCAAAGCAGCTACTTCAAATGCTTCAGGCAAATACTCTTGAAATGAATAAAAAGATAGAAAGTCTCAGCTAGGGGCGCCTGGGTGGCTCAGTGGGTTGAGCCGCTGCCTTCGGCTCAGGTCATGATCTCAGGGTCCTGGGATCGAGCCCTGCATCGGGCTCTCTGCTCAGCAGGGACCCTGCTTCCCTCTCTCTCTCTCTCTCTCTCTGCCTGCCTCTCCGTCTACTTGTGATCTCTCTCTGTCAAATAAATAAATAAAATCTTTAAAAAAAAAGAAAGTCTCAGCTATTAAATTAAAGATAAAAAACAGAACCAAATGGAAATTTTATTTTATTTTATTTCAAAAGATTTTATTTATTTATTTAACAAAGTTACGGTGAGAGAGGGGACACAAGCAGGGGGAGCGGGAGAAGGAGAAGCAGGCTCCCCACTGAGCAGGGAGCCCAACGTGGGGCTTGATTCCAGGACCCTGGGATCATGACCTGAGTCAAAGGCAGCCGCTTAATGACTGAGCCACTCAGGCGCCCCCCAGATGGAAATTTTAGAAGTGAAAAAATAAAATAACCAAAATAGAAATTCCCTGGATGGGATCAAATAGCAGAATGGATATAACAAAAGAAAGAACCAGTGAACTTGAAGATAGCACATGAGAAATCATCCACTCTAAGCCACAGAGAGGGCACCCGGCTGGCTCGGTGGGTGAGCCATGTGACTCTTGATCTCCGGGGCATGAGTTCAAGCCCAACGTTGGGTGTGGAGATTACTTAAAAATAAAATCTTAAAGGGCACCTGGGTGACTCAGTTGGTTAAGCGACTGCCTTCAACTCAGGTCATGATCCCAGAGTCCTAGGATCAAGTCCCGCATCAGGCTCCCAGCTCCACCGGGAGTCTGCTTCTCCCTCTGACCTTCTCCCCTCTCATGCTGTCTCTCTTTCTCTCTCTCAAATAAATAAATAAAATTAAAAAAAATAATAAAGTCTTTAAAAAAAGCAAAAAGAAAAGAAATTCTCAGTGAAAGGAAGAACTAAGGGAATTTGCTACCAGCAGATCTGCACTAAAAGAATTGTGAAGAAAGAGACAGACGGATGTCTAAAGACATTGCCATTTTCTTCTTCAGTTCAACCAGAAACCCTTTAGACTCTATATGACCCAGAAATTCCACTCCAAGGCAGTTATCCTAGAGAAATGAACACATATGTCCACACAAAAACCTGTCTCTGCCTTCGGCTCAGGTCATGATCTCAGGGTCCTGGGATCGAGCCCTGCATCGGGATCTCTGCTTGGCGGGGAGCCTGCTTCCTCCTCTCTCTCTGCCTGCTGCTCTGCCTACTTGTGATCTCTGTCTGTCAAATAAATAAATAAAATCTTTTTTTAAGAGGTGTTAAAAATAAAATAAATTCCTCGCTTTTCTAACTGAGACACCTGCCTGTATAAGGAACATATGAGAAATGCCCACTGGGGGTGGCTGCTTAAAGGCCGTGAGAATATCCTGTTCCACTGGGGTCTGCTCCTTCTGGGAGGTCCACCTCAGGGACGTACAGGCAGAAGGGAAGCAGCATGAAGATTCATGACCACCGGGCACAAGCAGCCCCCTGGAGGAGGTGAGGTGGGAAGGGGAGAACTTTGGGGGAGCGGGTCCAGGCGCATTTAGAGAGCATAGGGTCTCCTAGAAGCTCAGAATTCCACTCCAGAGCCAGACAAATCCTGGTACAAACTCGCTTCATCTTCTCCCCCAGCCTCTGTGGCCAAGCTACGTCATCTCTGAGCCTCGGCATTGTCATCTGTGGAAAGTAGATCATAAAAGTGCCCATAAAGGGAGATGAGGATTTAATGACAGGGCGCCCATAAGATGCTCAGCACCATGGCCAGCTCCCGTAAATGCCCAGTAAAATGCTAGAGTTTATGGCCATTATTTGCAATAAAGTGATTGGCAGGATACACCCTAAATGTGAACAGTGGGTTACCTGCGCTCAAACTCACAACCCTGAGATAGAGAGTCCCATGCTCTACAGACCAAGCCAATCCAGCGTCCCTTGTGGAGGGCTTGTTGTTGTTGTTGTTGTTGAAGGTTTTTTTATCTCCAACATTTCATTCCAAAAATGTTGAAACTTACAGCAAGTTGAAAAGACTATTTGGCAAACGTTATTAGTAAGATCCAGGATGCCTTTTCTTTTTTTTCTTTTTTCTTTTTTTCTTTTTTTAAGATTTTATTTATTTATTTGACAGAGATCACAAGTAGGCAGAGAGGCAGGCAGAGAGAGAGGGGGAAGCGGACTCCCCGCTGAGCAGAGAGCCTGATGCGGCCTGATCCCAGGACCTTGGGATCATGACCTGAGCCGAATGCAGAGGCTTAACCCACTGAGCCACCCACGTGCCCCTCAGGATGCCTTTTCTTCCTTTTTGCTTATACGTAGTTTACATTTGTCTACAATAGACATTTGTTACTTGGATAATGGAATATAGTTATAAGGGAAGGGAAAAGAAAAAAAAGGTGAAGGAGAACAGAACCAAGAACAGAGTCACTGCCTCGGCTCTGCCATCAACTGCCTTTAGAATCGGCCCCACATCTAATTAGAAATTCTTCCAGCCATTGAGCCCTTTGCCCATATGTCACCCCTGTGTCCACAGGATGTCAGGAGAGATTTTGCCAAGCGCCTTGCTAAAGTCCAGACACAAGGAGCCTGTGGCACCTCCACCCCCGACCGAGTAATTCCATTAATGAGGCAAATTAGATCAACCCAGAGTAATCTGTTCTTAGCAGTTTCCCTTCATGTCTTCCACATACCTGCAAAACTGGGAAAGGCATGGATTCCAGAGTCAGACAGCTCTGGGTTTGAATCTCACTAGCATTTCTCAGCTGTGTGACTTTGGGCAAGTTGCCTGACCTCTCTGAGCCTCTCTGCAAAAAGAAAATAATAAAGCCCAGGTCACAGGTTTCTTTTGATAAATAAAATCATGGATATATTTGTCTCCCTCCCCATCCAATCTGTGGTCTCCTCTCCTCAAGGCCAAAGCCTGGCCTTCCTATCTTTGCCTCCCCCAATGCCCAGCACCGGGAGGGACCCTCACCCCAACCCCCACCCCACCCCAATACCCCTTCCGATCCCCTCTCTTCTTCTCTCCCCTCTGCATCTCCCCATCCCTCTCCACAGCTCTCACTAACTCCCTTTCCACACATTGCCCTCTCCTCCCCCACCCAGAACCTCTTGCTTCTCCCTCTCCCCACCCCCTGCCTTCCCTCCCTCGCCCAAGCAACAGGCTTCACCCCTACTCCATTCCTATGCCCCCTGTGCAGCCCTGGCCTGCTCCGTAGGCCCCCTGTGGAGGGATAAAGTAGTATGACTCATTTGTTCCCTCACTTGTTAACAGCTTCCTTGGTTCCGAGGGCTCCATGGAAAGCCATTAGTGTGACTCAGTCTGTGCCATCCATGCAGGGAGCAGGGAGGTAACAGCAGAGAGAGGAGAAAACAGAACACAACCGACCATCCGCCCTGCTGGTGCCTCCCGGGGAGACCGAGACCCAGGCCAGCTGCACGGAAACTAGGGTTTGTCAGGGGGGTGGGGGGGCGGTGTGTGCCTCTCCTTGACACCGCCTTGCACCTGACAGGACGCCGGGGTGGCACTGCCCCCCACCAGAGGATGCTGGCCTGTAGCCCGTTCTAGGCCTACCTACCCCCAACACAGGCACCACAGACCTGCCCGTTCCTTGGCATGACATTCATGGCCCTCCCCACCTCCCTCTCCTTCACCCCTCTGGCCACTTTCTCCTGCCTCACCTCCCCCTGCTCTCCACTCTCCTCTGCCCAGCTCTGAGGTCCCCAGAAACCACAGTCCAGTCTCTGAGCCTTCCCCACCCCTGCCACAGGGGTTTTCCTGCTGGTGGTCCCCGCTCCAGAATGGGGCTGTTCAGGAAAACCTCTTGAAACTGCTGTCCCAGAACCTCGGGCTCTTAAAAACCACCACTAGCTGAGATTTTCTCTACAATAAGAGGTTTTGGGATTTCTTTGGTTTTGTTTGTTTGTTTGTTTTAAGGGGGTTTGTTGTTGTTGTTGTTGTTTTTTACGTATTTGAGAGAGAGAGAGAGAGAGCGCGCGCGCGCGCACATGAGTGGAGGGAAAAGCAGAGGAAAAGAGAGGATCTCGAGTAGATTTCCCACTGAATGGGAAGCCTGCCCCGGGGCTCGATCTCATGACCCTGATCATGACCTGAGCCGAAACTAGGAGTCAGACGCTTAACTGAAGGCGCCACACAGGTGTCCCCCTACAGTAAGTTCTTAACCAGGGTCCTTTGATGGGATTCAGGAATCTGTGAACCCCTTGAAGTTGTGTGACAAAATCTGGGTGAAAGATGATCTTTCTGAGGAAGACTGTTCATGGCCTCCATGAATACTTGAAGCCCCCACCACGCTCTCCCCCAGGTCACCCCCCTCTGCTGCTGGTGAGCCTTGGCGGCATTGAAAGTTACTGTCCAGACACTCTGTTTAGGTCTGTCCCTCAGAAAGAAAAGCCAAACGTTCTCCAAAGTACTTAGCTATTTGTAAGTCACACACTCATGATGTTTATTTGTTCCTGCAACAGTAAAGGTAGGAGGAAACGTTATTCATAGAGGTCACCCACTCCCACTCTGTGGCTGGGCTCCCCAAAGCATAGCCCCCAACACCCTGCTTCAGAAGGGCAGAGCTGTTTGTCCATCTGCCCCTGGACTGTGGCATCTCGCAGACAGTGCCCTTGACTTATCTCTCTCCATTGTGGCCCCCATCCCGGTGGTGAGGGGGCGGGGGAAGAGCCTCAGTAAACGTGAGTTGGAATGTAGATATGAGTGAGTCTTTATTTCATAGACAAAGATATGAGACACAAAGAGGTAAGGTGACTTGCCTTATGTGAGGTCATCTAATCTTAACCAGCTGGGCCTGGGCCTCTGGCACAGGCCTGGCTCCCTGGCCCTGGGCGGATGGGGTGGCTTGGGATATGTTCTCTGATTCTTGCTGGTTGTCCCCAAATCTATTCTTCTCTTCTTCATTAGTCAGAGAACCTCAGACTTAGCTGAAACCTGATTTGAAAGAAAGAAAGAAAGAAAGAAAGAAAGAAAGAAAGAAAGAAAGAAACACATAGTCCCAACCTCTCTTGCAATTAGTTATGTAGATATGACTAAGTTCTGACCAATGGATTGCCAATGAAAGCTATGTTTATAATTTCTAGGAAGTGTCATTCGAGGCATTTTAAGGCACCATAATGGTATGTGTTTTGTTCTTGTTTTTATTTTCTGCTTCATCCTCCTTTCTGTTTGCTGGAGGAAGACCTAATGGCTGGAGCTCAGGCAGCCACGTTGGACCATAAGGCAAAGGACACATCTCAGACAGCCAGAGCGAAAGCCTTACAAGCCCTGGATCCCTGACAACTCACCACCACATCAACCTGGGGTTGCCAACTTCTGGGCTTTTTATACAAGAGAATACGACCTTGTATGTTTGTGGCAATCATTCTCAAAGTGTGGTTTCGCATCAGGAGCAACAGCATCACCTCACAACTTGTTAGAAAGACACATTCTCCAGCTCCATCCTGAAAACTACTGAATCAGAATCTGGGGGTGGGGACTGGGCTTTAATAAGGCAGCTGCTGGATTCTGACACCACTCAAGTTTGAGAGCCACCAGGTTGAGACTTTATAAATTTGAGTTTTTCTTCATGCACAGCTGGACTTAATAATCCCCAACAACAACACACTGAAGGGGAAACAAGACGTCTGGACAAGGACTGCACTTACCTATACAGCATGTTTGTGAAAAAAATAAAACCTTTTAAAGCACTCCCTTCTCTAATAACAGTAACAAGAAAAACTGTAGGTGTATCTGCATACAATCCCACAATTTGAGCAACTAGCCGGCCAAAGGGAAAATGAGGACCTGGGCATCCAGAGGAGGCCCAGGGATGGAAGGGGGAAGACGGGGAGGAGAGGAAGAAACAGGCCAGAGAGAGCTTAGTCCACGGCAGAGAGCTTACTTTTATCCAAATGGTAGTTCTATAAATGTTTTTTTCTAAAGATTATTCATTTGAGGGCGAGAGAGCGCATGATGGTGGGGAGGGGCGGAGGGTGAGGGAGAGAGAGAATCTTAAGCAGGCTCTGTGCCCAACACAGAGTCTGACTCCGAGCCTGACCCCCGGGTTAGATCATGACCCTGTGATCTCAGGCCCTGAGATCATGACCCGATCTGAAACCAAGAGTCAGACACTTAACCTACTGTGCCATCCAGGTGCCCCATCTATAAATGTTTTAAACTTTTCAACATTTTTTAAAATAGGAGAATAGCCCCCATTCATTATTGCACACAAACTGTAAATGTTCAGCTCAGTGGGTTTCCACAAACTAAACACACCCGTGTAACTAGCACCTGGTATAAGAGACAGAGCACGTTACCATCCCCCAGAAGTCCTTCTCTTGCTCCCCTTCCCGTCACTGCCCTGCTGAGGGTAATCACGTACCCTTATCTCAAACATATCAATGGAATCACGTGGTAAGTGTTCGTGTCCGGCTCCTCACCCTCCGCAGTAGGTTTGTGAAGTTCATCCTGTTGTTATACGTGTTTGTATCTTGTTCATTCTCATCTTTCATAATAGTCCATTGTGTGAATGTCATTTTTTTAAAGATTTTATTTTTAAGTGGTCTCCACATCCAATGTGGGGCTTGAACTCCTGAGAGATCAAAAGTCACATGCTCCATGGACTGAGCCAACCGGCTGTCCTGCCTGCTTAATTCTCCTATCATAAGGCTCTGGGTGCCTGTGTGGTGTTTCATAGAGGGGGGCTCCCTTACTGACCAAGCATTTGATGGCGAGATCACTGCATGCTTATATACACTCCTCCGTGTCTACAATGTGAACAGTGCCCCTGAGATTCAATACTCTTTTGCAGTGTACAACCTGTATGCTAGTACTTGGGGGCCTGACTTTGGGGCAGGAGTCAGGCAAAAAAAAAAAAAAGAAGAAGAAGAAGAAGAAGATTTAACCAAGCTTCTGGCAAAAGCAGGAAATAAAGCAGATTTGGGCATGTGACAGAAACAGGCATGGCAGAACTGGACAGTCTTTCAAGCTAATGAGATGTCAGTAAGACATGCTTGAAGCTGGATGCTGGGCTCAACTTGGATGCCTCTAACCAGTCTGTTGATCAGGCTTCCCTGTACTGAGGGCAGCTGTTCATTTTGTCCTAGATAAGATGGTCTGTCCCTCAAACAACCTTGGCATGCAGTAGCCTTAGAAGGAAAAGAGTAGTGAAGGCACCAAGCCCGTGGCGCCATGTTGAACAGCATGTTGAGGTCCTGAAAGCAGCTGGGAGTGGAAAACAGGGATCTAAGGAGAGTTCAGGGGGCAGAGCTGACAGCCCTGGGATGAAGGAGGCAGCCAGAGGGTGTGGTCACTTTCCAGGGCCTCTCCCAGGGAAGGAAGCCCCTGCAAGCTTAGCTCCCAGCTCTGGAGTCTGATCAGTGTCCCCGCAGACCTAGCCCTGCCAGGACACAGGTGGCCTGAGCGCGTTCCCCACCCCCGCTTCTGAGACCCTCCGGGTCTCCGTGCCTGTCCCCATGGGGAGGAGGGCAACACCTGGTAGGGAGTACTGCATAGATCCCTGGGGCCCGGCTGCAGGCGACACCGCTGGGTGTGAGGGCTGTTACCCCAGGGGCTCACGCATCACAGGAAAACCCCTTCGGATACACACCTGCACCCACCGCCCACCGTGCCTCGCGGACACGCACGCAGCTCTCACCCTCAGGGACCCAGAGGCTGCAGGGGAATCCCGGCGCGCAGGTCTGCCCACTCTACACCCTTTCCCACCGCTCACCCCACACGCTGGTGGCTGGCGGGTGACCGCCACCGTCGCACGCCGCCCCACCCTCCCGGGGGTCCTGCGCCGGCTGCCAGCCGGAGGCGAGCGGCAGGTGTTTGCACAGCTAAGTGGCGTCTGTGTACAGAGCCTGCGATCGGCGGCGCCGCGCTTATCTCCCGCAAACACATTATCTCCCGCAACGCCAGCCGCGCGCAGTGCCGGAACCCCTCGCCCCGCCGCGCTCATCCGGCCGGCGCTGATAAGAACCGGAGGCAGCGGAGAGCACCGCCACTTCCCGGCATCCTGCCCGCCTCCGATGGCCCCGCGGATCCGGAGATATGATGGGGTCACGGTTAGGAGGGCCCCAACCGAGGGAGGCCGGAGACTCCCCAGCACACTGCATCGCGTGCTACCTGTCCCCGCCCCCGCCCATCGCCCCCGGTCCCTGCTCTCCAGGGCCCGGCCTCAGCCACCAGCCCTGGCTGCTCCGAGCTCATCCGTCTGCCCCGGCCTCCTTCCCCTGGTGACGGCGACACAGCCAGGGACCCACGTCTTGACCTCGATTCCCAATGGGTGAGAGCAGGAGACTGGTCAGGAATTGCTTAACACTACCACTACTGATACTACTCGTATCTGATTCGACCGAGGCTTAACTGGGGCTCAGGGCTGCCTGAGAATCATCTGATTCCACTTTCGCCACAGTTTTTCAACCACTGGGTGAGGGAGGCACCGTGACTATCCCATTTCGCGGAGGTGGAAACTGCTTACTTAGGTGGAAACCTCAGCATGTAAATTTGAACCTGGCGCCCGTCTGAACCCAGAGCCTGCAGGGACCTCCTCCTGAGAAGCCAGAGGATTAGTCCAGCCTCCTCGGTTTCCAGAGGAGGACACTGAGGCACAGCGGAAGAAACAGCTGGCATCTGCCTGTCAGGCACAGAGTCGGCGCTGAGGTCACTGAAATCGATTACTGAAGTCTAGACCGGGACTTGGTCAGATCATTAAATCTCGATTTTGCTCTTAATTAAATCCAGTCTGGTTGCATGAGGTCCCGTGATGCTGGGCATGACTTTGTTCCTCCTCCAAACTTGTAGGAAAGTTGTGATAGGACTTTTTTTTTTTTAAGATTTTATTTATTTATTTTTCAGAAAGAGCACAAGCAGGCAAAGTGGCAGGCAGTGGCAGAGAGGGAAGCAGGCTCCCCACCGAGCAAGGAGCCCGACGTGGAACTCGATCCCAGGACCCTGGGATCACGACCCGAGCCCAAGGCAGCAGCCCAACCGACTGAGCCACCCAGGCATCCCAGTGATAGGACTTTTATGATGAAAAAAGAAAAGGCCCTTCTAAGTACAAAAACAAACGAAATAAATATATTAAAAATTGTATAAGTTGGGGGCGCCTGGGTGGCTCAGTGGGTTAAGCCTCTGCCTTCGGCTCAGGTCATGATCTCAGGGTTCTGGGATCGAGTCCCACATCGGACTCTCTGCTCGGCAGGGAGCCTGCTTCCTCCTCTCTTTTTCTCTGCTTGCCTCTCTGCCTACTTGTGATCTCTCTCTATCAAATAAATAAAATCTTTAAAAAAAATTGTATAAGTTGGACTACATTAAAACATAACATTCCTCCTCTATATAATTTTAAAAAACTAAAGTAAAAGGCAGGACTCAAACTCAAGAAAGCATATTTATCACATATATGACCAAAGCAGCAATATGGTCTAGAATATATGAGGAGTACCTACAAATCAATTAAAAAAAAAAAAAAAAGACCCAGACCCCCTTTTCAAAAAGTGAGCAAGGATAATACACAAGTAACTAATCAATGTGAAAAATATATATTCTATCTCACTATTAATCAAAGAAATACAAATTAAAAGAAAGAGATACTATTTTTTCCAATTAAAAAATTGGGGGATGGGACGAAGTTTTTTGTTTTTGTTTTTGTTTTCAGTGCTAACACCCACAGTCGCCCAGGCCGTGATCCGCCCCGTGTTGAACACTAGAGAAGAGACTGTAGGAGAATTTTCAGAAGGCTGGCTTAGAGCGAGAGTGAGGGGTTTCTACCTTTTTTTTTTTTTAAGATTTTATTTACTTATTTGACAGAGAGAGAGAGAGATCACGAGCAGGCAGAAAGGCAGGCAGAGACAGAGGAGGAAGCAGGCTCCCCACCGAGCAGAGAACCCAACGCAGGGCTCAATTCCAGGACTCCAGGGTCATGACCTGAGCCAAAGGCAGAGGCTTTAACCCACTGAGCCACCCAGGCTCCCCGGGGTGTCTACCTTTTGTCCAGGTTCCCATTTCTGTGCAGGTAACCAGTAGCTATATCCAGCGGTAAGCACGAGGATATTCAGCAAAGCAGCAATTAATGAAACACACACAAAAAGGCAAACAACACAAAATTCCCAACTATCCAACAATGGGTAAATCAGAGTACAAATGAAAGATGTACTATGTTAATGGAGCCATTAAAAATCACATTTTAGAAAATTGTTGAATGACATGGAAATATTGAGGACATACGCTTAATAGGTGAGGAAAGCTGAGTACATCAAAATAGTGCATACAGAACAGCTCCAAGTCTATAAAAATAGACATGTCTATGTCTCTACATGGAAGGAAATCGCTCAACGATATTCTGTACATAAAAATGTCAAGGATTGGGGCGCCTGGGTGGCTCAGTGGGTTAAGCCTCTGCCTTCGGCTCAGGTCATGATCTCAGGGTCCTGGGATCGAGTCCCGCATCGGGCTCTCTGCTCAGCAGGGAGTCTCCTTCGGTCTCCCCTCACCGCTCCCCGCACTCCTGCTCTCTCGCTCACTCTTTCTCTCCCTCTCTCTCTCAAATAAACAACATCTTTTAAAAAACGTTGGGGATAGTCCATGTTGGGATGGAACTACAGGTGATGTTTGTATGTAATTGTTATTACTTTCATAATCAGAAAAGTTTTAACTGGGAAATTAAAAACAAGAAATAATTAAAATAATTAGACACAAAGGAATCCATGAATCCATGAAACACTGTTTCTCTTCATTTTCTCGGCACTCTAGCCCCAGCCAGGGAACCAGATTTTTGACATTTGCTCAGGGGTGGGAGAGCCCACTTTCTCCTCCTGGGATCCCCGGGACTTCCTGAGCCCTGGCCCTTGGCTGGCCTGGCTGGAGCACGGGTGTCTTAGCTGCCTGCTGCCACCCCTTCTTTCCTGCCTGTCCCCTGCAGGCTGGGAGTTTGTCCTGTCTGCCAGCTCCGTGTCCCCTCTCCCCTCATCTTGTCAGAAAGCCCCAGGACTACAACTTCCTGTCTTCCGCAGTCACTTCCCTGACCTAGAGCCAAAGCCCAGCTGCCTCCCCACACTTCCTCCAGCCTCCAGCAAGGAATGAGGCCCAAGGAAGGACCAGACCCCAGAAGGGCTGTGGTCCCAGCAGGGAAAAAAGCAGAAGCCAGGCTTAGTGCCTGGGAGGAGAGAGACCCAAGATTGGCCAGGAGTGGACAACAGGGTGGGTGGGCCCCTTGGCCCATTAAGAGAGGTGCGTGTCCAGGTCTTTTCCTCCTGAAGACAGGACACATACCCAAGTGTATGTCCAAGAGGGGAGGCATTTAGGGTGTCTGCAGAGGAGGCTAGGTGGCCCCATTGCTCCCCATGGTTCCCCTCAAGACTGGGTTTCTTGCAGCCTAAAGGAAAGGATCCTTTGAGGACTGTGGCCCCAGACAGGCTTAAACTGGAATCCCAGTTCTACAGCCCATTGATTTTGTCTTTCTGAGCCTCAGTTTCCCTCATCTGTGAATGGGACTAATACCATTCCCATGGCAAGACCATAGCAAGGACCACAGAAGCTGTAGAAAAACCACCGAGAAGGTGTCCGTTAAACCATACCTGGGGCTGATATGCCTGCCCCGGGACTCAGAGCCATGGGCCGCTGTCAGGGGAGCCTGCACATCCCTGCCCTCCACCCAATCACCCCCCACATGTGGGTGGATTCTTATACCCAACTGCCACCAACTATTTCTGGAATCCCAGCTCCACATGTGTCCATGCGTGCCAGGCCCCCCGCTGAGCGTGTTACACTGATGCCCCATCGCAATCCTGTAAGGTCCATGTTATTAGCTACATTTTACTGATAAACTGAGGCTCAGAGAGGTTAAGCAACTTGCCCCCGGTCCCACAGCGGTCAAATGGACATGGGGGCAAAAGCTCGGGCCAATGGGGCCCTGATCCGCGCTCTTTCCTCTATCTCAGGCTGCCCTCGTGGAGCCAGACAGCGACACATGCCTCGGGCCTCTGTGTCCACTCCTCTGGTGTTCAGCACATATGTGGGTGACTCCGGCCCTGAAGCCACGGCTCTATCACCAATATTCCCAGACTGGGCAGAGTCCTCCCCTCCTCTGCCCTTATTAATTTTACCAGGAGCCTCCTGAGAAAACCAGGCCTCCCTCTCCCCCACCCCTCTGCTCTCTGGCTTAATTACTTCTCCTCCTGGCTGTAATGAATGTCTCTGAGCCCCTGAGACAGGAAACTTCATCAGGAACCGCTGCCTTCATGACTCAGCCTTGCCTCCCCCAGCCCCGTCCCTCTGGACCCAGACAGAGGCCCAGTCTCTGCCTCATCTCCAGCCCAGCCCCAGCTTCAGCTAAGAGGGCATCCGTGGGTGGGAGACTCCTCAGCCCTTCTGTCCCCCTGCCCCCCATAGAATGCAGGAACGCAGACCCCAAAAACCAGACCATAAGGGATCTGCCCCAGATTGGGAGGATCCCGATCCTCCCTCGTCCAGCAATCCGCACGCAGGCATTGGACCAGACGGCTCAGAACGCCGCTCATCCTGGCTTCCTGCATACCCACAGCCCCCGGGGGTCACAAAGAGGTCATTCTTTCCTCTTCTTCACTCACCCATACTCCAGGAGCACCTGCTCCAGGATCTGCCTTCCAGGGATCTAAGGTCCAGCAAGAACACACCCCAAAACAAGTAGATAAATAAAAAGCAGATAAATAAAATGACCCGTGACTCTTGAAGAACACGGGTTTGAACTACGTGGATTCACTTACACGCAGGTTTTTTTCGGTAAATACAATACAGTGCTGTAAATATATTTTCTCTCCTTTATGATTTTTTCTTTTTTTTAATATATTTATTTTATATATATTTATTTTATTTTATTTAAGATTTATTTATTTGACAGACAAAGGTCACAAGTAGGCAGCGAGGCAGGCAGAGAAAGAGAGAGAAGAAGGGAAGCAGGCTCCCTGCTGAGCAGAGAGCCAGGATGCGGGGCTCGATCCCAGGACCCTAGGATCATGACCTGAACCGAAGGCAGAGGCTTAACCCACTGAGCCACCCAGGTGCCCCATCCTTTATGATTTTCTTAATAACATGTTCTCTCTAGCTTACTTTATCATAAAAACACAGCATCCAGGACATCTAGCAGAAAATACGTTTATTTTTATCGGCTGTTCGTGTTCTCTGTAATGCTTCTGGTCAACAGTAGGGTATTGGGAGTTAAATTGTGGGGGAGTCAAAAGTTCCAAACAGATTTTTGACATCCCTAACCCCCACATGGTACAAGGGTCGACTGTATTTATAAGGAGGGGGAAAGTGGGAGCTGAGAGTGATAGCTTGAGGAGCGGCAATGGCATATACAATTCCATCCTGTCCTAGTCAATCTCTATATTGGAAGTCCTTACAGCAGTCTGCCCCGCATTCTCATGCGTCAAGTTCAGCAGGGTCTCACTGGATCATCACGTCCCATCACCCAGGGCTTCTGCTATATACCCCCCCACCCATCACCTCAAATAACCAGGGAGGAAAGAGGGTCCAGAACCAGCACGCAGGAGGGAGAACAGCAGAATGAATACAGTATCCGGCAGCCGCCTGACATCCCTTTCTGCCTCTCTGCCCTCCCACTGGGGTCCCTTGTCCTCCTCCCCCGCAACCCCGGGACCCCGCACCCATCCCCGAAGTCATTTCTTTTTTTTTAATTTAATTTTATTTATTTATTTGACAGATCACAAGTAGGCAGAGAGGCAGGCAGAGAGAGGAAGGGAAGCATGCTCCCTGCTGAGCAGATAGCCCGATGCGGGGCTCAATTCCAGGACCCTGGGATCACGACCTGAGCCAAAGGCAGAGGCTTCAACCCACTGAGCCACCCAGGCGCCCCTCAAATAAATAAAATCTTAAAAAAAAATACATTGAACCATAGAAAATCTGGAAGGCGGCACAACCAGACCTGTTGAGGGAAGAGGCCTTTGTGAGTAGAAAGGACTGGATGAGAACACAGGAGAAAGGTCAACAGCTTTGCCCACAGAAGCGTTAAACACAGGTACGTGTCATAAAAGCAGAACTGAAATGACGCATGAACCCCTCTTTTTTGCCTGGCTCGAGCCTAATCTGTCCTAGATGGAGCCCGCCAGGAACCTTCCCTCCCTTCACCCCCCACCCCACCTTCCCTGGTTGGGGTTGGCTGTCACCCCTAAATGCTCCCTGGCCCCCTGCTGCTCCATCCTCCAGCAAAACGCAGATGAGACTGTGTGTGAATGTCACTTTGGATCCTCGTGGTGCATGGGCACCTTGACATCTTATTGTTTTTATAATCTCCATGCCCAGTGCACAGAAATACTTTACATGGGGTAAAATCCATTAAGTTTTTTAGTGGCTATCTGTTCTATTTTCTCCTTCCCTAGGTTTTTTTTTTTTTAATTGCAGTAAAATATACATAACATAAAAACCCCAAAAAATACATGTAACATAAAATCTACCCTCCTAACTTTTAAAAAAAGGTTTTATTTATTTGACAGAGAGAAAGAGAGAGCGCAGGCAGGCAGAGAAAGAGGGGGAAGCAGGCTCACCGCTGAGCAGAGAGCCCGATTCAAGGCTCGATCCCAGGACCCTGAGATCATGACCTGAGCCGAAGGCAGAGGCTTATCCCACTGAGCCACCCAGGCACCCCATACCCTCCTAACTTTTTGAGGAAATGCCATACTGTTTCCACAGCAGCTACACCATTTGGCATTCCTGCCAACAGCTCACAGGGATTCCAATTTCTCTGCCTCCTTGCCAGTCCTCGTTACTTTCTGGTGTTTTTGACAGTGTGTGAGGTGGCATCTTACTGTTGTGGGGATTTGTTTGTTTGTTTGTTTGTTTGTTTTTAATAATCTCTACACCCGACATGGGGCTCGAACTCACGACCCCAGGATCAAGAGTCACGCACTCCACGGGTGCCCCCTACTGTTGTTTTAGCTTGCATTTCCCAATAACTAGTTTTATTTTTTTTTTATTATTTTTTTAAAGATTTTTATTTTTCAGAGAGAGAGAGACAGGGAGAACACAAGCAGGCAGAGCAGCAGGCAGAGGCAGAGAGAGAAGCAGCCTCCCGCTGAGCAAGGAGCCCGATGTGGGACATGATCCCAGGACTCTGGGATCATGACCTAAGCCGAAGGCAGCAGCTTAACCAACTGAGCCACCCAGGCATCCCTCCTAATAACTAGTTTTAAATGAGTCAATAGACTAAAAAAAAAAAAAAATCCATACAGCAGATATGACAAAAGGCAATATCTTTTATACATAAAATGAATATACAGATCTCTACGTCTCTATGTAAAACATTAGGTTCCAGAAAGACAAAGGGACATGAAGAGACAACTTCTGAAAGAGGAAAGGTAACATAAGAACAAATGGCATCACTGGTCACCAAAAAAGGCAAAACAGAGGGGCGCCTGGGTGGCTCAGCGGGTTAAAGCCTCTGCTTTCAGCTCAGGTCATGATCTCGGAGTCCTGGGATCGAGTCCCGCATCGGGCTCTCTGCTCAGCAGGGAGCCTGCTACCCTTCCTCTTTCTCTGCCTGCCTCTCTGCCCACTTGTGATCTCTGTCTGTCAAATAAATAAATAAAATCTTAAAAAAAAAAAAAGACAAAACAGAACACCATGTTTTGCCTGGGAAGATTTCAAAACTTAAAAAATATATAAATAAAACGTTAACACTACTGCTTGGCAAGACTGCTGGCAAATAGACATGCGCGTCCATTCTCGGCTGAGTGGGCTTTGGTACAGCCCTTTTGAAAAGCAACTTCCAAAGACTCGGGAGCCTTTATGCACTTTAACCTAGGAGTTCAGTTTCTGGGTGCTCACTGAAATAAAATCATTTCAGCAATATATGCATAAAATGTGTACCAAAGCTTATTTATAATAGTGAAAACTTCGAAGTAGCATAAATATCTGATAATAGCATATTCAGTAATAAATTTTAAAGTATCCATATAGGGTAACATTATGAAGTCACCCAAAAGTTGATCATGAGGTTGATGCGATGAGAAGCCGTTTGGAACTTTAAGTGGGAAAAGCAGAATACAAAATGTTACCTGCCCTAACATCTCAACCCAGAAAAAACAAGGGTAGGAAGTATATATGAAAATATACAGCAGGGGGCGCCTGTCCGGTTCAGTCGGTGGAGCCCTCGCAGTCTTGATCTCCGGCTTGTGAGTTTCAGCTGCACCTTGGGTATGGAGATTACTTAAAAATAAAATCTTGGGGGGGCGCCTGGGTGGCTCAGTGGGTTAAGCCGCTGCCTTCGGCTCAGGTTATGATCCCAGGGTCCTGGGATCGAGTCCCGCATCGGGCTCGCTGCTCAGCAGGAAGCCTGCTTCCCTTCCTCTCTCTCTGCCTGCCTCTCTGCCTACTTGTGATCTCTCTCTGTCAAATAAATAAATAAAATCTTTAAAAAAAAAAAAATAAAAAAAATAAAATCTTGGGGCGCCTGGGTGGCTCAGTGGGTTGGGCCGCTGCCTTCGGCTCAGGTCATGATCTCAGGGTCCTGGGATCGAGTCCCGCATCGGGCTCTCTGCTCGGCGGGGAGCCTGCTTCCCTCTCTCTCTCTCTCTCTCTCTGCCTGCCTCTCTGTCTATTTGTGATCTCTCTCTGTCAAATAAATAAATAAAATCTTAAAAAATAAATAAATAAATAAATAAATAAATAAATAAAATCTTAAGGGGCGCCTGGATGGCTCAGTGGGTTAAAGCCTCTGCCTTCGACTCAGGTCATGATCCCAGGGGCCTGGGATCGAGCCCCGCGTCAGGCTCTCTGCTCAGCGGGGAGCCTGCTTCCTCCTCTCTCTCTCTCTGCCTGCCTCTCTGCCTGCCTCTCTGCCTACTTGTGATCTCTGTCTGTCAAATAAATAAATAAAATCTTAAAAAAAAAAGTTTAAATAAAATAAAATCTTAAGGGGCACCTGGGTGGCTCAGTGGATTAAAGCCTCTACCTTTGGCTCAGATCATGATCCCAGGGTCCTGGGATCGAGCCCCGGGAGCCTGCTTCCTCCTCTCTCTCTGTCTGCCTCTCTGCTCACTTGTGATCTCTGCCTGTCAAATAAATAAACAAAATCTTTAAAAACAAATAAATAAATAAAATCTTTAAAAAAAAATACAGCAGGCTCATAGATGCTTTCTCTGGCAGATGAGCCTGTGGGTAATTCTTTTCTGCCTTATGCTTCGTCTCCTCACATCATATACTCTCCCCAAACTGAAAATGTAATCACGACCTTCCATAAACTTCAATCAGATATTCCCTCCTCTGAACATTTATCCTTTAAAAAAATCATTTGACAGTATGAAGGAACATGTTATGCGTGAAATGCTAATTATATTTATAATCATATATAAGTTGGATGCAAATCAAATGTTTAATAATAGAAATTAATTAAGTAGATGAGGGAATTTTACGCTTGTTGAAATCTTAATCAATAAAAGGCACAGTCAGGAAGTGTGACGGGCTGAATTGTGTCCCCCAAAATGATATGCTGAACTCCTAACCCCCAGTACCTCAGGATAGGACCTTATTTGGAAGGAAGATGTTGTGGTCTTAATTCATGAAGTTGAGGTCATACCAGAGTAGGTGACACTTAATCCAATATGTCTCCTCCTTCTAAGAGGAGGAGACACGCACAGGGAGAAGGTAGCCATGTGACCCCAAATACAGAGATTGGAGGGGGGATCTTCAAACCAAAGAAAGCCAAGGTCTGCCAGCAAACACCAGAAGCTACAAGAGCGAAGGAAGGATTCTCCCCTACAGGTTTCTGGTGGCCCTGCTGGTGCCTTGATCCTGGCTAATCTCCCCCGCCTGTGAGACCACATATTCCTGCTATTTTCAGCCACCCAGTCTGTGGTCTTTTGTTAGGGCAACCCTAGGAAACGAATATAGGGACCTAATATGAAAAATGTTCCTGACATCCTAAGTGAAACTCAGGGAAATATTTACAGGCACACCATAATACAGCCATCCTGTTTGTTTCATGTATAAGAGCTTGGAAGGAAAGACCAAATGCAAATGCAATTGTCTTAGTAGGCTAGATAGGTTTATTTATCTAGTTTTCAATAATTTTCCTAAATTACTTTTATAATGAAGAAAAAAAAAAGGTGTTCGGTGTTTTGAGGTTTGTGCTGTTGTTCTTTTATTAAGTACACCCTAAACGGAACCACCAGCTCCTCCTTCCACTCGCACTGTCAGACCCCTGGTCTCCGCCTGGGGTCCACCACCTCCCCCCACCAACCCTTAACTTCTAGGAGTCCCAGCAGACACTGGGCCACTCCTCAAAATCTTACAGGGAACTTCCCTGGTGGTCTAGTGGTTAGGATTCGGCGCTCTCTCAAAATCTTACAGGGGCTCCCCGGTCTCCTTTAGCTGCACCCACACCACTGGCCTCACTACGCTTGGCTTTGCCGTTCCCCGCCCCTGCCCTTGCCCTGGCACACTAACACTGGTACCTTCCCCCGGGTTTCTCAGTCCGACCTGCAACGACCAGTGAATCGGTAAATCGGGAGGGAAGCCAGCTTCCTCTCCACCGAGAAGACAAAACGGAGAATTCCCGCAGTCGGAGGGAAAGTCCTGCGGGAAGCCAGCCCGATGCCACTCTGTGAGGCTGGGACTCGAAACCAGGGCGTCCGACTCCAGATCAAGGCAAGGGCTGAGCCCTGTGTCCCTGGATCCACTCGTCCAGCACCCTGCCCGGTCCACAGTGGGCGCTCTCTTCGTGTGCACCGACTGAGGACGCCTGAGGCCCACCTTCCCAACTTTGCCCCCAATAAAACCTCCCACTCCCCTCAACGCCTTTGCCCCTGACACCCCCTTGGCTGCATCCTCACTCTCTCCCCACCCCAGGGCTGGTCGACTTGCAGGAAGGTTAGGGGTGTCGGGATGGGAGAGCAGCGTCCGAAGATGGGGTGGCTCTGGAAGAGCGTTGGCTGGGCTGGGGGTTAGTCAGAGCCCGGGGGGAGGGGCGGCAAGCCTGGGCACAAAGGCACCAAGAGTCCGCCCCCAGACTCGCTGCCGAGGACCGGTTCTCACTCGGCTCCTGGAGCGAACCGCTGTAACTTCGCGGGGAGCTCACCCGGTCCTCGAATAGCCGGGGCGAGCCGACACCGCCCTCTCGTGGCAATAGTGTGTAATTACAATCTACGGGGTTTCTTCTCCCTGGAGGACAGGTCGGGTGGAGCCGTGAGTTCCCTAAGTCCAGCAGGCGGGCTGTTCAACCTTAGGACAGTTTCCTAAGCCCTAATACTCCACAATTCTCTGTCTACACATCAGCTTCTCCTTGGGACACGCACGTATTAGGATGGACCCTACGAAACTTCCATTTGTTGTCTTCTAACTTATAAAAGCACAAAAACACACAAAAGATATACATGAGCTCTGCTCCACAACTCACCCTTCATACATGCCAGAACCCTCAAACACACACACACACACACACTCACCTCTGCACATTCCTCTTTCCTCTCTGGAACACACAGATGGGTAACCCCCTCAGCCATGGGTCAGAGAAGTACCACCCAGCGCTACGCCCCCTAACCTTACCCATGAGTCCCACACAACACCCCACGAAACCATAAACACAACAGCCCCAAGTTCAGCTCCACGCCAGGGCCTTCACCTCTCCCTCCATCTCCTCCTTGACCTCAAACTCTCGAGGGACACCCCCATATTGAATGCCACCTCTCTTGACTTCCTGAGACCCGCCCACATCTCTGCCCCAGTTTATTTATTCCAGTTTATTATTCCAGATTTTGACGCCCCTGAAGAATCCCCTGGGGGCCTTATTAAAGTGCAGATGTTAATTCAGTAGGCCTAGAGCAGTGCCCCAGATTCCACATTTTCAACCAGCCCCCAGTTGATGTGAAGAACCATGTTTCGAATAAGGAGGCTCTGCTTCTGGGGCTGCCTGGGTGGCTCAGTTGGTTAAATGACTGCCTTGGGCTCGGGTCATGGTCCCAGGATCGAATCCCACATCAGACTCCCAGCTCCATGGGGAGTCTGCTTCTCCCTCTGACCTTTCCCCCTCTCATTCTCTCTCTCACTCTCTCTCTCTCAAATAAATTAATTAATTAAATCTTTAAAAAAAGAAGAAAAAAGGAGGATCTGCTTCTTTCTCAGGCCAGGAGTTCCCAGAGTTCCAGTGGGCTCATCCCAGGCCCCTCCCCAACTGTCTGCTACCTGGCTTTCCTGGCTTTCCCACCCTACATCCCCCCACCCCCCGCCCCAACATGCACACACTGAAATGGGAAAGTCACTGATAAGTGAAATCAGTGGCCTTTTCTCAGGCTTTGAGGCATCTATGCTGTGGGCTGCCCTTTTCTTCTTGAACCATCTCCACCTGTGGATTCCAGGTGACTCCTGGTGGGTCCCCTTCTACCTCTCCACTGTGCTCTCCGCTTTCTCCACAATCTTATCTCAAGAATCTTTTTTTTTTTTTTGAAGATTTTTAAAAATTTTTATTTATTTGACAGACAGAGATCAGAAGTAGGCAGAGAGGCAGGCAGAGAAAGAGAGAGAGGAAGGGAAGCAGGCTCCCTGCTGAGCAGAGAGCCCGATGCGGGGCTCGATCCCAGGACCCTGGAATCATGACCTGAGCCAAAGACAGAGGCCTTAACCCACTGAGCCACCCACCCACATACCTTACCTCAAGAATTTTATCTCCACTTGTCTATCATCTGTCTCCTAGCATCTCTGTAATAATCTGTAATAATCATCACACCAACTTCGTGTGCTTAGAACCTATTGGACCAGGAGTCTGCCCTCATGATCTTCAAGACAGTAGCCTTTTCTGGGGTGCCTGGGTGGCTCAGTGGGTTAAGCCTCTGCCTTTGGCTCAGGTCATGATCTCAGGGTCCTGGAATCGAGCCCCGCATCACGCTCTGTGCTCGGCAGGGAGCCTGCTCCCCACTCTCTCTCTGCCTACTTGTGATCTCTCTCTGTGTGTCAAATTAATTAATTAAATTAAATAAAAAAGACAATAGTAGCATTTTCTTGAATACCGCCAGTCCCCAGAGATTGTAGACTGTAAGAAGACTCTAACCATCATAGGGTTATGGACGAATTCTTCCCTGTGTGTGTGTGTGTTTTCTTCTCTCATCTCCAAGAGAAGGTCTCTGGCCTACGCTAACAGGCCTCCAACATCTCCCTTACACCAGGGATAGCTTCCTCCTTTTCACACACCCCCAGGGCAGCAGCCAGAAGAGACAGAGAGTAGGGAGCCCCCTGCTGGACAAGAGGCTCATGGCACACTTGGAACCGAAATTCTTCAATCCATAACTTACGTATTTGTGGAGTTATTTAATATTTCACATTTTTGTGCCTTGAAGGAAAAGTACTCATGGAAGAAGAAAGCTTGCTTTTATGGGGAGTTTACGTGTCAGGCTTCTAACTTGCACCTATGGGGATTCCCTGAATTTTCTCATTTGTCCAGTCATACACAGTGGAGGATAGTGTAGTGAATCCCCTGGGCCCAGTGTCCAGCTTCGACACATACCACCTCCCGACTCAGAGTGAGCCTTACTGTCTCTGTTCCCCCACCCCGCCCTGTCCCCTCCAGGGTTTTGTTTTTTGTTTCTTGTTTTCACTTTTTTCCTCTCTTACCTTTTGATCCTCTACCTTGTGTCTTTTTCCTCCCCGCTCCAGGGTTATTTTGAAGCAAATGCCAGACATCTTATCATTTCATCTATAAATATTCAGGATGTACACTAAAGTATATGGAGTAGTTTTAAAAACATAACACACAATCATAGCACACCTAAAAACTAATATATCAAACATCCTTTGTGATCAAATTTTTCCAATTGTTTCATTTCTTATGGCTTGTTTCATTCAGAATTCAAATAAGGATTAAAAGAGACTTTTAAAATACATCCTTTTGGGGGGTGCCTGAGTGGCTCAGTCTATGAAGCATCTGCCTTTGGCTCAGGTTATGATCAAAGGGTCTGGGATGACTCCCGCATCAGGAGGACTCCCTGCTGAGCATGGAGCTTCTTCCTTTTATCCCTCCCCCCTGCTCCTGATCTCTCTCTCTCTCAAATAAATAAAATCTTTAAAAATAAATTAAAAAGGGCACCTGGGTGGCTCAGTGGGTTAAAGCCTCTGCCTTCAGCTCAGGTCATGATCCCAGGGTCCTGGGATCGAGCCCCGCATCGGGCTCTCTGCTTGGCAGGGAGCCTGCTTCCCTTCCTCTCTCTCTCTGCCTATCTCTCTGCCTAGTTGTGATCTCTCTCTCTCTCTCTCTCTCTCTCTGTCAAATAAATAAATAAAAATCTTTAAATAAATTAATTAATTAAAAAATTTTAAAAAATACATCTTTTGGGGGTGGGGCACCTGGCTGGTTCAGTCAGTTAAGCTGCCAACTCTTTTTTTTTTTTTTGAGAGAGAGAGAGAGACCATGAGCAGTAGGGAGGGATAAAACGAGAAGCAGAATCTCTGCTGAGCAGGGAGCCCAATGCTGGAATCAATCCCAGGACCCTGGGATCATAACCTGAGCCAAAGGCAGATGCTTAACCAACTGAGCCACCCAGGCACCCAAACCACCAACTCTTGATTTCGGCTCAGGTCATGATGAGGGTCATGGGATTGAGCCCCACCTCAGGCTCCACACTCAGTGCGGAGTCTGCTTAAGATTCTCTCTCTCTCTCTCTCTCCCCCTCCCCCAGCTTGCATTCACTCTTTCTAAAATCAGTCAATCAATCAATCAGCCTTTTCTGGGGGGAGGCCTGGCTGTCTCAGGCAGTAGAACATAAGACTCTTGATCTCAGGGTTGTGTAGAAATTACTTAAAATAGAATCCATAAGAAAAAAAAAAAAAACACCTTTTCATCTACTCCACCCTCCTCTCTCTTACTCTTTTCCTTGTAATTTACCTGTTGAGGAAACCAGGTTGTCTGTCCTATGGTTTCCCACAGTGTGGATTTGGCTGACTGCACGCCCATGGAGAGCTTTCCATCTTCACTATTACACATGAGATTAAGTTTTATTCTCTTTCCCCCCTTTTTACAGGGGAGACAACAGGGGTCCAGAGAAGTTAAGTGACTTGGCCAAACCCTGGCAACCAAGGAAGTGGCAGCACCAGGCCTGCTGGTCTCCAGCCAGGGAAACAGGACTGTATCCTCAGAGCACCCCGTTCATGACCAGGCACATAATACGTGCTCACAAAACTGTGGTTGACCAAGCCCTCTGTTCTCTCCCGCTGAGCTCTCCCTCCTCATGGACGGAGAGGGCCACCTTGGGGCTGTTGGGTGGTCCTCGAGCCAGTCCCACAGCACAGGGTCCACAGAGCCAGGCTTCCCTTTCCACAGGGTCCTACCTCTTTCCTTCCTTCCTTCCTTCCTTCCTTCCTTCCTTCCTTCCTTCAATGTTTACTGGCCACTTCGCCCATGCCAGACCCCATCACAGTGTGTGAATGAGTACGGCTCTGTGCCTCTGTCTGTGGGTAGACGTGTGTGACCTCGGGGTGGGGGGTGTCTGCCTCTAACTCTGTATGTAGTGTGTGTGTGTGAGTGTGCGCGTGTGCCCGTACACACACAAAAGTCCGCATACATTCATGTCTCCAGATCTAAGTGTCCCCGTAGTTGTCACTGATAACAGCCAGGTGTGTCTTTGTGTGTTCTCAGCCCCTGCCCACATGTACGTGTCTGTGTTCCTATGAATGACACAGTGGCCGCGCATGTAAATTGGCATAATTCTGCATGCGAATGCATGTCTGGGTAGACCCATGTCTCTCTGTTCACCTGTTGTGCCTGTACATGTGCCTCTCGCTATGCGTACATCTGTGTGACAACAAGTGGTGTGGGTCTCCACCGTTCTGTGGATCTCCATACACTTGTGTGTCTAGACAGCTGTGTTTCTGCGTGCAGCCCAGTGGATGGTGTGGGATGTTACATTTGCGTACTGTGTGTGTGTGTGTGTGTGTGTATCTCCCCTCAGGTGCTGTGACTGGAACCATCAGCTGTCATCCCGGCCCCTCAACTGCCTGGATTCCTGTCACTTCCATGCCTGCCTTCCTGAGGGGCAGCCAAGGAGGGCTCTAGTAGGAGGGACAGCCTTGCCCTTCAAACCAGCTCCCGTGCTCAAGGCTGCAGCCCGTGCTGACGGGAAGTGTCTGGAGGAGTTGGCAGATTGTGTCTGTTCCCAGCATCTCCATGACCCAGGGCCTGGTGAGAAGACAGGAGCCTGATTCTGGGCACAATGACAACAAGCTTTGCTCTGAAATACAAAACGACGGCCTGCTTTAGGGGGAATGAGGAAAATTCACGCTGGAAACCAGACCCACAGGGATCCTGTCGGCCTTCAATTCAGAGGGGTGGGGTCGGGTAGGGGTGTTGACCTCATACACCCACACTCATCTCCTCCACAAAGCAGGGCCAGTTCTCCAACCAGAGGCTGGCCTCCCCCCCACCCCAGAGAAAGGCGGTGAGGACACAGTGGCCCCAGGGTCACTGGGCCTAGAGTTAATCATCTACTCAGGGTATCCCTGGGCCCATTGGCTGCCTGGGGACACGGCCCTCTGGGCTAAAGCCCAAGGCAGTGGGAAGCAGTTCCCCAGCCCCTGTCTGCCCCACCAGCCCACGCAAATGGGGCTGAAGCTGTTGGCGGCTGAAATGCGTGGGACCCTGGTCGGAGGGAGACAACCACCCTGCCCTCAGGGA
The DNA here is from genome assembly GCF_902655055.1 of Lutra lutra. NCBI lineage: Eukaryota > Metazoa > Chordata > Mammalia > Carnivora > Mustelidae > Lutra > Lutra lutra. The sequence goes on along the minus strand of NC_062293.1, from coordinate 18,874,915 downwards.
GCTTCTGTCTGAAGGCAGAAGTCAACCTTGCCCTCACCGAGGCCTTGAGTTGGGAGGAGGGGGGAAGGGCCTGGAAGAGGCATACGTTTGGAAGAGGAGTGAAGAGAGGACAGAGCTGGGGCAGAGAGGCAGGAAAGGAGGAATCCTGAGTGGGACAGGGCCAGGGAGGGTGGGGGCGCTGATGAGGGGCTTGGAAAATGATTAGTCCCCCCAGGAGCTAGGACCACCTCCTCCGGGGGATTCTGGGAAGTGTAGGGAAGTAGGGGGTGGACAGGTGTAAATTGCAAAGAGACAGAAGGCCCTAGAGGTGCCCCCACAGAGTAGGGGGTACAGACCTTCCATGCTTCTCTCTCTAAGGGAACCCAGGATTTCTAAGTAGGAAAATGAAAAAGTCATTGGACAAGGTCACAAAGGTCAGCTCCCCCCTCCCCCTGCCAGGAGTCTCCTGCCCTGGATAGTGCCTGCCTGTGCTGTGTGTGCGCACGTGTGGGTGCAGGCATGAGGGTGTTGGCAGGGGATCCTGGAACAGGGTGGGCGTGTTCCCCCAGCATCCTCTGAGATACTCAGGAGAGAAGCAGCTCAAGCCACCACTGGCCATTCAGGCAAAGCCCCCAGAGTCCTGACTCCCAGCACAGGGAGCACAGAACTGCCTAGAAGGAAGAAGAGAGCAGTAGTGAGAACTTAGGTTGCCTAGCATCTGGCAGTGACACTAACAGCAGTGTGACCTTGGCCAAGTCACTGCTCCTTCACACTTGCTTTCCTCCTCTACAAGGACAGCGTGTGGGGCTCCGGCGCCCGGTACAGTACAGGAGCGCAGGCAGGATGTGTACAACGGAGAGTGTGGGGGGTGCTTCTGACAGCAGGCGAATACAGTATCAAGTCACAGTGAATCACATCCTGTGAGTTTTCAGGTCCTTTTCAAATCTTGTTTAAGAGCATGCAGCTGGAGCAGAATTGCTTTGCTTCAAAGAACAGCCCCACTGTTGATGAGAGGAACGACCTTGGCCCTCCCATTGTTCTGTGCCTTGATTTCCTCACCTGTAAAGTGGACAGAATAATAATACCCATCCTGGCGTCATTGTGAGGACGAAATGAATTATTATGTGTGAAATGCTTTGCACAGTGCCTGGCATTCCGCATGTCAGCAGAAAGTCTCCCAGGCTGCAGGGTGCTTCTGACCCTGGGCACTTGCTGGCCTTCTATGTTACCAAGAGAGCTGGCAAGCTACCAAGATTATCAGCTGAAACTGAGTAACATTTCATTCTGGCTTTATTCTTAACGCTTTCTTCTGATGATAGCAAGGGGATACTGGTTTTCTTTTTTTTTTTTTTTTTAAGATTTTATTTATTTATTTGACAGAGAGAGATCACAAGTAGGCAGAGAGGCAGGCAGAGAGAGAGAGAGGAAGAAGCAGGCTCCCCACTGAGCAGAGAGCCCCATGTGGGGCCCGATCCCAGGACCCTGAGATCATGACCTGAGCCGAAGGCAGCGGCTTAACCCACTGAGCCACCCAGGTGCCCCGGGATACTGGTTTTCTAGTTACAATCTTGACAGGGATAAATTTTAAATTTAAAAAGTTTCCTATGGGGCGCCTGGGTGGCTCAGTGGGTTAAGGCCTCTACCTTCGGCTCAGGTCATGATCCCAGGGTCCTGGGATAGATCCCCACATGGGGCTCTCTGCTCAGCAGGGAGCCTGCTTCCCATCCCCCCCCCCACCTGCCTCTCTGCCTACTTGTGATCCCTGTCAAATAAATAAATAAAATCTTAAATAAAATAAAATAAAAAATTTCATACTAATAAGGGGTGACTTCCCTTTCGGTTCCCTTTCCCATCGGATCTGAACGCTGGTCTTGGTGGAAAAGAGCTTATGTTTGGGAAAAGCAGGAAAAAGAACACCGAAGTTGGCCTCCCAGTGCTTACAGTCTCAAGCATATAGCTGATGGCCTGGTTTCAAACAAGGTAATGAAATAAAATAAAAATAAAAAGTAAAATAAAATAAATAAGAAGGGGTGATTTAAGAATATGACAAAATTTTTCCAAGTGGTACCCACTGTCTGGAGCCTGCAAACCCTGGTAACCTCATGACTCCAATCTTCTTTGACCTCCGATGATAGGACAGAGGCATCCCCGCCCTCAGCGGAGCTGGCACACCTGCACCCTCCTTCCGCTCCTCCCTGCCTCTCCTTGCAGTCTCCTCCCTCAGTCCCACGGCAACGGCGGCAACGGCCACTTGCTCTCCCCTCTTGCCCTCCTCACACTCCCGTTTAATCATCCAGAACCCCGCAGACAGCCAAAGCCGCCCTGGCTCTCCTAAGCCCTTCCTGGAACCGGCTTTGGCAGCAGATGAAAGACACCTCGCCACCGCTTATCGCTGCCGCGTGACCCGCGCTAGTGGGTTCCGTCCCGCCCCCCCCCCAGGGGCGGGGGATACTGGTGGCCCCGCCCTCTGACCCGTGGCCTGCCTGACCCTCCTCAAATGCACCCAGAGAAGATTCTGCGCCCCCAGTCCGCGCCCCGCCCCGGCTGGTCCAGCCCCGCCTTGCACCAGGTTAAGAGCCCCCCAGAGCCGGGAGCTGTGGACAGAAGCGCACTCGTGGGGGACCAGCCAGTCTGGTTGTCATGGCGACGGCGCGGTTGGCCTGGGCCCTACGGGCCACCTCCGTGGAGGAAGGCTGCGCGGTCCCCGAGGCCCTGGGGGTGCCCGGAGACTGAGCGGCAGCGCACGACGGCGGACGGCCAGGGGAGCCAGCCCGGGTCGCCGGCTCAGCACCGCCTGGGCCCCGGCCCAGCCCGCACGAGAAGGGCCGGAGGGCGCCGAGGACGACCTCCGCTCGCCTGCCGCGGAAGAGCAGGAGTGGACGCCGCCCCCGGCGCCCCCCGCCCCTCCCGACCCCCCGGGGCCCCCGGCCGGCCGCTCGCTGGTGCAGCGAGACATCCAGGCCTTTCTGAACCAGTGCGGAGCCAGCCCCGGGGAGGCACGCCACTGGCTCACGCAGTTCCAGACCTGCTACCACTCTGCAGACAAGCCCTTCGCAGTCATCGAGGTGAGCGGAGTCCGGCGCCGGCCCTGCCACAGCGAGGGGATGTATGGGGGCTGTCCGGCGACGTGTCGCCAGGCATGGCGGGACCCGCTGCGGACTCTGCACAGCGGAAGCGCGAAGGGGTGAGACGGTGCCCGGACGAGCCCCGGGCTGGGTGAAGCTGCGCGCTGCTCCCATAGTCTCACGCCCAGGCCAGGCGAGGAAAGTGGGGGACCGTAATCCCCCAAGTGTGATGCGCTGGAGAAGTCTCCCCACCACACACACACACCGTGGGCGCGGTTATGGGTTCAGATGGCAAGTGGAGAACTTGGACAGGAGCTGCCTGGGTTACCCCTCCCCCCAAGAACTCATAGAGTCCAAGGTCGCAGGGAGGCACAGAGGGAGGAACACCAATGCGAGATAAGGGGATGGCAAGACCCAACGGGGCAAAGGGCGAAGGAGGTGGGCGCCAGTAGCCAGGAATGGGGCCTGACTGCTCCCGGGCAGGGGGCACCGACAGGGCTGGGGAGAGGGGTGGTCAGGCTGCGGAAGTCAGGGCCAGTGTTGCCCCTTCTGAACGCTCCCTCCCCCACAGGTGGACGAGGAGGTACTCAAGTGCAGTAGCGCCGTATCCAGCTTGGCCTTCGCCCTGGCATTCCTGCAGCGCATGGACATGAAGCCCCTGGTTGTCCTAGGGCTGCCCGCTCCCACGGCGCCCTCCGGCTGCCTTTCCTTCTGGGAGGCCAAGGCACAGCTGGCCCAGAACTGCAAGGTGCTGGTGGATGAGCTGCGGCACAACGCCGCCCCTGCCGTGCCTTTTTTCGGCGGCGGCTCGGTGCTGGGCGCGGCTGAGCCCGCCCCTCACGCCAGGTTAGTGCGGGCCCCGCGTGCGCCCGGCGTCCTTAGACCTCGCCAGGCCGCCCGCCCCGCCCCAGCCCCGCAGGCCTGGAGGGGGCCCTCTTGAGCACGGCGTCTGGCCCCACAGCTACGGCGGCATCGTCTCCGTGGAGACAGACCTGCTACAGTGGTGCCTGGAGTCCGGCAGCATCCCCATACTGTGCCCCATCGGGGAGACGACGGCGCGCCGCTCCGTCCTCCTCGACTCGCTGGAGGTGACCGCGGCTCTGGCCAAGGCGCTACAGCCCACCAAAATCATCTTCCTCAATAACACAGGAGGCCTGCGCGACAGCAGTCAGAAGGTGTATCCCCTCCGTTCGGGCGCAGCTCGCGGGACCCCGGTCCCGGCTGAGTCCCTCTTGGGCTCCCTGCTCGCCTCCCCGACGGGCCCCAGAGTCAAGCCGGGTGGGTCGGGAATGGCTTGGTGCCCAGATCCGAACCCTCCCCAGCCGAGGACTCCGGAGGGTGCGAGGGTAAAGGGGTCCGTGGGGGTTAGGGGCGCAGTCCGCGGCCGGCTGCGGGCCAGAGGCTCACCCCCTGGGCCTGGACGCAGGTCCTGAGTAACGTGAACCTGCCGGCCGACCTGGACATGGTGAGCAACGCCGAGTGGGTGAGCACCAAAGAACGGCAGCAGATGCGGCTCATTGTGGACGTGCTCAGCCGCCTGCCGCACCACTCCTCGGCTGTCATCACCGCCGCCGCCACGCTGCTCACCGAGCTCTTCAGCAACAAGGGTGCGGGCCGCGCCGGGGGGGGGGGGGGCGGCGGAGGCGAGACCGGGTTTCGGGGGAGGCAGGCGGGTCTAGGGGAAGTAGGTGGGACTCCGCACGATGGACCGAAGTTGAGGGACAAACTGCCAGGAGAGAGCTTCTCCCCGTATGAAAATCCTGCACGTATCTCTGCTGACCGCAGAGATCACTTCATTGTGGAGATCTTCCCAAGAGGGCCACTGTCCCACTGGCCCCTGTCGTATCCGGACACCTCCCCCCCCACCCCCTCCGCCGACCAGGCAGAGCACAAGCAGGAGCGGATGGGCCCTGGCTATCGGGCTAAACTAACCCCTCGTGCTCCGCGCCACCCCCAGGGTCCGGGACCCTGTTCAAGAACGCCGAGCGGATGCTGCGGGTGCGCAGCCTGGACAGCCTGGACCAGGGCCGCCTGGTGAACTTGGTCAACGCCAGCTTCGGCAAGAAGCTCCGGGACGACTACTTGGCCTCGCTGCGCCCGCGGCTGCACTCTGTCTACGTTTCTGAGGGGTGAGCCTGCGGGCCCCAGAGGGCAGGGACCGAGGGACAGAGCTGGGCAGCTTGGGGCCTAAGAGAGGTCCCAGCCTGCCTCTCCCTTGCTGCGCCAGGTACAACGCGGCCGCCATTCTGACCACGGAGCCCGTACTGGGAGGCACCCCATATCTAGACAAGTTTGTGGTGAGCTCCAGCCGCCAGGGCCAAGGCTCGGGCCAGATGCTCTGGGAGTGCCTGCGGCGGGACCTGCAGACGCTTTTCTGGCGCTCCCGCGTCACCAACCCCATCAATCCCTGGTAGGTCCCGCCCCCCGCCCCCGCTCTCCACAGCCACGCCCCCCGAAGGCTGGGCTTCCCCCAAGGAAAAGGCTCCACTCGATGTGACCCCACATTCCCCAAGGAGCAGACCACACACGGAATCTGAGATTTCCCCAGAAGCAGAGCACACTTAAACACGCTCTTTCCCACTGCAGTGGATTCCTTGAAGACACTCCCTGACTCTTCCAGAGTCCTTAGAAGAGTCCTGATCCTCCAGTCTCTATTCCAGACCTAATGGCCAAGCGCTGACCCCAGGCCTACTGCATCTGCAGCATAATGGTCTCTCCTTTCTCTTTCCTTCTGCAACTATCCCCTCATCCAGCTGTGTGGGGACCAAGAGGTGAACAAGAACCCCTCCCCTGGAGGCGCAGAGCAAAGGACGTCCTCAGTCTAAACTTCCTAGCTTTGGGACTCTGGCAGGTCAACTAGCTTCTCCGGGCCTTAGCTGCTTCTCTGTGAAAAGAGCATACCACACCACCAGGCTCTAGGCGGCTGCTGTAAGGATGAAACCAGATAACAGTAGGGTGCCTAGCATGTAGATGGCATGCCTAAAAGCTTGCCCTAAAAGCTGCCTCCTTCCCCCCACCAGGTACTTCAAACACAGTGATGGCAGCTTCTCCAACAAGCAGTGGATCTTCTTCTGGTTTGGCCTGGCCGATATCCGGGACTCTTATGAGCTGGTCAACCATGCCAAGGGGCTGCCGGACTCCTTCTACAAGCCAGCTTCTGACCCAGGCAGCTGACCCTCACTGCCCGCCCTTCAGGCCCTGGGACAACCAGGGTGAATCAAAGTCATGCCTGCTGGAGGTGATGATCCCAGGCAGCCACAGGCTGGACCAGGCTTGATGACTAAGTGATCTGCAGAGAAGGAAGCAGCTCCTACTCTACTCTGCCCAGAGGGGGGCGCCCAAGAGGGGACAAGCCCAGAAAGAAGGGTGTGTCCAAGACAACCCCCACCCTCACCACTGGCTCCATAACTATAACCAGATGGCCTTCCATTTTCAGTCTAGAGATTTGGGAAGCTAGGGTCAGGGGATTGCCGGTTTGCCTTCTAGAGCTCTCCTCAGGGCCAACCTTAAAGGTGGTCCAGCCTCTGTGGCCTCCGTTCTGTTTTGAGGCTCCCTTATCCGAAATATCACCCCCATTTGCTTGATATTCCACCACTTACTTTAATTCCTTTGGGTCTTACAACTTTTCAGGAGGCCTTGATTAAAACACAAATACTTGTCTGAGAGTCAGCTCACACTTGAAAGGAAACGAGCAGTGACCTTCTGGGAGCAAGATCTTGAGGGCTGGAGAACCCGGGGGCTCCCAGAGGGAAGACAGGAGCTAAATGAGATGGAGTGCCTCCAAGATGAATGCTGTCACCATCTCCTTCACCTGGGTGTCAGCAGCCCCCAGTGGGGCTCCCCTCCATCCCACAGACCAGACTAACAGCAGCCCCAGCTCTCTTTCCAAGCAAGGCCCAGACTTGGATGTTTTCCCCTAGACCCACTGGAGGCTGTCTCCATCTGCTGAGAACACCTCAGCCAGCAGGAGTCCAAAGCCAGAGGTCTCATTCCGCATTTTTGACCCCCACGATGTGCCAGGCCCCCATGCTGGTCGCCAGGCTACTTTCAATCAGGAGGTGCATGGACAAGCAGGGAGAGGACCATCGTGGCACAGCAGGGCCATGACAGAACCAAACCCCAGGAGCAGCTTCTGACTTCCCTCAGAAGAGGGGTGACAGAGTGCACAGCTGTGTGTGGGCATTAAGACAGGCCCGACCTGGAATCCAGCTGTGGCTGCATTTGCTCTGTGGCTTGAGGGAAGCTGCTCACCTTCTCTGAGCTTCTATCTCCCCCATCTGTAAGATGTAAAATCCTCAGAGTGGACACTTAATGCTAGCCCCCCTGACCCCGCCAGCTGCCCTCACCAAAGATTTCTTCAAAAGAAACCAGGAGGATAAAAGGGGAGGCAAAGACAAGCTATGACACAGGGGCGATGGATCAAAGGCAGAATACAGGGAGGATCTTGACTAGACGCCCAAAGGCCTGTGGGAACCCTCAGAACAGGGCAGAGATCACGGGGAAACCAAAGTGGGGCTTAACCAGATGCGGTCTCTCAAGAAACCCAAGAATCAATCCCAGCCAATGGCAACGTGCCCTGCGGGGAGAACAGAGAAGCAAAGCCAAATGTCTATATAAAATGTTTATTTTTGGAGGACTGTGTGGTCTGGTCTTTGGGAGAGAACTCACCCCAACCAGGCCAACCATAGAGCTGGAAACAGCAGGCAGGAGGCAGGAAGCTGGCCGCTGCCTGCCCTACCACCCCCCCCCCCCCCCCCCGTACACCCCGGGCAGGGGCCTGCTCTGCTTTCAAGGTGGGGCAACAGCAAGTGCTGTTTCTGCCCCCAGCACACCCTGAGAACTCACGTGACTTCGGTGGCACCGGGCCCCTGGCTCCTCCCAGCCCCAACCACGTGTCAACACACACACTCAGTCTCGGTCTCCAGAAAGCACTGTAGAGCCTAGCTGCACTTGGCCAGGTTCAAAATGGAATTTTTCACATTTGCTCACTTCTGGTTCATGGTCTTCCTTCCTCTGTCTTCCATTCTCAGTAGCCCCACCCAAGCCCTGCCTTACTCCCTTCTCTGAGACAGGAGACCCAGGGAGCAGCTGGCCTCAGGTATCCCACTACCGAACAGGAAAAAGCCCTGTAAGGCATCGTGAGCAGGGCTCCCACCCACCCAGGGCCAAGCCCAGGTACCAGGGAAGAGACCTGCCTCTTACCAACACATACACACACAGCAAAGAACCAAACCAACAGAGTGGAAAGCAGAAGGAAACAACAAGGCCAGCAAGAAGGAAGGCGGGTGGCCCTCAGCGGCCTGCTGGCACCCATCTTGGCCTCTCCCCGTGCCACTCAGCCATCGGTGGCCAGGATGACGGCAGCCCCAAAGATGCCCACGCTCTCTCCAAGGAGCTTCATCTGGTTCCAGAACTCAACGCGCCGTGTGTTGTGCCAGTAGGTGACATTGCCATCAATGAGCAGCATGACTGGGGGCAGCAGAATGGCCAGGATCTGGGCAGCCAGGGTCACGTAGTAGCCCGACAGGAAGGCCAGGGCCAGGACGCCGTACAGCACGAAGAAGAGCTGGATCATCAGCTCCCCTCCCGGGAGATGGTTCAGATAGGCCAGCCGGTCCTCCTTGCTGTGCTGCAGCGAGTAGGCCTAAAGACACACCATCCTCTAAGTGTCTCCTGCAGGCTGAGGAGCCTGTCTGGGGACGGCTGGCCCTGAGATGCCACCTGCAAGTCAGCCTCTACCGGGGGGCCCCTGACTCCTGGCTCAGACCTGGGGGTCTCTAAAAGGAGGGCCTGCATCTCCCCCCACACAGGCTAGGGAGCTCCTGAGGTTAGGGCCTGTCTCTTTTCACCTTTGGGGCTCAGGAGGGCAGAAGCATGTCTCCGCTGCCAGACTGGGACTCTCACCTCTGAGTAGAGAGCTCTGCACATGGGATATGGTGCCCAGGAACCAAGATGAAGCCAAGTGACCTGGAGCCTGTCCAGGTCCCCAGGCACACTGGCTCCCCCTAGGTCATCCACTAGGGAGTACCATAACTCACTACCCCAGGCAACCCCAACCAACTCTAAGCAACAGAGTCCCATCTGGGGTCTGAACCCCACCAAACCTCTCCTTTGCTCCCTCTCCCAGTCCTCTGCAGGCTGAAGCCACGAGAGGACCAGTCCACCTTGTTCTCCTGACTCTCAGGCTTAGGACTGAACAGTCAATCCAACCTCTTCTCTCTCTGGTGGCAATAATGCTGGGAGAAGGGACCCTCAGCCAGGTCTCAGGCACTTGAACGGTCCCTGAGCCCACTAGCTGGCTGGGGCAGTGTCCAGGAGGTAGACCATCAGGAACTATATATGCAGGGCCTTATTCTGCCCACCTCCCTGGGTTCTGCCTCACTCCCAGGCAAGCACTTCCAGCCAACCTACCACGCAGATGAGGTAGATGCCCAGGAACACCTGGCCAGTGGACTGGAGGGAGCGGCTGCGGGGCTTCCGGCGGTACAGCTCCCCAGCGCCGCTGGCCAACACAAGAAAGCCGCCGATGATAGCAACTGTGCGTGAGTACATCCGGACCTGGACCGAGGCGAGGGAACCCCAGTCAGGAACTGCAGCCACCACCTTTCTCCTGGCTGTCTAGAGCACAGAACTGCCCATCTCTATACATCCCATTCCATCCGATGAACCCTCTTACTGTTTCCAAGTGTGGTGGGCAGGTGCAGTAGAGATAGAACTCTTTTTATCAGAACTGGAAACTGAGGCCCAGGGGATTGCTAAAATTGTCCAAGGTCCTACAGAAAGTGTCCAGATACCAAGAGTTGCCCCCTCTACACCTCCAGTGTACAGACTCGAATCCCAATGTTCTTTCTGCTATAGAGTAGTCTATCCCATTAAAAAAATCAGGGATCCCACTGTCCGGTAGTTGTTCACACATCTGCCACCCCCACTGGACTGACAGTCCCTGCCTCTGTCCAAGATTATCTACACACCTGCAGCACTTGGTACAGGTTCTGGCACTTCAGATTTACATGCTGCCCTATATTAATTAAATTTCATGAAATCAGATGGCTGCAACCAGTACTCTCCAAGGTCCCTTTTGCCCTATACTCTGACATTACTAACTAATGGCATAAAGGGTTCTGGTCTCACCTGCAATGCTAACTGTGGTGTAACTTTGGGAAAGTCTGTTTCTCATCTTTGCACCTCAGTTTTCACTCCCTGAAAGGCAGTCTTGTGTGGTCTCTGAGGGCCTTTCAATCTTGCAGTCTGTAACAATCTCCACAAGCCTAGGGGTTCTGCCTTCCCAGGCTTCACACTATGCACCTGTCTAGCACTATGCATTACCCAGCTGTCCCTGGCTGGACACTGGCCTCGGGCTCCCCAGACCCCTAGCGAAGTCCCGCCTTGGGCCGAAGTGCTCACCTTCAGCCAGTCCCCGTAGTGGACGTAGCCCCCGATGTAGGCGGCGTAGGTGCTAATGGCCAGCTGGAGGGCGGCCCCCAGCGCGAACCAGCGCCGCTTCACTCCAAAGGACATGAAGCTGGCGCACAGCACGGCCGCCCCCAAGTCGAAGTACAAGTAGGGCACTGGGATGTCGGGCTTCCTGCGAGCCGGAGAGGGGAAGAAGCAAAGAGGACAGAATGAAGCGGGAGAAGAGCCTTACGACCCCCTGAGTTCCCACAAGCTCCCCTGCGCCCCTGAACCGGAGGCCCTTCTCACGGCCAGGACCCCTGCACTACGCTCGATGCCCACCTTGCCCCAGTCCAGGGCCCCTAACAAGCCCGAGATCCCAATTCTTCCCCAGCCCAAGGGTCCCAACTTCTTCCCCACCCCACTGCACCCCCGTTCTTGGGACGGGCCGTACCGCTACCCCACCGCGCTCGGCGGCCGCGTGGGCCCGCTCACCGGCGTGCCTCGGCCCTCTCAGCGTACAGCATGAGCTGGCTGAAGCACCCCCAGAATGGGCAGCGTGTGAGCAACACCGAACCCAGCTGCATGATCAGCTGCAGCATCCACCGTCGCGAACCCATCTTCGACGCCATCTTGGGGAAGGGCAGTCCGCTGCGGCGTCACCCCCGACGGGGAGGCCGGCACCGGGATGCGACACGCAACTTCCGGATCTCGCGGGGCGGGGGGCGGTGAGGGCAGCATTTTTCCCCTTCCGCCGGGAAATAGTGCTCTCGCTCTCTAGTTCCGGACAGAAGGATGTGTTCCCGCTGCGGAGTTCAGCCTTTCTCCCTGCTCTGAGGCTTAAGGACCCGTCCTCGTGGCTTCCAAATTGAAAACTAGACTAGAGGAAGGAACAGTGGGTTCAGGATATCAGCGCCGTGGGCGAACTGGTGTTTGCTCCTAAACCTGGGCTCCAATCCTAAACCAAACCCTAACGGACTTGGGGCATATCACCTGCACTTTCTAAGACCCATCTGTAAAATGGGGAGGACATCCACTTGACAGCATAGTTCAGTGCTTTCAGTGTGGCAGTGTTGGTACCAGCTCATAGTAGGGGGTAGGTAGATGGTGTATACATACACAAAATCTCTCTTCTTCTATTTAATTTCAGAGTAAGGTGTTCCCTTGGCTAAGTCACTCATAGAGAAGTTTGGTCTCTGTCTGTCTTCCCTCTATCCCCTGAGAGAAAAGCAATATCTGATGTGGACACAGGGGACATCTCAAATCAGTCTATTCTCTCCAGCTCCAGTGCTCCCACTAACTACCATCTTTTATTGGTTTAACAGCAGCAGGCTTCCAGCTGGCCTCCCCAGCGTCTCCTTTGGCCTCCTTGTTAATTCTTAGCCCCCTATTTTATGTTTTCCTAACATCAGATACCCTTCCTTTGAATCCCTCAGCACAATGGCAATTATATATTTTAGATTCTTTGTTAACGACCAGATTAACCCTAGACTGTGAGCTTCGTGGGGGCAAGGACAGTCTCGGATTCCTGTTTACTATGTCCTCGCAGCCTAGTAGATGAGATGCATTCAGGAAATACATGTTAAATAGATAAATGAACAAAAGATGTGGCCAGTAGGTCTCATTCATGGTAGGTAGTCAGTAAGTAATTCGTTCAGTAAGTGGGCGAAAGTTCTGGGCACTCCAGGATTGCCACCACAAAGCCACCCCCACCTATCTTCCTGCACCCTCTACCACCCTGCCACACACAAATTCGTCTTCCAGTATTGAAGTTAAGACTACAAGCACTCCCACCAGGCTGTTTAATTCGGGTCTGTTTGCTTCCAGTTGCCTGAGATGGGGAGAGAAGCCTCATGTGAATTAAAAATTCCCACTCAGCCAGTAAAGCTACATACAACACCTCTCACATCTTATTTTTTAGTCACTGGAATAAAGTCTGGGCATAACAGAAACATGAGGGAGAGACAGATATATCCATCTAGGATATAACATCTAGGAAATGGGATCATTGTGTACCTATACGCTGGGGTGGGGGTGGGAAAGAGGAATGTCCAGACGAAGGGAATGAGAAAAAACTTGGATTAAAGGCCATTTTGTTTACCTCCCCCCATGCGCCAGTGACAACCACGTGAGGTAAGTTTTCCACAAGTACATAGTACAGAATCAAATTTTCCCTTGGTTTTATTTTTCCATCTCTTCACCCATTCCCAGTTCAAATGTGACAAGAATGCAGAGCCCTCAGGAGGAAGCCAAGGTGTTGAGGACCGGAACTGGGACAGTATACGCCCACAAAATAGTTGTAGGAGCCTGGCTGGGTTGTCCCCACAGGAACAAGACCCCTACCCCATCCCACCACCCTCATGACTTTATCAACAGCAGTGGCCAGGGACATGTGTGGGGAGGGGCAGGAGATGGATTCATGAAGTTTCCCTGGGTACCCCTCCCACCTTAATTCCCTCTGGTCTCCAGTCTCTGCCATCTACTCCCCTAGTCCCTAGAAGGTTGCTGAGAAGTACTAAGGGCCAAATCCCTTTCTAGGGTTGGGAAAGATGCTAGCATTGTGCTAAGGCAGAGACTAGGTGAGTGGGAGGAATGCCTGCGAGAGGAACACAGCCATTTGTTGCCCACCCCCCCCACCATTCTTCCCATTCCTGTCCAGGACTACAATTCAGCTGGAAAGACTTCTGAAGAACAGCCTTTTTTGTCCTCTACATCTCTACCTGCTGTCCACCTCTCTATCTGCTCTCCCTCCTCCTGCTGCCTCCACTTCCCTCTGCAGCAGCCCCTCCCTCTCCACAGGGCTCTCCCACTCCCCAGCTCCTCTGGAGCCCCACCTGGGCTTGTGCACTGCCACGCCGAGAGCCACAGTGACCAGCATGGTGCCCAGGGTATCCAGCACAATAGCTGTCTCAGGCAGGCAGAGCCGGGCCTCTGCACTACTCAGCACCACCCCCAACTGGTGAGGGCCAGGACAAGTCAGGTTGCCCAGGTTGACCACCACAAGTGCCACAGGTGGACCAGGTTTCCCAAAGGCCTACTGCAGGTCAGTCTTGCACCCAGGGGTTACTAGCCAGCAGCAGCCACATGCCCACCATCTAGGTGTCTGCAGTCACCTTGAAACTAAAGTGTGGCGATCTGTTGTCTACTAGAGAGAGGCTGCTCCGCGCAAACGAGGCTGCCGAGACCTCAGCCTCCAGCGCACTGATGTTACTCCTAGCCACGGGGGACCTCCAGGCCTGGCTTGGTGGCCAGGCCACACATAGCAGTTTCCAGCCAGCAAGAGCTAGTGTAGACAGAAGAGACCCCCAAGCCTGGCTCTGCCCAGCTCAGTCAGCCAGTTGGGACTCAGCTCGAACTGCTCAGGTTTCCCCAGGCCCCACAGGCTGCAGGGGTCCAGGATGATAAACAGGTTGTGAGAGAGAGCCAGGAGAAGCAGAGAGCCTGGGGTGGTGAAGACGTCCAGGGACAGGCGGGCCAGCTGGTTGCGGCTGAGATACAACCACTCTGGGAGACCCAGGCCCCCCAGCCCAATCCCACAGCAACACCCAAAGTCCCCACTCAGATTATCGTGGCTCAGCTCCAAGAGTCACTCTGCCAGAGAGCCTGAGAGAAGGCTGAGTCGGGGGAGAACCCCCCATACCTGACACTTCCTGTGGCTGGACAGGTGCACGGTGCTGGGCTCAATGCCACCAGATTCCTGAGTAAGGCCACAGCCACCATATGGAAGGAGTAGCCACACCTCCCCCATCCTTGCCCTATGAGGGGCTGGGAAGATGATAGCCTCAGGCCTGCATCAGGCTCATGGATACAGAGACCTTAGTGCCTTACTCCTCCAGCCAGGACTCTGGGGAGTGTGGGTGTGCTAGGGAGAGGAAAAACAGATACTATTCAGGGGTCTCACCGTTTGCCATGTCCCCCAACATGGTCTTATGGACACCTCCCTCCATCTCCCATAATTTAACCTGCTACCAAGGCTCTGGCAAGTGCCATTGCAGCCTGAGACCCCAGCATTCTGATCCTCTTCCCCTGCCACCTCTCATTCCCTTATGCCTACTAGGATGAAAAGCAATCAGGGAAGATGGCCTTTTTAAACCCCAGCACCCCCTCTTTCCTCTCACTCCATACCCACCCCCACTTATTTCCCACAGCCCAGGAGCACCTCTGCCTTTTCCTGGCCCTAAACACTCCCTGCGTCACTCAACCAGCCAACATTTGCAGAGTCCCTGTTCTGCAAGAGGACACAGCCTTGACTGGATCCTCGCTTAATCTGGCCACTGAGGTCAGAAGTTCAACGCACTCCCTTGTATTCCTGGCACCACCTGCCAAGTGCAGCCCCAGCCCAGGAATAGCAGTGAAAAGAATCTCAGCTCTAGTTACCTGCCCTCCTGGCCTCCCGCCAGAACCCCAGCCCCAAGCAGCAGAGATCCGATCTTAGGGAAGCCACAACGCTGAGGGTGGGGATGGGGCAGGGGGCAGGTTGAGGACATCTCCAAGGCTTTGTGGCCTTATAACCAGGGGAGCAGAATCCTGCCCTACCTAAGAACACCACTCCTCACTCCCCACACCATGGCCCTCTCCTTTTCAGCCCCACACCCTGGTCTATCGCTTGTCAGGATGGCAGCCTGAGGCCCCTAGGAGGCCTCCACTCACCACATCTCACATCCACAAGTCAAAAAGGGGCCAGGCATCTTCTCTTTCATTCTGTACTGCCTGCCTAAGAAATCTGCCATCATCTATCATCTGCATATATATATATATATATATATATATATATATATATATATGCATATATATTCATCCATCTATAACCCATCTTCTCTGGACACAAAGGAAAGAAATACTCTCTCTCCTTCTCACTGGGACAAAGGTCAAAATACTCTGTTCTGGCCTTTGAAGAGTGTCCAGCATTGCCTTCTGAAAACAGACTGGTCTGGGGACAGGGTGTCTGTACCCACCACTTCTGCCTTGCCCTAGGAGGCCAACCAAACAAGTTTCTTTCTGGGTTCCCTAGTGTGCTCACCAGCCCCACGCAGCAGGTCTTAAGAGAATCCTAATGGCCATATGGAAGACATGGTTACCAAGCGCAAGGCATCTCATTAAAGGCTTGATTTAATCCTCAACTGAGACACTCATTTTACAGAGGAAACTAACATTCGGCAAAGATACAGAGGCTGTCAAGTCACACTGCTGATCAGCGGCTGCGGCGAAAGCTGATATGACCTAGACCTGTCTGAATCCGGCCATGCGCCTAACCACCAAACCACAGCGACCAAGCCTGGGCCACTGTCTCACTTGCCAAACACCCCTCAAAAAATTAAGGTCTACGGGTGAATAACACAGATTATCACCAGAATGGGAAAAGCAGCTGAGCCACCATCAACCTAGAATATGAATCTGACCCTTTGGTTGATCAGAGTTGGGCCCCTTTGAATTAGTTCAAGGGATCTGGTTCAAGGAAATTATAGCGAAAAATTTGAAAAATCACTGTCAATAATGTTTAAGGGGTACCTGGCAAGCTGTTGCTGGAGTGTGTGACTCATGATTGTGGGATTGTTGAGTTCAAACCCCACCTTGGGTGTTGAGATTACTTAAAAAAAATAGAATCTTATTTTAAAATTATAATAATCTTTTTTTAAAAGATTTTATTTATTTCACAGACAGAGATCACAAGTAGGTAGAGAGGCAGGCAGAGAGCGAGAGGGGGAAGCAGGCTCCCCGTTGAGCAGAGAGCCCGATGCAGGCCTCGATCCCAGGACCCTGAGATCATGACCTACGCCAAAGGCAGAGGCTTTAACCCACTGAGCCACCCAGGTGCCCCCAAAATTATAATAATCTTTAATGGATGCCTGGGTGGCTCAGTGGGCTAAGCGTCTGCCTTCAGCTCAGGTCATGATCCCAGGATCCTGGGATCGAGTCCCGCATGGGGCTCCTTGCTCAGCAGGGAGTCTGCTTCTTCCTCTCCCCCTGCCCCCTGCTCACGAGCTAGCTCTCTCTCAAATAATAAATAAGATCTTTTAAAATTTTTTTCAAAATTAAAAATTATAATATCTGAGAAAATATTACAAACTGAAGGTTACCAGAGACGAGCTCACTCATCAAAAGTTCCAACTTTCATTAAGTCAGACAAGTGTAACAACAGATAACAAAATTCAGAAAGGTTCATTGAGCATGCTGTGTGAGCAGTTACCTAGGACACAGTGACTACCAGGTGCCTGCATGAGGGCACCAAAAGTAAGTTATACTCAAACAACTTCAATTCCTTTTTTGATAGGCTAACTAGATGACTATCACAGACAAACATCTGAATCTTATTAAAGTCTCTCATCACATTCCTTGCGATGATGAAAACACAGAAGACAGGATATACAAATTGGAATTGATACAACACTGGGATGGATAACTGCTATATTACAGAATCAAGATTTTTTAAAAGCTCTTAACAGGCTGGAATAGTTGGCTGAAAAAAGCCATTTCACGCTCCCAGTCACATCTGTGTGCCCCTCAGCCGGGGGCTGCGAGGAAAGGAAACATCCCGAAGAGCAGGGCCTGGCTTGCTGGACACCGGAGCTCTAGCCATGGCTCTAGAAAGGAGCTGCCGCTTACAGGACAAAAGGGCACAGTACCACCTGTTTCACAAAGCAGTGAGCTCCCCATCAATGAAAGAGGTCAAGTAGAGACAGACAGTCTATCGAGGATGCTAGAGAGAGGATATTTAAACTGGAAGATGCGGCGCCTGGGTGGCTCAGTCGGAATCACCGCTCCCCCACCCGGCATCCTGGGATTGAAGCCCTGGGTTGGGCCCCCTACTCAGCAGGGAGTCTGCTTCCCCCTCTGCCCCTCCCCGTCCCATGCTCTCTCTGTCTCACTCACTCTCTCTCTCAAATAGATAAAAATCTTTTTTTTTCTTTTTTTTCAAAGATTTCATTTATTTATTTGACAGACAGAGATTACAAATAGACAGAGAGGCAGGCAGAGAGAGAGGGAGAAGCAGGCTCCCTGCTGAGCAGAGAGAGCCCAATTCGGGGCTCGATCCCAGGACCCTGGGATCACGACCTGAGTTGAAGGCAGAGGCTTTAACCCACTGAGCCACCCAGGTGCACCCAAATCTTTTTTTTTTTTTAAAGATTTTATTTATTTGACAGAGAGAGAGCAAGAGAGAGCACAAGCAGTGGGAGTGGCAGGCAAGAGGGAGGGAGAAGCAGGCTCCCCATTCAGCAGAGAGCCTGAGGTGGGACTTGATCCCAGGACACTGGGATCATGACCTTAAGCCGAAGGCAGACACTCAACCGAGCAACCCAGGTGCCCCTCAGATAAAATCTTAAAAAAAAAAAAAATATATAGGGGCGCCTGTGTGGCTCAGTCATTAAGTGTCTACCTTCAGCTCAGGTCATGATCCTGGGGTCCTGGGATTAAGCCCCACATCAGGCTCCCTGCTCAGCGGGAAGCCTGCTTCTCCCTCTCCCACTCTCCCTCTCGCACTGTCTCTCCCTGTCAAATAAATAAATAAAATCTTTTAAAAAAAATTATAAACTGGAAGGCTGGACTATTCCCTATGAGCTGCAAAATCCCTGGCGTTTCTAAGTCAGGATATCTGTGCTGACCTTCTTATACCGCCTGGGCCATCCCTGGCCCAGAAGCCTCCTCTTTCTGCACACTGTTCACATACTGACTTCTGGCTTCTCCTTCCCATAGCCAGGACACAAGGATGACAGCGGGACACTTTTCAGAAAGAGTAATCTGAACAAAAGCCAAAGTGTATCTGAGAACAGCTTCCATCTGCAGGGGTGAAGAGTCCATTACTGGATCCCAGCCAAATTGCCCCTCCCCTACAGTGCCCACCTGATGAACACCCTTGGTTGTGCCCAGCTCTCCACCTTCTGTGTCTGCACCTCGGCCACTTGGTGGGACAACCTCAAGGTCACACAATGGGCATCTAGTTACACCCTAAATGCATGAGTTTGGACCTCAGCAACCACGCCATTTCTCCCGTGTCTACTGAACCAGTGGACATGCCCTCCTTCGCCCTCACCTCCCCGTCAAGTCTACAAACACCAGCAACTGTACAGTCTTCTCCTTCCTTCCTCTTTATAGCGGAAGAAGGGCTTCTTCCCATCAGAGGCCAAAACATCTGTGGCCACGGGTCTTGTCTACGACCTTCTGGAGTTCACGATGCGGTAATGACTCTGAAACACCCCAGCTGCAGCCCAGTCCCTGCTGAATGCCAGGCTTGTCACCCACCTGCCCGGCTGCCATCTGCTCTTCAGGGTTTCACGGGCAAGACAAATATGGCAGAACAAGACTCTTGATTTTTCCACAAACCTCTTCTTCTCTCATTGTTTGCCATCTACCCGGTAGCTGCTCTCAGTTCCTCTCCGCCCACCACCTCGGCCTCCAACCTTCTTCATCAGCAAGCCCTGTTCCTCAGCAAGCCCTGTTCCTCTGTCACCGCCACGTCGTGCCTGGATGACCGGAATGCAGCGATGTGATTCCACCTTTGCCCCTTGACAGACTAAAGCCCTCGACAGCTTCCAACCCTCGAACAGCTCCCCACTGTGCCAAGAACAGATTCCAGTCCCTATGATGGCAACGAGGCCCTGCCTGATCCGGCTCTTGTTCACGGGGCTTCAGCCACCTGTCTTCTAGTCATTCCTAAACACCCCAAGTTCCTAGCACCCTCACTTAGCACCTGCTGCTGCCCCTATCCAAGCACTCTTGGCTGGCACCTCGTTCAGATTTTGGCTTACATGACATCGCAAGGGACCATCCCAGAATGTTGTCTTCAGAGCAGTACCTGTACCTCCCCACAGTGACCATGAGCAGCTACCTGAAACCAGGACAGAGACCAGAACAAACGGAGCCAGACCCAAAAAGAAGCCACCACTTATGAGTCCCTCCACTAAAACTAACTGCAGAGTCAGCATCAGAAGGGTTGATGAGACAGGTTATTTGAGAAGTCACTAGAAATATGCCTCACGCTCACCTCACTTAACCAGTCAGGAAGTGAGTTAGTTCCCCGTTAGACTTTTCAACAAAATTGAAAATGACAGGAAAATGGGACGGGGAGGCCACAGCCCGCCCAGGGTTGGTCCCAGCCGCCAAAGTATACGCTCAAGAAACCTGAGGGAGAGCCCCGCTGCTCCCACCTTGCCCTTCACTGATCCCTTGTCCTCTTTTCAAGCTTGACCTCCAGCCTTCCTCAAATCCCACTCCATCCTGGATGGCTTTACATCTCCACTCAGGCAACTCATCTAGTTATTAAACTGGTAACTTTCGAACTTCTACCTTCAATTATATTCAACAGCCAGGTGCTAGGGAATAAAAGAAAAATGAGTAAGTCATTATCCTTGCCTTGGAGCCTCAAAATTCCCCATCAGACCACACAAGGAAAACCGTAACAAATAACTTATAATGCAAATCATACATGCCCCATGACGTGAGTGATACAACAAATTCTAGGAGTCGCTCTCCACCTTAATTGTCGAGGATGGCTCCCCAGGTGGCTCTGAAGCAAGGCATGGTAGGATAAGACAGACAAGATAAAATAAAACAGGCTGGGAGTAATCGGAGAGATCATCTATCCCTGTCTCTCTTCTATCGTAACAAGTCTAAGATGCTAAGATCAGCATGCCCTTCGTGAGCCGGGGATGAGGCAACCACAGCCGGCAACTTTCATCCAACATGAAGTGCATTGCATTGTCAGAAGTGCAAGGGGTAGGGATAAAGAAATGTTTTAGAATCTAGAAGTTACAAAAGATGTTAGCAATCAGGGGTGGGAGTGGGAAAACGTTTGCCTTATTTTCTAGCTTTCTGTAATGAGCCACGTAAGGCTTTTAAAATAAAAAAGAACAAACTTGTTTTGAAACTTTATTAGCAGTAGTCTATGACCCGTGGATGGCAGCCAAACAGCGTCCTTTTCTCCCCTGTAAGGTCCCCCGTGCTCTTATGCCAAACCCCTTAAGTTTAGGCTGTACATGCTGATGATTCCTTTTTTTTTTTTTTAAGATTTTATTTATTTATTTGACAGACAGCGATCACAAGTAGGGAGAGGGGCAAACAGAGAGAGAGAGGAGGAAGCAGGCTCCCTGGATCATGACCTGAGCCGAAGGCAGAGGCTTTAACCCACTGAGCCACCCAGGCGCCCCCATGCTGATGATTCTTAAAGGAGAAATCTCTGGCATGAGCAGCCTCCTCCAGCAGTGATGAGAAAGCAAACCATGTAAACAATGACCATCCTCCAATCCCAATTCCCAGACCCGCCCCTGCCTCTCTCCCCACCGCCGCTCACTCTGCACGTTGCAAGCTCTAGCCTCATGCGTTCTCACCACCGTGTCCCTTGTGTCAAGAAGACAGGCGGTTCTATCCCCGTGTAGGACTAAAAGATCTCAGTGTCTTCCTTTACTCACTAGTAGGTCTTGTGGAAGAACAGATTGCAACACACACACATTCTTAACTTCAAAAGTGTAAAGGGGCCTTTATCCTTCATCATGAGTTCCAGGCTGGAGCTCCTGACCTCAGACCACAGTGCCTGAGCAATTTTCAAAGCAGCAAGAAACTGCTCGGACTCTTCACAGGACAGACTCAGCATCGGCTCCCTGTGCGCATGCTACCTATAACCTCCTGACTGCAGCTTTGCCACAGCAGTAAACCCAAAGGCATGCGGCCATGGGGAGGGGAAGTCATTGAGCGCTGGGGTGGAGAGGTCTGTGTGTCCTGCAGAGCTACCTGCACACGGGTCATCAGAGACGTGAGCCCTCCGCACCATACTCTTCAACGGTTCAGTGCTCTTCCAATCTAGCGGGCCATTTCTGCCACTCTGCCCCGTCTGTGTCCCATCCTACACCTGGCAAACAAGTGAGCAGGGGACATGCCATCAGTTTGGGGGAATCTTGCATGATACCACTACATGAGCGGCGCTGCTCATGCCATCAGTTTGGAAAGTCACAGAGCGGCAGTAGGAGCCCACATGTGGATGTAGGCCTGAGGTTTTGTTCCAGCTCTGTCAGCAAAGGTAGCAGTGGTTCTCAGGACAAGTCACTTAGCCCTGTGGAACCCACTCTCCTTCTGTAAAAGGAGTGGTTTTCATATTATAATCAAAGGAATTCCCTTGGACTCCAGGGCAGAGGTAGAGGTGAGATCAGTTAGACAGAAGACAGGACTGAGACAACCCCCACCCTTGCTCAACTGCTTTACCTTATCAACCTCATTTAAAATGCCATGTAAGGGGCCCCTGGGAGGCTCAGTTGGTTAAGCCACCGCCTTCGGCTCAGGTCATGATCCTGGAGTCCTGGGATCAAGTCCCACATCGGGCTTCCCCGGCTCTGCAAGGAACCTGCTTCTCCCTCTCCCTCTGCCTGCCACTCCCCCTGCTTGTGCTGTGAAATAAAATCTTTTAAAATAAATAAATAAATAAAATGCCACATAAAGGGGCGCCTGGGTGGCTCAGTCGTTAAGCATCTGCCTTCAGCTCAGGTCATGATTCCAGGGTTCTGGGATTGACCCCCACATTGGGCTCCCTGCTCAGCAGGAAGCCTGCTTCTCCCTCTCTCACTCCCCCTGCCTATGTTCCCTCTCTTGCTGTATCTCTCTCTGTCAAATAAATAAATAAAATCTTTAAAAAATAAAAAAATAAAAATAAATAAAATGCCATGTAAAGCCAGGCTTCCAAAACAAAGCCAGAGCCTCTGACAATCTTCTAATCCAATCTCATCCCCAAACTCAACCGTCCAGGACCCAGGTAACATTTACAGAGCCCCTTCCGGTGGCAAGCATTTTAAAGATCTTTAGCCTTCCACACCAACAGTAGGGGACAGGTATGAGTTCCATGTTGACAGTGGGGAACCAAAGGCTCAGACTGGTGAAATGATTTACCCACAATCTCAAAGTGAGGAAAGGGAGGGTGGGGATTCCAGCCCAATTAGTTATGCCTCCAAGTCCTTATTCTTTCTTTACCTCACTGCCTTTTACACTGTCTTAACTCCAAATCTTGAAGTGCTTCAGGTTCCCCATCATTTCATAAACTAAAACTGAAGAGTCAAAAAAGTACTCCTTACCAGAAATAGTTGGTACCTACAGTCTTCCATTCACACCTAAAGACTAATGGGGAGGAAGTGACGGTGTGGATACATGACACAGACCTTCCTCCCAGGCTTCTATTTTCCATTAATCACATTCACTCCTTTAATGGCATCTCGTACGGTTTCTAGAGCTTACAAGGCCTCCCTTCTGCCTCCCTCTTTCACCTTTTCCAGAAGCTTACACTTCCATGCAGACTAAATTGAAGGCCTGGTACTTTAAATCTAGCTCTGGCCAATGGCAGAGTACCCTTCTCAGTCTTCTCGTTTTTCTTCCAAACAGCCCATAACAAATGGCCTCATGTATGTGTCCACCTCTCTGTGCCCCTACCCCACTCACACACACCTCCCAACCCTGGATCCCTTTCTCAAATTATACACTTTGCACTGTATTGCTGGGTGAGCTCCAAGGGGTGGAAGGAGACAGGGTAAAGAGTAGGAAGCAGAGAATCTAACGGGAAAGATTACTTAACACCCCCCTCCTTACACCCCCACCCTCTGGAGTCTCTAAAGCACGTACAAACCTGAGACATGAGTGATGGTTAAAAAAATTTGGGTTTTATTGTTTTTGCTAAACAATACTAAAAAAAAAAAAATTTCATTTTGAAGGCAGGGCTTGAATTATTTAATTTTGATCCATTTATTTAATTAAAAAAAAAAAGGAAGGGGAAAGAGATCATGGCCAAAAAGATAGCAGTTAACCCCCACCCCACCCCCAAAGCTCTAGCCAGTCACATGAGCATCACCCACTTCCCACTAGGTGCCTGATATTCAGCTGGTGGCACACTCGGCCCCACTGGACTGCCCTGAAGGCACAGGGGCACTGTGTGCCAGTTTTCGCGCTCAGCAGGTTAGTCAAACCAGACAAACTGGTGGGCTAAAGTCCAGAAGTTCTCTCCAGGTTTTCTGCCCATCGGCTGAGCACATACAAACTATCATAAGCTTGTAAAATTTAAGGGGGGTGGGGAAGGGCATAAGAGCAGGAGGTTGGTGGGAGAAAAGAAACTACAGGTCACCCAAGTTTTCTCCTGGGCTAGTGGCTCTGGATACAGACTTCGAGAGACCGGGAGAGGTGGGCTCCAGGTTTCTTATGGAAGAAAATCATCCTTCGAGGAGGAGCTGAGACGTGCCATGCAAAAGTTTTCTTCCTGCAGAGGGCACAGGAGACAGGGCAGCGGACTCTCCCATCTAGGAGACAGGAGAGTGGTGAGGAAGTTCTTCTAGTACCATGAAGTAAGACAAAAGGCAGAGGGAGAATCCTGAGGTTCTGGCCCAATGTGAGACGGGTACACACACACGGTTAAAGACTAAAAAGCCATCAGGAACCCTCACAGCCGAATCCCACCTGCAAACACTGGCTCTAGAAAGTGCTGCGGAAGATTCTTGCTGTGAACCAAGTCAAGTTAGTTGCCTGGCTATGGGTGGTGGGGAGGGTAATACGTTTTTATTTTTGAAGGGATGAGGTGGGAAGAGCGGCCATGATCTAGTAAAAAGAGACCTGCGAGAAGCAGAAAATATTTAGAGAACATTTTAATATATATTTTCATATATATATTTAAAGTTAAGAAAAATAAAACTAATTCAAGCCATGCCCTGTGCAAAAAAAGGAAAAAAAAAAAAAAAAAAGAAAGAAAAAAAAAGACAAATTTAAAGTGAGACCTCTGTCTGCTGCTCTAGTCTCAACTTAAGTATCACAGTCAGCTTGTTACTTTTATTTTGGAAGAGAAGATGTAAAAGTTTCTTTCGATCACTCAGAAGGCAAGTGTAGCCACTTATAAAAACAGAATGGCAGGGACAGACTAGGAAAGTCAGAGGTGAAAGGGCAGAGCAGGAAAGGAATTTTCAAAAATAAAATTAACAAGGTGACTGTTCCAGAAGGGGGCTGTGAAAAGGACATGGTGGACCGAAGTCTGTTAGTCAAGTAATGATTCAACTTTTAAATTATTCTCTTGTTCTTTTTTGTTGGGTGTTTTGTTTGTTCAAGTCTAAGATTTGGAAATGCCGACCCTTTGTTAACAAGAGCCAACAGGAAATATAGGATCCCTTCCCTCCCCCGGCCTGCCTCCGCCGAAGCCACCACCATCGCCTCGTCGGCTGGATGCTGGAAGAGTCCTCCGTGTGTGCGGACTCAGGATGACAGGGCAGCCTCCTTCTGTGGTTGCTGGGCTTGTGAACGCTGCAGTATCTTTTGGCTTTCCACGTCTCTAAAATGTTTTTCAACCTGAAAGAGACCAGTTCAGCCTAGGTCAGAACAGGAGATGGGCACCAAGGCCTCCCAAACAGTTCACGCCAGGCCTCCACAGCCTGTCCTGGCTGTCCAGCTCAGGGACCATTCAGGCCCCTCCGCCCTCGCTATCTGCGGGCCTTCTTGGCCAGAGAGAGGTGGCGGCCTCTTTGTTTCAGCCGCATGTGCTGTACCTTCAGCTCAGACGGTCTAAAAGAAAGTGAACCGATAAGCTCAAACGCAGTATGAAAAGAGATTATTTTGACCCCAACTCCCTCTCCCCTCTTCATGTAAGTGCAGAAAAGCTGACGGGGAATTAACAGTATTAGACTTTTTACACCCACAATGTTGGTCTCTCGATGCTCAGAGTGTTTTTACAAATGCTGCAACTCACTCGAGACAGTCACATGACATATGCAGGGTCACAGACGCCAAAAGCAACTGATTGATACCAACCAGCCCATCCTGAGAAGAACCCAGCCTGGGAGGAGAGGAACTGCTCAGGCGCAGTCCCATGGAATGGTCTGGCTAATTCTGAAAAGCCACACCGCCGAGGACATGGGGCTGAGCGCTCACTTTATCGCACTGCCCAGTGGGTTCCATCCCCACACAAGTGGCCCAGCCAGAGCAGCGGAGCACTGCAGCGCAGGGGGCAGGGGACTAGGCAGGGCTGCTCTCGGGCTGGCATGTTGGAGCAGGCAGAGACCGCAGCACAAGGGCCTGCCCTGAGGCTGGAGGGGTGAAGGCCAAGGAATCATCCTCTCTCTAAAGGTTCACAGCTCCTTTACTTACTATTTTGCGTACATGGCTCAGTGCACTCCCCTCTTTGCCTTTACAGTTTTCCACTTGATATGGGGGTGTAATAACAACTTCTTCCATGACTACGATGTTTTTTTCTTGCCATTTACAGTCTTTAATGCTGGAAGGAGAAGAAAGCAGGTGAAAGTTGCCTCTTGGAGGCATCCCACACCTCCTGCCTGATGAATAAGTAACTCGAGAAAACTGACCCCAACTTCTCAGCTCTCAGCTCAGACAGTAACCAGATGCCAGCAGCCCACAGGGCGCAGTAGCCAAGAAACAGCCCCTGGGCATCACTGGCTAGGAAAAGCAATGACGCGACGCACATTCGTTCCAAGGGGAGCCCAGAAGAATTACTCGGAAGCACTGGGGACCTAGAAAACCAGAGAAACCTTGGTGGCAGCCTCAGCAGTCCAATCCAAATTGAATTCAAATGAACAGAGAGGCTCAGGCCACTAGATTCAACTAAAGTAGCAGCCTAGGGCAGGGGCTGGCAACCTTTTTCTATAGAGTCAGACAGTAAGTATTTGAGGCTGTGAGCGCCATCCAATTTCTGTCACAACCACTGAATTCTGCTGCTGTGCCTACTACAAAAGCAGCCACAGATGATACATAAAGAAATGAGTTGATCTGCCTGGAGTTTGCCAACCTTTGACCTAGGGGGAAACAGCACCTTTAGAAAGACAGGAAAAGAAATTCCCCCAACTTGCTATGATCTGCACGCTGTCCCCTACCTCCCGAAACGGAAACCGCTCCTCGAACCAGCCCCTCTCAATTATCAGACAGCTGGGCACTTGCCAGACTGGGAAAACCCATTCCAGTTCACACTTGGGGAAGCGCAGGGCAGCTGATATTCCTCAGAGTTCCCTCACATACCTGTAAATGTTCAGACACTCATTCCACGGCCTCAGACAGCTCTGATGCCAGCTGCCATCTGTGCACCAGACCCAGGTGGTTAAATAGGGTAACAGAAGGCAGCAGGGGGGAGGGGGAGTGTCAAATGTTTCAGTTTTCAGCAGCTAGGGAAGCTAGTGGAGAGTCAAATGACTTCTGCTGTGACAAAATGTCTTTTAGGAGGTGGTAATAAGGTGGCCTTCTGCTTTCCCTAACTCCCTATATACACCCCGATGTACAATTAATTAGAAAGAGACAGACATGTAACTCTCCCTTAGTAAAACTGCATCAGCTTCTGGAGAAAGTTACAAGGTCAAAATAATAAAGAGAAAGAAGCCACGAGTTCTAAATTATTGAATACCAGTTCTGAAAGGGATCTTCAGGAAAATCCAATCCCAAACCAAGTTTTGCACATGAAGGCACTGAAGGCCAGGGAAGACAACCTGCCCGAGACTCCACCGTCCTCCTGTTACGGGAACACCCACATCCCTGGACACCGAGGTGCTGCTGACACACTACCCAGCGCCTCTGCTGACCTTCAGGAACGCGACTACCACACAGCGCGGCCAGGCAGCATCGCCCCCGGGGACAAGGGACCCCTATGCTCCCCCGACTCACGTCTTGTGTATGGTCTGGAAGAGCTGCTGGCCCTCTAGGGAAACACCAGCGCTGATTGCATAGGCCTGGCTCAGCTTCTCCTCCTTCTCTGTCCGTGCTTTGCTGGCAAGCTAGGTGGGGGAGAGGAAAGAGACTCAGAAAAGCATTCACCTTCATTCTTCCCAACAGTCAGGACCTGTTGAGGAAAGGAGGCTAGGAAAGACTGGTTTGGTAGCTTCAGTTTTCTCAGAGTCCAAAAGTGAAACAAACACACTGCAAGATGCCTGAGTAGTTACCGCTACGGTGGCAAACATTCCTTCCATCCACTTACTGAGCACCCACCAGGTACCCATGTGCTGTGCTAGGCTAGAGATACAGCACGGAGGCGGGGACTGGACAGAGACCACGAACAAAAACAGAGTAACTTCAGACGGTGCTAAAAGGAGCTAGGCAGAAAATAAAGCGCAGCAATGTTACACAGTGGGACTGGGAAGTGACCGTCGGAAAAAAAGGTAACGCACACATATCTATGAAAGGAGAAAATTAAGAAATTTTATCAGCCACTGCTAGAGTCTCAGGTTCAGAAATTAATGTCTACGACACCTTCAGAGACCAGAATTTTAGGTTCTAAAGACGACCTTTCTGGTAACACTATCTGTACTCACACGGGGAGCCAAAATTCAAGTAAACCTAACCCATGGATACTGCCGACCTTCAACTTAAGCTATCGATATCCTACTCTTTAGAATATGGAATGGTCTGCATTCTACCTTATGTTTGTTCCTTATCTGCCCTCTAGTGGAACGCTCACAAACTTATCAAAAGAAATTCTAACAAACTCTAGTACAGTAGTTCCCTGCCCCTCCCCTCCTCTCATCCAGGGTCAACCTTGGTCTGGAAACAGCTGACGCTCCTCCATCAGGTCAGGTCAACAGTAACCTAATGCTACATTACAGTGCCTACATCATTCACCTCATTTCATCACATCACAGAGGCATCTTATCACCTCCCATCAGCACAAGAAGGGTGAGTAAAAACAATACAATGAGGTATTTTGAGACAGAGAGAGAGACCATATTCACGTAACTGTTATTACAGCATATTGTTATACTTTTTCTGTTATTAATAGTTATTGTTGTTAGTCTTTACTGTGACTAATTATAAGTTAAATTTTATCATAGTTATGTGTGTACAGGAAGGAAAAAAAAAAAAACTAATACATATAGGGCTCAGTACTATTCATGGTTTCAGGCATCCTCCAGGGTCTTGGGGACTACAAACCCTGCAGATAAGGGGAGACTACTGTAGTCTACTAAAATCTAGTAAATCCCTCCCAACAGGGGTGGGTTGCCCTGTCAACCCCTATTGTCCCTCTAATACACTTCTAGTCCCCACCCTACTGTACTGGCTGCTAGAGACTCCAGAAGTACAAATTCGTTTCAGTATAAAGCAAAACAAATGTGCTGGAAAAGATGGTTAAAATGAAAGGCAGAAAATACATCTGAAAAGTCAAACAAATGATTTGGAGATTTTTCAGGCCCACGAACATGAGCACCTTAGTGTACCGATGCTGCAGCTAGTACACTAAAGACCTATGCACAGACACACACATGAGAACACACAGTTTGTCCCCAAACACCAGCTCCTTAAAATAGAGTCATACCTCATATACATCCCCAAAGTACCTGGATATTTGGAATTCCTAAACATTTCTATTCTATTTTAACAGTGACCCCTCAAACCCTAGACCAAATACAGTTTTAGAGGCAAAGTGTCTAACTGTTAGCAAAATGAAGCACTTTATTAAGGTGTGGGTTTGACTATGAAGAAGAGAAAAAGAGACCTTTGGGTTATGGGGAACCCTGCCTCTGAGTTTCAAAAATCATCTCAGGGGTGAGGGGTGTGAACACAGAAGAGAGAGGTCATGCACGCTGTCATTTCAGTGTCCCCAGGGAAAAGAGGAAAGAAAGGCCAGAACTCTGCAGTGATCTGAAGCCTGAGCTCCCTTTTCACATAGTCCCAGCATGTGGAGAGAGACAAGTACAGCAGCACTCAATAAATAATCCTTCAAGCCTGGTCCTGCCATTCTGGCCCTACCAGGCTAGAACTCCACAGAGAAAGAAACGCACAGGCTGACAGTGTTCCCCGGAGCCTCAGCGATCCCAACTGCAGCAAGAGAGCTCTCAGTCTCCACAGGAAAAGAACCGCTGATGGTGTATTTTAAGCAGCAAAAAGCAAAACTTAGTCACCCAGAAAACCCTGATAACAAGGAGTTTCCTTGAGTCTCACTTGCCAAACAACCCTGTAGAAAATCCGAAGTCTACAAGGAAAAAAGGGAAAACCAGGGGGCAACAGCGCTCCCCTGGATTAACCACACTCTCGCAGGGCTCCCGTGGGGCGCAGGGGACCAGACAGCTGTTTACCTTACCCTGTGAACAGGCAGGAAGGTCTCACGTGCAGGTCTTTTTAAAAATGTTTATCCCTGGGGCGCCTGGGTGGCTCAGTGGGTTAAAGCCTCTGCCTTCGGCTCAGGTCATGATCTCAGGGTCCTAGGATGGAGCCCCACATCGGGCTCTCTGCTCAGCGGGGAGTCTGCTTCCCTTCCTCTCTCTCTGCCTGCCTCTCTACCTACTTGTGATATCTGTCAAATAAATAAATAAAATCTTTAAACAAAAAAAGTTTATCCCTGGAGCGCCTGGGTGGCTCAGTCGGTTAAGCATCTGCCTTCAGCTCAGGTCAGGATCTCAGGATCCTGGAATCAAGTCCCACATCAGGCTCCCTGTTCTGCAGGGAGTCTGCTTCTCCCTCTCCCTCTGCTGCTCCCCCCATTTGCATTCACTCTCTCCCTCACTCTATCAAAATAAATAAATGAAATATTTAAAAATGTTTATCCCTGGATGCCTGGGTGGCTCAGTGGTTAAGTGGCTGCCTTCAGCTCAGGTCATGATTTCAGGGTCCTGGGATCGAGCATCACATCAGGCTCTCTGTTCAGCAGGGAGCCTGCTTCCCTCCACCCCCCGAAGTAGGCCTCTCTGCCTACTTGTGATCTCTCTCTCTGTCAAATAAATAAATAAAATCTTTCAAAAAAACGTGGGTGCCTGGGTGGCTCAGTTGGTAAAGCAACTGCCTTTGGCTCAGGTCATGATCCTGGAGTCCCAGGATCTGAGTCTCGCGTTCCCTGCTTAGCGGGGAGTCTGCTTCTCCCTCTGACCCTTCCCCCTCTCATGCTCTCTCTCTCTCTCTCAAATAAATAAAATCTTTTAAAAAAATAAACTTTATCCCTGAAAACCAAAATCATCTCCCTGTGTTGGATCAGACAAAGCTGCTTCTATAAAGCTTGTGTTGACTAGACAAGAGAGGATACCCCCAGCAAAATATCCTTGTCACCTACATAGCAGATTAAAAACTAACCTCACCCATTCAGTAAGAGAGGAAATGGCTCAGGAAACCAGGCACCTATGCTGAATGTTTAAGAACAGAACTGACAAATTTAGGCTAGAAGAAGAAGGAAAAAGGCTGGGAAAGGAGTCACTTTTGAATTCTTGCCAGAGGCAGAATAAAACGTATACAAATCTCAGCCAGAAGTGATTCCTTTGGACAGCCTGAGTAACAGCAACAGTTAGAAAACAAGGATTTCAAAATACGCTTCTAGCCCCCCAAAATACCAGGTGTATAATCTCCTCTAAAGGCTCTGAAAGCAAAGGAGAATAGACTAGGTGATTCTCTATTTCAACTCATAGTGCAAACAGGTCCCAAATGCTAAATGATAAAGTGCCTTAGAGGGGCACCTGGGTGGCTCAGCTGGTTAAGTGTCTGACTCTTGTTTCAGCTCTTGGTTTCAGCTTAGGTTGTGATCTCAGAATCGTGAGATCAATCCTGCAGCAGGCTCTGTGCTCAGTGCGAAGTCAGGTTGTCCCTCTCCCTCCATCGCCCTCTCTTGCTCTCCAATAAATAAAAATCTTTACCAAAAAAAAAAAAAGAGAGCCTTAGAAAAGTCAACAGAGGGGCGCCTGGGTGGCTCAGTGAGTTAAGCCTCTGCCTTCGGCTCAGTTCATGGTCTCAGTGTCCTGGGATGGAGCCCCGATTTGGGCTCTCTGCTCAGCAGGAAGCCTGCTTCCCCCTCTCTCTGCCTGCCTCTCTCTCTCTCTAATAAATAAATAAATCTTTAAAAAAAAAAGAAAGAGAAACAAGATGGGATTGGGAGGGAGACAAACCATAAGTGACTCTTAATCTCACAAAACAAACTGAGGGTTGATGGGGGAGGGGGTTGGGAGAGGGGGTGGGGTTATGGATATCGGGGAGGGTATGTGCTATGGTGAGTGTTGTGAAGTGTGTAAACCTGGCGATTCGCAGACCTGTACCCCTGGGGATAAAAATATATGTTTATAAAGCTGTAAAAAAAAAAAAAAAAAAAAAGAAAGAAAGGATGAATCCCCAAGTTTTGTAGCAACATGGACGGGACTGGAAGAGATTATGCTGAGTGAAATAAGTCAAGCAGAGAGAGTCAATTATCATATGGTTTCACTTATTTGTGGAGCATAACAAATAGCATGGAGGACAAGGGGAGATGGAGAGGAGAAGGGAGTTGAGGGAAATTGGAAGGGGAGGTGAACCATGAGAGACTATGGACTCTGAAAAACGATCTGAGAATTTTGAAGGGGTGGGGGGTGGGAGGTTGGGGGCACCAGGTGGTGGGTATTGTAGAGGGCACGGATTGCATGGAGCACTGGGTGTGGTGCAAAAATAATGAATACTGTTATGCTGAAAAAAATAAAAAAATTAAAAAAAAATAATGAATACTGTTATGCTGAAAAAATAAAAAAATTAAAAAAAAAAAAAAGAAAAGAAAGAAAAGTCAACAGAAATCAGAGTAAACTGACTGTATTTCAATTTGCCCCAGTATCCTCAATTACTCTACTTGTACCTGCAATTGTGCTCTGGGGGATCTGGATGCAATGCAAACTTTGAAACCTCCTGCTGTCTGTTTATGAATTGTATTTTCATGGCAATCTGAAAAATGTTTTTATCTGATTCAGCTACATAGATCTGCTTTCACCCGGAACTTATACAAAGGGGTAAATTTCTCCCTCAGAGGAGCCTAACAAACAGGAACAAGGATGGTTACCCTCACAAAAGGAATCCAGAAGTCTTCTCTCAAAACTGGGAGTGAGATTACCTTGCTCTTTTTAGGCATGTTCCTGACAATTCATGAAAACTGTAGATAAGCCTCCTTTTGTAAAGCAAATGACTATCACTCTACCCTCAAGTTAGCAGTTACTTAGGTTTGAATCCCCCCCACATCACTCATGCATATGTATAAATGGTCCAGTTACTCCAAGATAGTAAGTTTATAGTTACTGTCAAACCACTAGAGGGAACCAATAAAAGCTGCCCTCAGTAGAGGTATAGGGTGTACCTTTTATACCTGGGAAGATTGGGGCGCCTAGGTGACTCAGTGGGTTAAGCCTCTGCCTTTGGCTCAGGTCATGATCTCAGGGTCCTGGGATCAAGCTTCGCATCAGGCTCCATGCTCATCAGGGAGCCTGTTTCCCCCCACCTCCCGCCTGTCTGTCTGCCTACTTGTGATCTCTCTCTGTCAAATAAACAAATAAAATCTTAAAAAAAAACAAAGACAAAAACAAAACTGAAGTACTAGCTGTTGAGAATCTCCAAGACTATTAAAGGCAGCACTTTACAAACTGAGTTCAGGCAAAATGAGAAGCACAAACCTACGAGTACTTGTTACTGATGTGCATGTGGCTTCATTGAAATGACTGCACAGGGGCACCTGGGTGGCTCAGCGGGTTAAAGCCTCTGCCTTCGGCTCAGGTCATGATCTCAGGGTCCTGGGATCGAGCCCCACATTGGGCTCTCTGCTCAGCAGGGAGCCTGCTTCCCTGCCTCTCTGCCTGCCTGTGATCTCTGTCTGTCAAATAAATAAATAAAATCTTAAAAAAAAAAAAAAAAAAGAAATGACTGCACAAGACAACCTGTGCTCACCTGCCTCTCCTTTTATTTTGTATGAAACCCAGTGGAAACAGCTATTCCTGGTCCACTAACCAGTGCTTCCTCCCGTGGCCGTTCTGGATATAGCAACTTGATGTGGGCAACGGAGAAAAGTATGTGAACTTGATACAAAGTACATCAATATTAAAAGGCATCTAGTCATGCCTGCTGCGGGGTAACCCGTGAATGAGTGAACTAATGCACAAACCTCTCCTCCTACACTCAGTGACAAGGAGAAAAGCAGCCACAACGACAAAATCCCAAGCGATACGCGCTTCATCTTGTTACTGAGTCACCAGCTGGGCCAGCTTAGCCCCACACCCCCAGACCGGGGAAGCACAGGCGCTGTGGGGAACCCAGACGGGTTCCTACCGCAAGTATTTAACAGGCTGCGACAGCTGAGACAACAAGGAAAGCAGAGTCCAAAGAGGAACACACTGGATGTGACCTACTGACTCCAATGAGCCACTCTGAGTTTGTCTCATGTGTGCACGCGGGCCGTCCGGCCAGCTGCCCTCGCACGGAGGCGATGAAGCACTGCAGCTGCCACCCGGGACCTGCCGGCACTGGCCGTGACACCTGTGGGAGGCGGACGGATGACAGACCACGGCGGCCGAGAGACCACGGCGGCCGAGAAACCGCGGCGGCCGAGAACACCAGCATCCTAGGGCGGGCGCTTGCCTCTGCTGTCTCCATCCTGGGGTGCGCCCTCAGGAAGCCCTCCGTCCTAGCTAGCAACAAGCAGGCTCTCAAAAATATTTGTTCCAGCCTCCGATCGGTATCCCCAAGTCTTCCTGTTCCCTAGCTGAAAGCTCCTGTCTGACAGTTTCAGTAAAATACTGTTCTTTACAGCTTCGGGTAGTTGGGAACTCCAAAAATAGAGTACCCCACTTGTCTTTGTATCTTAGAATATATAATAATGTATCAAAACACTGAATCAAACAGGAACTGTAGAGCCTCAGAGGCTTGATAGCTAATATTAAAATTCTAAGAGCCAACCTGCTGAGTGAAAGCCTACTCCATCCTAGGCACCAAGCTACACACCTCACGTGTACTGAAACATTTAATCTGTACAACGGGGCGCTGAGTGGCTCAGTCGGTTAAGCATCTGCCTTCGGCTCAGATCGTGATCTCGGGGTCCTGGGGTCGAGTCCCATGTTGGGCTCCCTGTGGGGGGGGTCTGCTTGTCTCTCTCCCCCTGCCCTTCCCCCCACCCCACTTGTGCTCACTCTCTCTCTAGCAAATAAAATCTTAAAAAAAAAATCTGTACAAGCCTACAGAATAGGGACTAAAATTCCTCCTACTTAATAGATGGAGAAACTCAGTGACTTGCCCAAGTTTACCAAGCCTCAAGTGGGAATCTGAATTTCAACCCAGTCTGACTCTTAATCCTGTGCTACAAACAGCTTCACCTAAGTCTAAATTATTGTTGAAAATATAAATTTGAATGCAAAAGAAACTACTTTCAGAAAGGAAAAACATTTTTTTTTCCAGAAAGGAAAAACTTTTAAAACTCAGCTGCCACCTTCTCTTCTTGTCAACGCATTCTGGCATTTCCACCAATGTCCCCAGTTCAGAACACAGCTGTCTGCCTTCTAGAGAAGGACTGCTCTTATCTGAAAAGGGCCCCAGTCTCACCCTGAACGTCAAGAACATTATTTTTTTGGTTTTGTTTTAAAGATTTTTTTTTATTTATTTGAGAGACAGAGATCACTAGTAGGCAGAGAGCCAGGCAGGGGCTGGGGAGGGAAGCAGGCTCCCCGTCGAGCAGAGAGCCCTATACACTGCGTGGCTTGATCCCAGGACCCTGGGATCATGACCTGAGCTGAAGGCAGAGGCTTTAACCTACTGAGACACCTAGGCGCCCCTTTATTTCTTTTGTTAAAGGTAAATCACAGAACTGTTTTTCAGAAAACATATCTTGTGTGAGAAAGAATTTCAGGCCAATTGTAAGTATTCCCTGGACCCTCATTTTCTTTCTATTTTTTTCAAAATATTTATCTAGGGGCGCCTGGGTGGGGGGAGTGGGGTTGAGTATTCTCTCCGTCTGCCCCTCCCCTGGCTCATGCTACCACTTTGAAATAAATAAATCTTAAAAAAAAGAAAGAAAGAAAATGGAGTGCCTGGGTAGCTCAGGGGGTTGAGCCTCTGCCTTCGGCTCGGGTCATGATCTCAGGGTCCTGGGATCAAGCCCCGCATTGGGCTCTCTGCTCAGCAGGGAGCCAGCTTCACCTCCTCTCTGCCTGCCTCTCTGCCTACTTGTGATCTCTATGTCAAATAAATAAATAAAATCTTTAAGAATAAAGTTACATTGAGTGCTTTGAGCTAAGATGAAAAACACCCTGCAAATCCAGAAGGCCATAGAGACGTGATACTTGTTAAACCATCATATTGCTACTGTACAGTATCGACCAGCCTCAAGTCACAGTTAGTCCACAAAGCCTAAGGTTTCTCTCTCCCTGGCTTAAAACGAAAACTAGTTTTAAGTCAGTGGTTTGTTAGCAATTTGTAATTATGTCACCAAACACAATTCATAACTCTAACAGAAAACTAAATTTCCAGGACACTAAATTAATAATTTCCTACTCCAGAGACCCTAAAAGCAGTACTGCTGTGGAACTTCTAAGTGGCCCTTCCAGAGAGAAAACTGGCTAAGAAAGAAGCTAAAATCTGACCTCAACAATCTGAGAGAATCCACTCAAATTAGCCAGCTCACACGTGGCTGTGAGGATTGAGGGAGACAGCCCAGGTGAAAGCTGTAAGGGAGCTGTAAAGCACTGTATAAATATTAGCTGTTAACACTGTTACTATAATATCATTATTGTTAGCACAGAGGTGGTTTGTGGGTCATTTCAGAAAAATCCATACGATCTAACCTTCTTTTAGCCAATGTGCTCTCTCCTTTCTGGTTTCTGTAAGAGCTGCTAGACAAGTTGTAAGTCCTAAACAGAACATCTTCCAAAATATAACTAGAATAGTAAGTTGGAAATGTCTTTAACTCTATGTGCCCAAATGGGGGCACTACCTATGGAATAAAGAGCTGGGGCGCCTCAATCATTAAGCGTCTGCCTTCAGCTCAGGTCATGATCCCAGGATCCTGGGACAGAGCCCCACCTTGAGCTCCCTGCTCAGCAGGAAACCTGCTTCTCTCTCCCACTCCCACTGCTTGTGTTCCCTCTCCCCCGTGTCTCTGTCAAATAAATAAAATCTTTAAAAATAAAAATAAATAGGGGCGCCTGGGTGGCTCAGTGGCTTAAGCCTCTGCTTTCAGCTCAGGTCATGATCCCAGGGTTCTGGGATCGAGTCCTGCATCGGGTTCTCCGCTCTGCGGGGAGCCTGCTTCCTCCTCTCTCTCTCTCTGCCTGCCTCTCTGCCTACTTGTGACCTCTGTCTGTCAGATAAATAAAATAAAATCTTTTTAAAAAAATTAAAAAATAAAAATAAATAAATAGTTGATTTGGGGTGCATGGGTGGCTCAGGCAACTGAGTGTCCAACTCTTGATTTTGGCTCAGGTCAGGATCTCAAGGTGGAGAGTGAGCCTATGTCAGACGCCTCCATGGCAATGAAGCCTGCTTAAGATTCTCTCTCCCTCCCTCTGTCCCTCCCCCACTCCTACCTTCCCTCCCCTCCTAGGGAGCACGTGTGCTGCTTTCTTAAAAAAATAAACAATTGCTTTTATTCAGTGGTACTGAAATTAGCCATGCCCTGTTTTTTCCTGGGCTCTGAAAAGAGAGAAAACAAAGTAAAATAGAAGAGCCACACCCCCTTACTACCTCAAAGAGAGATTCTGGCTCAAACTCTTGCCTACCACACACTAGCTGTGGGAACCTGAGCACTACGCACAACCTCTCCAGAGCCTCAGTCCATTCATCTGGGGCCCACCCTGAAGGGTTATCGTTGGAATTCAATGAGCATGTACAGCACCTAACACCAATCCCGGCATGTAACAAGTCCATTCCCTCCCTCTGAGAACTAATAACCTCCAGGGTAGCTTCCCCACAGAAGAGCAAAAGCTTCTAAACTGTAGATGGACAAACTGAGCACCTTCCAAATTAGCTTGATTCCATTACGTTCCTTCCTTTTATTAGTTATTCTTCAAGACCCTACTCCACTATTACAACAGAAAAGCCTTCCCTAAAATGTTTACCACTCTACGCCAAGGGTTGGCAAACTAGAGCCTGTGGGCCAAATTCAGCCAACCACCTGTTTTAGTTATGCCATATTGGAAAGACCACACCCACCTGTTTCTGAATCATCTGTGGCTGCTTTTGCTACAAAGACAAAGTCGAGTAATTGTTACAGAGAATGGATATCCCACAAACCTAAACTACTTACTGTCTGGCCCTTCACAGAGAAAGTTGGCTGGCCCCTGCTCTATGCGCCCACACCACCTTGCTCACACCTCTCGTAACTCGGACCCTGCCATACTGTCAGCACCAGCTAAATGCTGCTCTCCCTCGACGCCACCAACACACAAGGGATTCTTGAGGGCAAAGGCGGTCTTAATCATCTCAACATTCCCAGTGCCTGGAAGGGAAGGGAAGTGAGAGGAAAGGAGTTTAAAAGGAAAAGAGGGCGCCTGGGTGGCTCAGTGGTTTAAGCCGCTGCCTTCGGCTCGGGTCATGATCTCAGGGTCCTGGGATCGAGTCCCACATCGGGCTCTCTGCTCAGCAGAGAGCCTGCTTCCCTCCGTCTCTCTGACTGCCTCTCTGTCTACTTGTGATCTCTCTCTGTCGAATAAATAAATAAAATCTTTAAAAAAAAAAAAAAAAAAGGAAAAGAAACCTCAACTATCAGAATTTCACAGAACAGTTCGCAGTTTCAATAAGTGACTAACACACGGTCACACAATTCAGTAAAAACCCAGCTGTTAGAAGAACCCAGCTCTTCAAACTCCCCACATTCTACCACACACACAGTTGGCTTTTGACACAGTGTGCAGATCCTTTCATTTTCCACTTCAGGTACAATTTGCTGGACTCTCCAGGGTAGTTTCTGATATTTACCTAAGTTAGTCTCAAAATTCCAGGGCTAGAACTGGACTGCATGACCCTTTTCTCCACAAGCCTGTTCTGCAGCTGTAAGACCGGACAGTTAGGATGCTCTTAACAGCAGAAGCGATACCCCCACTGACGCAGCAGTAAAGCCCTCAGTTTAAACCACCTCCACGTCAGAGTGCAGAGGTGGCTTCAGTAACACATAGGTGGCGCACCTCTGCCAGTAACTCGGGCCCAGCAACTGTCTCCACAGCCCGCGATGTCAAGAAAGCCCCCTTTGGAACTAAACCCTTAACCTAATGAAGGCTCACAGGATTGGCTGGCTGCCATGCACTATAGCTAACTGAGCCACGAGCCCCAGCCCGGAGCACTGCATCCCCCGCTACGGCTCTGTCAGTTGGACGCTAAAGTTTGAATGCCACTGAATGTGACACGATTCAGAAGGCTAGTGATTGTTTAGGCAGGCTCCCCGCTGACTGTGGACCCCAATGCAGGGTTTGAACTCAAGACACTGAGATCAAGACCTAAGCCAAGGGGCACCTGGGTGGCTCAGTTGCTTAAGCGTCTGCCTTTGGCTCAGGTCATGAACCCGGGGTCCTGGAATCGAGCCCTCTGTCAGGCTTCCCACTCAGCGGGAGTCTGCTTGAGATTCTCTCTCCCTCTCCTTCTGCCCCCTCCATGTGCTCTCCCTCTTTCTAAAATAAATAAATAAATCTAAAATAAAATAAAATGGCAGTCAATCATTCTACCTTGCTAACTTCATCTGATACCACTCACTACTTAACATGTCCCGTCACACAGCAGTAAGGGGCTCTTCCTTTTCACCCCCAACCTAAACCATGACACTTTCCTAAGGAAACAGCTGTGTCTGCTCACAGCCACAGGCAAAACACTGGTGGACTCTAACCTGGTACTGGGGCCTTGACATTACACTCTAATCAAGTGAGCCAATAGGTTATATACAGCTTCTAAAAGCTAGAAAATTTTTATCTGACAAAAAAGACATGCTTTCTCTAGAAACATAATTGTTTCCTTCCCACATTTACACATAATATGAACTCCTACCAATATACACATAACCTAAACACAGTGTGGCCAGGCCATCTGATTCTACTCGGTGCTAACTCCATATCTCCACACATTAGGGTCACGATATGGTCAAGGGCCCACCTGACAAGACAGATCCACGAACAAAGGCCGTAAGGCAGCAGTTATTAACCACTCCAGGAGTGTACTCATACTTGAGAATTAACCCTCAAATCACTGGAAAGTCTATGGCAATGCTAAACCTTAGTTGTTTTTTTTTTTAA
This sequence comes from Lutra lutra, assembly GCF_902655055.1. Classification (NCBI taxonomy): domain Eukaryota; kingdom Metazoa; phylum Chordata; class Mammalia; order Carnivora; family Mustelidae; genus Lutra; species Lutra lutra. The sequence continues at coordinate 18,835,581 of NC_062293.1, read as the reverse complement.
TTTATTTGACAGAGAGAGACAGAGCAAGAGAAGGAACACAAGAAGGGGGAGTGGGAGAGGGAGAAGCAGGCTTCCTGACAAGCAGGGAGCCCGACGTGGGGCTCAACCTAGGATCATGACCTGAACTGAAGACAGATGCTTAACGACTGAGCCACCCAGGTGCCCCTAATCTAAACCTTAGCTTTGAAAGTGGGAGAACTCAAAACAAAGAGTAAGTCAGCTCTTCCCTGAATATGACAACCTACCTAAAGGTAAACAATTTTTTTTTTAAGTGAACTCTGTGACTCTTTTGTTTTCTCAGCCGTTCCAGAACTACCCACCCCCCACCGCACCCAATCTTCAAATACCCTTTTTTATCCAAAGGCACCCAACTCCTTCTTCATTACCAGGAGCTAATGACAAGTTTTTTGAATCTCTTCTTCCTGGGTGCATCTGGTAACTCACTGCTTGTTAGCAAGATCTAAATGGGTAATAAATGGATAAAAGAGGCTGACAAATTAGTCAGTGGTTTGGTAAGGGAAGTGGATGCCTTATCCGCAGATTTCAATTTCTATGCTTTGTTAGTTTTCCTGCCTCCCCATACAACTCACAAATATCTCTTCAAGAAAGTCTTCTCCAACTCAGCAAAGTGAGAAGACGACTTACATCTCATTCAATGCACTGGATGCATTTATCTTAATAAATACATACACTTGCCTTGGCTATGTCCATGAATTCTTTCCTAAGGGTCTCAGAGGTTGAAAGCACAGCCTCCTAGGTTCTGTGACTACTCACTCTAAACTCCAGTACCCAGCCAAGTGTTAACTTAACTACACCACCTGGTAACTCTGCTCTCGAAGTTCAAGTTAATTCTGGTCACCAAGAAGAGATCTCTTAAAAATATTTAACTCTATTACATATTAATGGCATTCAATACAATTTTGATTTTCCCCAATCCTGGGTTGGCAAGTTCGGATAACTGAACAAATGTCGATCCAAAGCCAGGAAAGACTGACAGAGTAATAGCATTCATGTTCTTGGCTGCCTTCCCTCAGTCACAATGCCCCCACCCTCCCATCTTGCCCCTATGCCTATTCAAGGAACATCAGTTGGCTACAAATCGCTAAGAAGAACAGAACGAACACCTTCCAATTCTAGTCAAGTGATCTAATCCCCACAGCAACTCTGTGAGATAGGTACTAACACTATCCCATTTTTACAGTGAGGAAACTCATGCTTAGTAAGGTTAAGAGGCAGAGAAGTAACTTTAAAGACTTACCTGCTTTTTCTACTAGACCACAATGCTCCTGACCACACACACAGGTTTCTCTACGTAGAAACATTACTAACATGGGACTTGGCAGCCAAAACATCAGACCTGAGTTCAAATTCCAGCTCTGTTACTTAGTAGCTGGATGATCTTGAGCTAGTGACTCATTCTCTCTGAGCCTCAGTTTACTCTCTTATGAGATGCTGATGGTACCCACACCATAAGAACTGTTAGAATTAAATGAGATGTCTACCAGTTGCTAGCTTAGAGTGGCACATGAAAACATTAGTTTCCACGCTACCAGCCACGTAACCTGGAACAAGTCACTTAAACTAATAAGCCTGTCTTTTCATCTGCTAAATGAAAAGAATACACTCTAAAGATCACACGGTGTGACTGCGAGAATGGAATGAGGTATCCAAGTACTTTGCAAGTTGTAAAGCATGAGACAAATGCAAAATGTGGTCCCCAGCAGAGCTTACCACAACGCCTTGCACAAAATAGATTTTAGGAAATGTTTTATAATGCTACACAAGAGCAACCTTGTTAATGTTGACATGTCCCAAATCGTCTCCTGAGAACACGACTAACCCACCGGTAATCTCCATCCCCAGAGAGCAAGAAGCAGAGTCAGTTCAAAGGAACTTGTTCAGAAACACCATACTTCATCCTGCCATGTGGACACTACAGTTCTTCTTGTCCTAAAGCAACATTTAAACCTGCCCCATGACAGAACAAACTAATAAGCCACAGGGTAAGTAATCTGAACCTCACTTATGACTGGCTTTGATGTGCTTTTGTACCTTTATTGAAATGCTTCTGTCTTAGAGTCAGGAAATTCAGAACACTTTAACAGGGTACCATGGTAGTATGGAGAAGATCAAATGATACCTGTAACTCCCACCTTCAGCAACCCCACTGTCTCTCACATCCCATATCTGTGGACAGACGCAGGACTTCTTAGCCAGCAGTGAACTGTCAATGGAAAGCAAAACAGACTCATCTCTAAAAACTGCTAGTTCATACCTTCTCTAGTTGGACTGGAATTAAGTATTTTCTTTAAAAGTCCTTCTCTTCCATTTCCTGCTGGGTCAGAGTAAACAAATATCCAATTTATATCAACGGGATTGATTAAACAGAGCACTTACTAGATCAGCAACATGAGCCAACTTGTGATGGTTATCTTCCTACTGGAAGTGGAGCACACAAGTGGTGGTCCCTAAGACTGTGAGAGCAACAGCTTTCTTCCAGGGATCTCTGAACACTTTAGTTCCCTCCTAACATGCTTAAACAACTCTCCATCTTAAAAAAACCCAAGTCCATGTTCTTCAATGGGATGAACTTCTCAGGTCACTCAAGCAATACGTAAACAGCCGCCCAGATTTAAGTTTTCAGTAACAGTACAGCAGGCTCTTCTAAGTCTAATCGAATCCAGGGACTCACAAAGCCTCCTCAAACGATAGTTTCAAGGGAAAGCCAATATAGCTGACTCCTCAACACGTCTGCGAAGGGAAGAGTGAATAAATGAAGTCCAAAGATAGCCCTCCAACTTAATTTTAGTTTTTAGTTTCTGACTCCTCTTCCCAGCAAACCTTTTTCAAGACCTGGCAAGCACGCCACAAAATAAGAAAAGTAAGAACTTCTGGTCTTCCCTAACCTATTGATTCCTGCCACTTTCTTGAAAGAGTGGGTAAACAACTAGTTTACAATACTAATAATCTAAAACTGACCAGCAGAAAGCAAAACCCTAAAGACAAACTCGATAACCAAGAACTACTTATATTTGAGGTCACCATAAGAAAATCACCTCTTAACAGCTCCCACTTAACAGTACCCCCCAGAATACTCCAAGCCCTCTCAGCTAAATGGGGCATATACTGGTCCCAAGAACAGAAACTCAGTCCTCTACATTTGAGAAAATCATCCCCCTTTCAGATAATCTTTCCTCTACTACTCACTGAACATCCAGTTATTTAGTACCAAACTTCTCATACCCTATAGACACCAAAAGTAACTACTTTCTCTTCAATATACTAGGAATAAACAACTTCACTTGAATCTTTCAAATCTCTTCAGTTAAAAAAAAAAGACAACCACTCAAGGAGCTCCTACATTCTAGTAGAAGGTACCTAAGGCAGGGTTTAAAAAAAATCTATAGATTTCTAAGAATGGGACATTCTATATGCAACAGCCTTTAACATGAAACCCAAGACCCTTCCAAATCTGTCTTCAGCTATAACTAAAAAACAAGTGGCATTTCCCTGGAATCTGAAAAAAAACGGAGCTCCAAATCGCAGGTAACTATATTCCACCAGCCTCAGTTACCCTCTATTGTTTCAGCTGCCTGAGTGTTTCCTTGCTTTGCTGAATTGTGGCCAACATACCACATTCCCGAGAGAGAAGCAAGAGAATATACGTTATTACAAGACTCCTCCAGAGGGAAAAACTTCCACCACACTAACTCAAGAGACTTAAGGAGAGGCAGCTGCTACTAAAATCAAAGGTCTAATAAGGTTTAATATTCATTCAAAAATATTAAGCACTTATTCTGTGCAAGGCTCTGTATATTCAGCCATAAACAAAACAGGGATGGTTCCCAACCTCTGAACAAAGTTTGGTGAGATAGAAAAGCAAAGAAACAATAAACAATTATACTTATAAAAAGGCTACAAATAGGGTAATCTTAAATTCCAATTTGCCCAGGACACACTGATCTATACTTGCCCCAGTGTACCAGCATAAAACAAAAGCGCTAATGCTTTACTCTCAAAAATGCCCAAGTTGGACTATAAATGCTGCCACCTTAACTCTAAACGATAAAGTACTGTAAGAGAGAATAATGGGGGCAAATTACTTTAGCCTGGGTGATCAGAGAAGACTTCTTGGAAGAGGTGCTGAAGGATGCGGCTCCAAATTCCAGAAGAAAGAGTGTTCCAAGTACAGGACAGCAAAGACTACAGGGCATGGGGTTGTATTATTACTGATGTTATTATACATGAACTTTCACTCATAGAACTGGAGAGTCAAAGTGATTTGGGGGTTCCCACATTATCAACATATCCATCCAAAACTAAAATATCGTAAAGCCTCTAATTCTGTCAGACCTCAAAATACAAACATAAAGACAAAAATGAAGCTCTAAGGCAGTAGTTTTCAAATTTTTGTAGGTCATGAATCAGAGATCTGCAAAATACTCCATATGTTCACCAAAATCACATATATGCATGTAGGCACACAGACAATTTCAGGAGGTTCACAGGCCACACCCCTACCCAACCCCACCAACACCAGAAGTTCACACATGGACTCCAGGTTTTTAAAAAAAAAAAAAAGTCCTCTTTCAGAAAGAACAAAAGCAAACTCTCAACTTTCTCTATTTGGGCATTAAAAGGTTTCTTAAGTCTTCTGAAGATACCCAGGAATAAAGAGAACACCTAAACTGACAGGTTTTTCAAAAAGGTATCAGAACAATTTTAAGTCAATGAAAAAATGAAAAACAATGGACAATGAATGTATGACCAAAAGTCAATGAATCTCAAATCTCCCCACCATTCTGGAGAGCCAGAACTGCCCTCAAGTCCTTACCTTACTAACATTGAGTGAAGCTAGGGGAGGAGGGGTTTCTGTTCGGTCATTAATTATTTCCACTTCTGAAACATACTGTAAGTTTATGAGCAAGATGTCTGCATGGTTGGGCTTTCCACTGGAAGAGGGACATTCTGGTGAGAAAATAAAGTTAAGGAAAACAGGAGCAAACCGAGCACATCCCAAAAGGGGCATGGAAAACACAATTCACACAAGGCTGGTGTAACAGGTGTGCCACGAGCAAGAGTGGGGAGCCTCGCAAGAATCACAGCGCTCCTCAGGGAATCTCTGCCGGCCACCTTCTGCCCACTCAAAACCCAGAACCCAAAGATCTCAAGCTTTTCAAAGCCAAATACCATCCAAAATTGGAAACCTCAGAAAAGGTTTCTGTCACCTCTCTGGTTGGAGGGAGGCATAATGCCATGTTAATGCCGTATATATAGTTTGTCTAGGACCTAAGGAACCACACAGGAGAGGCAGTACTTTCTGTTCTTGGTACTCCTTTCATGTATATACTGCTCTTTTCACTTTTTTAGATTTCAGATTTCCCATTCTGCAGAGGAGAAAACTACAGCACTGGAAAGGAGGCTCACTCTAGGTGAACCCAGCTAGATAAATCATTCATTTATTTATATATATATATATATATATATATATATATATATATATTCTTTCATTCACTCACCCGTCCTCCAACTATTTATCAAGAGCATATTATATGCCAATTAAAAGTAAAGGAATTCCTCATGCCAAAACCCTTCCAACTAAACCACTATCGTAAAAGGTCTGTTTGGTCCAGATCTGAGTTTTTATATTTAAAAAAAAAAAAAAAAAAAAAAAAGGCATGGCTCTTGCTGTAGTTTCAGAGGATGTCCTCTTAGGCTAGAAATCTACAATTAAGTGATTAAATAATTTAAAATACTTGCCACGCAGCAAATGCAGCACTCGGTAGGAAACTTCCTTTTGAAAGATGCCATAAAGGATTACTCCTCCAAAAAAGAAAAAAATCCAAATAAACCCACCTGTGGCTCAGAAAGGGGAAGGGGTGGCATATTTAGTACAATCAGGAAGTATTATAATTCCAAGATTGAGTTTCCTGGAGTAATTCAGAAATCATTTCCACCCCAAAGAAGCAGGCCTTGTTTTCCATTCTGTTTAACACCGCCACTTCCAAAACGGGAGCCAACTACTATGGAAAAGTCAGGACTCCATGTGCTGGGCTGAGCAGAAGATAACTTACTCCTTCACCTGTAGCCCACAAAACCCTACAGGAGCCCCTAAAAAACGTGGTCTTCTGTCTGACCAGGTTTCCTATGCAAACATTCTCATAACAGCAATTTTCAAATGACTGAGAAAGCTAATTCAATACTCCCCGCCCCCAATAGCACCATGCACACTAACCAGCAAAACAAGCCCCTATCCCCATTTCAGATACAAACTCTGTCCTGCAGTTACTCTCCCCCAAAGCAATCAAGACCCATTTGGTCACCACCCCACCGCCCTTCCTTGGACCGAATCCCACCAGAAGACACCCCTTCTTAAACTCTATACCCTTGAGCTACTAGCAGTTCCTTAATCTGCACACCCCCTCCCCACATGATTCTACCCGCCCCCCTTCCATCCGGGCTCCAATCCACCAGCCCCCTCCCACGACCACCCTCTCTCCGGATCACCGTGTCCCCTCTCATAGCGTTCCCCCGAAAAGGCATCCTCGTGTCAAGCCCCCCTCCACCCACTGACCCTTGCTCGGGGCCCAGCTCCCACAAGGGGTGGGAGACAGGGTCCCCAAAGCGGACCGAGGGACACGCGAAGAGGGGGAGGGGGAGCTCAGGCCCGTGCGCATGCGCTCCGGGCGCCGCGGTAGCCGGTCGCCCCTAGGCCCGGAGAGGGCCCCAGCCGCCGCCGTCGTCCCCCACCCCCCCACCACCGCACATACACGCCGGCCCGGCCTCGGGCTCCGCGCAGCGAAGGATACTTAAAGCCAGCATTTTGGACTGGTAGTCGAAGGCTACCACCTCGCCCTGCAGCCGCTGCTCCTGGCACGTCCGGCACGACACCTGGCTCCCAACGCTGAAGTACTCGCCCGGAGGAGCCGCCATCTTGGGAGAGCAGCCGCGGCCGGCGGCGGCGGCGGCAGCAGCGGGCGAAAGCCGGGCCCCCAGTGAGCGCCGCGACGCGACGCGACGCACGAGGCGCACTGACGTCACACGCTAGGGCGTGGCCTCGCGCTGGGTGGGCGGGAGCCTAGGTGGAAAAGGGAAGAAGAGGAAATAAAGGGGAATCTGAGTAAGTGTGTTTGTGCAACTGGGGGCACACTTGGTAAAGTCTTTGCAGAGTCAATTTCGGAAGTTAAAGATAAATGACCTACGTGGAATGAAAAAGGGAAGGAGGAGGGAGCTGCTGTTTACGTATGTGCGCACCTTGACACAAGAGTTTAATGAATGAACTCTGTATTTTATATATGAGGAATGTGAGGCCCAGAGGACTTAAGGAAACTTGCCCAAAATGATTATACCCAGTTATAAAGTGGTAGCGGAAAGAACATTGCTTATAGGATTAGCTAAACTGGGATCGGAATCCCAGGTCTGCCACTTGCTAAGTTCTATGAACTTGAGCAAATTACTAAACCTGATCCTGAATCTTTATTTCTTCCCTATTTTACTGAAAACCCAAAAATCTTTTGGGCTAAGAATCAACACCTGCATTTTACAGAGGAAGAAACCAAAGTCTTAGACTGAACTTGGCTGGGGTCACACAGTCAGAAAGGATTTGGTCTACCTGACAAATGCTACTTACAAAGACGGTGCTATTTACTGCTCTGCTATATTAAATAATACCGTCTAGAGTATTTTTTAGTGAGATGATGTGTACAAATGAATGGTATGTAGTAGGTCTTTAATAAATTGTTGTTCCTCCATGATCACCCATCACCCTTGGAACTGGAGATGTTTCCCCATCTCCCATCTTGCCCTCTCTAGAAAGCCAGGCAAAGGGCAGGAATGAGAAGCGGTAGTGACAAAGGTGGCCTTGGGGCAGGAGTTTTGGCCCTCCCCCATTAGTGTCCATCTGATATATGAAAGTTTAAACATGCAAGATGCAATTTTCAAGCCCTGTCATCACCAGTTTCTGTCCCTAATCCACCTACCGCCCCTCCTTCCATGGAAATTCTGGAGCCTCATGTCTGACTAACAATAGGCTGAACTTTCTCTAGTCCAGACAGAGGCAAAGGGCCAGCCCTGGTCCTACTTAACCTGAACACAGTTCCAAAGTGTTTCCTTGCCCTGCAAGAGACATCAACTTCCCAATTTGGGGTGTATATTAGTACAATCATTGTAATAGGAATAAATATACTGCTCCCTCTTAGTTGTGTTTTTTCAGAGAACTTTCAAGCCTGACCCTCTCAAGTCACATGTAACTGCTGCTCCACTTTTTATATGGCAGCGTGATTATAGGTTTTCATATATATGACTGTCAGGTACTGTTAGGAAAAGCTTCCTGGAAGAAGTGAAAAAAATCTGAGACCTAAAAGACAAGCATGATCTCTAAAAGGAGAGAGAGCCTGGTGATTTCAAGGAACATAAAGTAGTTCAGAGATATGATGAAATGGAGTTGTGGGGGTAGGCTGGTTAAGGTTGTCTTGGTAGAGCCTGAGCAAACTTTTAAAGACCTAGAAAACGTAGGCTTTCTCCTTGGGGCAACCAAAAACATTTAGCAAGGAAGTGAAATGACATTTGTATCCAGCTTCCCCTCCCCACACCTTTTTAATTAGTGAAATTAATCTCTTTCCAAGAACCATATTTACATTCACAATTTCATCCACCCATCAGAAAACTCTCCAAGAAAAAAGTTGCTTCAGGTAGGAAGGAACTGGGGAGCCATTCAACAGTCTCCTCCCACCCCAGCTCTGCCTCTAGGCAGAACCTCGCCTAGAATAGCTGAGGTTTCTATTTTGTGTGTGTGTTCCTCGAGAAGATTATTCCAAATTTTGTCGTGGGTGTGTGTCCCTCCTCTTCCCATACCAACCCAGCTACTACCTCACGGTTTTACCTGCCCATCGGGGTTTTGGAAGGCAAAGAAATGGAAGGAGGGAGGTAAAGCAAGCTTAGAAGTGGGAGGAAGTGTGACTTAGACTGCTACGTGTAAGAATTTGCAAGTGTTTAGGGAAGACTCCTCAAAATTAAGAGGCTTATCTGTCAGCTTCCAAATCAATAACGGATGAATTTGAGCGGAAGATTCTTGGGCTGGGGGAGAAGAGCATGGTCTGATTAGAGGTGTATGTAAATTTAAGGTCCCGCTTCAGCGCTGACCGGCGATGCCTGGCTCCGCCGGTGAAGCAGTGCCCGTAGCCTTCACTTCATGAAATCTCAGAATATCTCTGGAGGGTAGCGGTACCGGAGAAAAGAGGCCTGGTATGGAATGAATCCACATGTCGGTGATAACACATCCATCTCGCAGCGGCAAAGCGAGAACCCCGGGCGCGTCGCCGACCCGCAAGTCAGTCCTTCCTTTGACCCGGAACAGCAGCGACAACCGCCTCTGAGCCCAATGCCCACGTGCCGGCAACAGCGGCCACGTGGGGCTCTGCGGAAACGCCTTCGCAAAGATTTGTCCCCTGCGCTGCCCAGTAGAAAGGAAGGCCCGGGAAGAGCACTGGAGGAAACGGTACCGGCTAAAGGCCCGGCTCGCGCGAGTCTGGGACTGCTGAGGGGCGGGGCAGGAGGCGGGGCTCTGCGCCGGCCGCGGGCCGGGGGCGGAGCCGGGGGCTTAGAGAGGTGGGCTTTGGACCGCAGTGGGGAGCCGCTTCCTTGTCTCCGGGACTCCTCGGCTTCCGCCTTAGAGCATAAACCCGCCAGGCCGGCTCCTGGGTCGTCATGGAGTCCACGCTGGGCGCGGGCATCGCGATGGCCGAGGCACTGCAAAACCAACTGCCTTGGTTGGAGAACGTGTGGCTCTGGGTCACCTTTCTGGGCGATCCCAAGAGCCTCTTTCTGTTCTACTTCCCCGCGGCCTACTACGCTTCCCGCCGCGTGGGCATCGCAGTGCTCTGGATCAGCCTCATCACCGAGTGGCTCAACCTCGTCTTCAAGTGGTGAGACAGCGAAGCCCTCGGCGCCCTGGCCCCCCACCCCCAAGGGCCCTGAGTCCTGGGCAAGCCCTGATCTCTCTAAGCAGGTGCCTTAAGGGCTCGGACCTCCCCCGCCAACCCGCCCCACTGAACCCATAGCCTTAAGACCTCCTCTCCCCTACCCCGTGTCCCCTGACTTTTTTTCCTTTGAGCATCACTGTGCATCTTGGTCTCAGACCTCAGAGTCCCCATGTTACTCATTAAACCCGTATTTCTCAAACAGGCCTGATCAGAGAAATCACCTAAGAGGCGCCTTTAGAATGCAGTACCTCATCCCACCTCAGACATACAGACTTAGAAATTTCAGGGAAAGGGTTGGGAATCTGTATTTTAAGAAGAGGCTAGGGCGGCTTAAGTAGCATAAAGTCCTGCTTCTCAGCTCCCCCTTTCATTCATCTAGACATTCATTTATTTGACATAGTTGCTAAGAAGCATGCTTTGTGCCAGGCTTCACAATAGCTGCTAAGGTGCTGGAGAATTAAGGTGCATTTCCTGGACCGGGACCAGCAGCTTGGGAAACCCTTGCAAACTTGCTAGAAATGCAAGATCTCAAGCCCCAGGCCAGAGCTACTGAATCAGAATCTGCATTTTATCAAACACCTCAGATAATTGGAGTGCCTAGTAAGACTTGAAAAGCACTGCCTCCCAGGAAACACTTGCTCCTTCCTTTTCTCCTCCGTTTACTAGTGGGCTCCTCACACAGACTTAGAAGCTGGGAATCCCAGGCAAGTGTGTGGGGCCCCCAGGGCTTATCTCTTGGTGCCACCTGTTCTCTCCGGGGTGAAGAGGGGAGCTATGCCTCCCGCTGGGCGTGAGCTGCTCCTCCCCATTCACCTCATCCCCTGTGGCCTGATGCCTTGCCTGGGGGAGGGAAGGGAGTTCAGAGGAGACATTTGAACAGGCTGGAATGACTTGCTGAAAAAACAAAATAGGAGTTACCCTCCCCTCCACTCTTCTCTGCAAGAGTTTCATCCCTCCTGAAAAGGGAAAAGCAACGGTCTCACCATTTCCTTTTTGCCTAATTGCCCTTTGCTTTGCTTTCTCTCTCTGCTCAGAATCTGTGTGAGCCGTGTTGGGTAGACATGCTCAGTGCCCCTCCCCCACGTGACAAAGCCCTTGTTCATTTCCTAAGTGTGATTGGAGCACCTGGTGTGTGAACCTGGTGGCAAGGAGAGGCAGCTCCCTTTCTTGTGTCCCTCCCCAGCAGCATCTTTTCTGCTCTCCCACCTTTTCTCTTTCTGGCCCCAGCAGCGTAGCCTCTTCTGTGTGCTGTTTCCCAGGGTCCAGCGAAGCACCTGCCAGGCCAGGGGATCTTGAGCTTTTGGTCCTCCTTGTTCTTTCTCAGTTTCCTCTGTCCATTTCCCTTTCCCGGTTTCAAACACCGGAGACACACCTAAGGAGTTCACATGTAGGCTGGAATTTGGGGAATAGGAAGAGGGAGAAGCAGGAGCACGAGTAGGGGTCTGGGAGCAAAAGGGGCAGGTCCCGGGCTCACTAGGAGTGAGAAGAGTAGGGCTGGTCCTGTAGTGGGATAAGAGTGGAATTAATGAACATTTCCGAGTGCGCACTTGCACACATGTGCACGCACATGGTCTCTTGTCTCCTCATCACTTCTTTAAAAATAGCGTGCATTCTCTTCCAAAGTAAAAAAAAAAAAAAAAAATCACTGCAAGGTAATGCACAGAATTGGACTCCCCTGCAGACTCCATCATGCAGGCCCTCCAGAAACATCCTTCTGCTCCCCGCCTGTTCCCCTGGCTGCATGTGTGTGTAATGTCATCTTGCATCTGTTCTCTTCTAGGTTTCTGTTTGGAGACAGGCCCTTTTGGTGGGTCCATGAGTCTGGGTACTACAGCCAGGCCCCAGCCCAGGTTCACCAGTTCCCCTCTTCTTGTGAAACTGGTCCAGGTAGGAAGCCCCAAACCTCCCTGTCCTGGTGTGGTTAGGGTTTGGTGAGTGTTTCAGAGTGCTTTTCAGCCAGGGTGGCCTAACCAGACACCCAGCCCCTCCGTTACTGACCCAGAGAACAAAGAGAGCCCGGGAAGACTGAGTTGAATTCTGGGAGGAGAGCGCCCAGGCCAGAGTGCAGCTAACCACCTTGTTTTGAGTAGAGCCAAGTGACACAGGGCAAAGCAGAAGCCTGAGAGCAGTGGGCTCAGGCAGCGGTGAAGTAGGCTGCAGGGCAGAGGGACCAAGGTGGGGCGGGGGGGGGGGGGCGGGGGGGCAGCGGTGGGGGTGAGGGGGAGGTGTGCAATGGCAACTGCATTCAGCTATCACTAGGGGCTCCTGAGTTCCACGCTCATGCTCTCACCTCAAGCTTCTGGATCCCCTGGCAGGCAGCCCTTCTGGACACTGCATGATCACAGGAGCCGCCCTCTGGCCCATCATGACGGCCATCTCTTCCCAGCTGGCCACGCGGACCCACAGGTACGCCTCGGCATTGCCTACCATCCTCCCAACCCCTGGATCCAAAAAACCCAGCAGCAGGGCAGCCTGGGAGCTGGAGTTCTGGGGGCCCTGGGGCATTTGGTCAAACCATGAAGTAAGTGCTTGAGTGCTGGGGGAAGCCGAGCTGTGCATGGACACCCCCTGACCTGTTTGCTTTTCTTTGTAGCCACTGGGTAAGGATGATACCCAGCCTGGCTTACTGCACCTTCCTATTGGCGGTCGGCCTGTCCCGGATCTTCCTCTTAGCACATTTCCCTCACCAGGTGTTGGGTGGCCTAATAACTGGTGAGCAGCTGGGGCCCCAGGGTGGGCCTGGGGGTGCCTCTGGCAGTGGGAGGACCGGTATAGGATCTTCCCTTTGTACAGTGGACCCCAAGGTGTCCTTACAGCTCAGACTATTTTGCCAAGCTGCCCTACAGCTCAGGGGGCTCATATCCCAAACCCCTTGAAGCTGCTGTTACCCCACTTCTCTAGGTGCTGTCCTGGGCTGGCTCGTGACCCCCCGCGTGCCCACGGAGCGGGAGCTAAGCTTCTACGGATTGACCTCCCTGGCCCTCTTGCTGGGTGCTAGCCTCATCTATTGGACCCTCTTTACACTGGGCCTGGATCTTTCTTGGTAAGTCCTGCTCTGAAGCTTGGGCAGGCTGGAGCCTGTCCTGCTTCGCCTGTACCAAGCCTTGGTAGGTCCCTGGTTTGCTGTAGCTAAAAGGGGACACGTTCCTTTTCACAAACACAGACTCTCCCTGGGTCACAGCAGAACATGGGGGTAGACCCCAAAGGAGCTAAAAGCCATTGGCCCTCATGCTTTGAGGGGAATCTTTCCTGGCAAAGACCCTCCTCCCCATAGGTCCATCAACCTGGCCTCCAAGTGGTGTGAGCGGCCTGAGTGGGTGCACGTGGATAGCCGGCCCTTTGCCTCCCTGAGCCGTGACTCGGGGGCCGCCCTGGGTCTGGGCATCGCCCTGCACTCTCCCTGCTATGCCCAGGTACGGCGGGCATACTTGGGACATGGCCAGAAGATAGCCTGCCTTGTGCTGGCCATGGGGCTGCTGGGCCCCCTGGACTGGCTGGGCCACCCCCCTCAGATCAGCCTTTTCTACATCTTCAATTTCCTCAAGTACACCCTGTGGCCATGCCTGGTCCTGGCCCTCGTGCCCTGGGTGGTGTACACGTTTAGTGCCCACGAAACACCACCTGTCCGCTCTTCCTGACTTCAGGTGCCTCCTGTTCCCATTTGCATCCCCCACCCCAAAAAGCTAACACTCCGTGACCTCCACACTCCGGAAGGCAGCCCCATTCCCTTTCCAGCTCCCAGCAGGCCCTGCTCATCCTCAGTCTCCCACTGCTCTGTCATCTGGTCTTAGCCCCAGAGAAGGGCCTTCTCTCCTCCCAGAAAGGCTGGTCGTCCTGCCTTCCCCCTCTGAGCTCCCAGAGAGCTAAGGCAACATCAAGACCAATGGGCTCCTGTAACACTGTGAGGGGCTCAGAACAGCCCCAATAAAGCCCTTGAACACTTCCGGATTCTTTTTCTTGCCTATGCGCACATTTCCACTGATCTTGCCTGTGTGTGTCCAAGTGAGACCCTCGCCAGGCCACCTGTTCTGCCCCCCCCACACCCATTTCCACGGAGACCTTCCGCCTGGGCCCTCTCCCCAGCATCGCCACCTAGGCCACAAGAGAGGTCCCATGAAATGCTATGGCTAGGTTTGGTGAAACCTTATCTCTAACCTCTGAGGACAGAGACACCGCTCTCTCCCACCCCAGCCTCTTGTTTCCTAAATTGGCTACTCCAGGGACTGGAGAAAAGCAGAGCAGTTTTTTGGGCCAGGATGGGGAATGAGAACCTCTATTCCATTTGGAAGCCCAGAGAAGAGAGACAACAGCCCCAGAAGGCACTGCCAGAAACAAGTTTATTTACATAAGGACACACAGTGTAACAGATTACAAAATACTTAACTGAAATCCATATCCAGGAAGACAAAGCAAAGAGTGGGTTTACATGAGAACCAGACCAGCCATGGGGAGAAGGAGGGTTAAGGGCCTGGAGCTGGGGCTCAGCAAGGTGAGGCTTGCTACACTGGGCCTAGCCCCATCCACATCCCCCAGGAGGATCTAGAACACACTAACAATACACAAGACACAGTACACAATGAGCCAATGGTGGTGGGACTCCTGGCCCTCTCCTAGCTCCCTCAATCCTACTCAGGCCCCCATTAGGATAATAAATATGTAAACAGACAGGTGAGGCCCTCAGGATGGAGTGGAAAGAAAGTATGTGTGGTGTTGGGAGGAAGAGGGAGGAAGACTCAGCCCCCTGGGAACCGCTTCCCATCTTTGGTTTCCTACAGGCTAGACCGCATTCCCTAGAAGACTTATGAGCTCCCCAACCTCTGAAACAGAGGGCCAGGCTGGGCTCCTGGGAAAGAGAAAGGGTGCTGTTCAGTTCCTCCTGTCTTAGCTCCCTTGGGCTAGTGACCAGCAGAGGAAGCCCAGGAGGAAGGGAAGCTATAGCTGAGGGCAGACTCCTGGGTTCCTGGGTTCTGGCCTTGCCCCTTCTAGAACCCCTACCCTCACCATCCCTGGGCTTCAGGGTCAAAGCCCACAGGAGGGAGGTGGGCCACTGACCCTTCTCATGGCCTGCTGGATGGCTGGGGTAATGTGGTCCTGAACAGCAGTGGGTCTCTCACCAGCCTGGAGTCCCCCTGCAGGGATCACGTCCCCCTCCCCAGGCTGTGCCAGCAGAGGGCCAGGGAAGCAAAAGAGTAAGGCAGAGAGTGGCCTGGTTCTGCAGCTCCCCCGGTCCCTCAGAACCTAGGAGTCCCACCCCATCCCTCCCCACACACTCTGACCCTCTCCAGCCCCTGGGAACGGAAAACAGGCCAGGAGAAGCGTGAAGTAAGATTGCCTGGCCCACAGACCACAGGCTCACCTCCTGGGGCAGAAGCCCTCCCCTCAGTGCTGAGGCCAGGAGAAAGGAGGGAAAGGGGGTCTATGCAGAGATGGTGAGGATGACAAAGAGGGAAAATGGTGGGAAACTGCAGGATGGGAGACCACCTCCCTTCCACTCTGTATCTTACACTGTAAAGCAACCTTCCCGATCTTCCCCTGAGGTTGGAGAGGGAAGGAGGGTGAAATTAAGGCATTTCCCCCCAAGTCAACTGAAGCCAAGGCACCAAACTTACTGTTCCCTGTTCAGTCAGGGAGACCCCAAAACCAGACGGTACTATCTGGGCCCCCATGCCCACCTTAAACTGGCCCAGGCTCCAAGGGGGAAAAGGACAGCCTGCGGGAAAGTGGGCATGGGACACAACATGGATGAGGGGCTGGAAAGGACACCTCCCCACACGCCTTACAGGGGAAGCAAACTTCTAGAATGGAGACGTGGGCCACGCTGTGGCAAGTTGGGGGCGAGGCCCAAGACAGCTTGGAGGAGCAGGGGGGCAAGGCTGAGAGACCCACACAGCACACGTTGTTGAATGTGTGACTTTTTGTTTTTAATAGAAAAAATAAACAAAATCACAATGATGAAGCCCAGAGGAATGGGGGCCAGGGTGTCACAGGGCAGGCTCCTGCTCCATGGGCTCCTCTGGCGGCCTGGAGGAACAAGCACAGGGTGATTGGGGGGGGCGGACACTGAGGTAGGGGCACCAGCATGGGCAAGGGCAGAAGTCAGAAAGGAAGCTTACCTGGGGCTGTGCTCCCGGGCTGCAGCAGCCTGGGCCTGCTCTGCCCCCACTGACAGCAAGGCCATGGCGCTCACAGTCTCCGCCTCCTCCGTCTCACCTGCCTGGGCCTCCCGCAGGGAACGGCCTAGACCAGCCGCGAACCTCTGGACGCAGCTCCAGTGTTTGCCTGTAGACAAGGGGCAAGCAGGGGTCAGGGAGAACAGAGAGCCCCATACTACATCCCCAGCCCTGGCAGGCCTGTAAGCTTCTGCCCCCTTGGCCGGCTGAGGTCTGAGCCTCATCTCACGCACTCTGGATCTCGATGACTTTCTCTAGCGTGGCCACTGCGTTGATGTTGGGCTTTTGTTGCAAGACTGCCTCGTCCAAGGGCTGCAGCTGAAGGGGAAAGAAGAGAAGGCTCATGGTGGGGAGTGAGCCAGGGTGGGGCCTGGTCCCCTAAACACCCCACATTCGGCCCCAGAGATCTCCCATGACAGGGGCGAACCTAGCTTTCTGGAGGAATCCTGGGTCAGAAAGCCTTCCCTGGCCAGCAGTGGTCTTTAGGACCCAGGAAAACCTTCCCACCTTCTTGATCAGTGTTGCTTGATCAAGAAAGGGGCCCTCCCTTACTAGCCTCTCCCTGGCCCTCACCCCCACTGCCTCCCTGTACCCCTTACCTCTACACTGAGCAGAGCCGAGACACAGGCCTCAGAGGCATCACAGATGGCGGTCAAGTCGTGGCCTCCCTCCAGGGCCAGCACCACCCGGCCCCCTGCCAGAGTCATCAGCTGCCTGGTCAAGTGGCCAAAGCCTTTAGGGATGGGTGAAGGGAGGAAGAAGGAAAACAAAACAAAACAGGAGAAGGTAAGGAAGAAGAGAAAATAAACAAAAGAGGTGGAACAAATAGCACAAAATAAGATGGCAAATTTAAGCCCCAATACATCTCCATAATGAAATTTAATGTCAATGGACTAAATGCTCTATTAAAGATAAAACAACAGATGAGATTTTAAAAAATTCCAATTATACGTCCCAAGGAACACCACTGAAACACAAGGGATCAACAAGCTCTATCCCTATGATCTGGGAGGAGACGTACCCTCTGCTACCCCACACCCACCTGCCTGTCCTCAAGTCCAAAGCAGGCAGAGGGAGAGCAGGAGGCTCCTGCCAAGATGATTCCAAGTCTTGGACCTGCCCCCCCACCCCGCTTCCATCCTCCCAGCCTCTGCAATACCAATCCCTTCCTGCTCTGTGTCCCCACTCAACCCCGTCCTCACTGCTCCGCAGCCTCCCTCCATCCCCCAGCACTCACATCTGGCAGTGACAGAGTAGCCACCCAGTGGAGACAGGTGTCCCTCAACAGCATCAAACCCGGCAGAGACCAGGACCACATCAGGTGAGAACTCGTGGGCAATGGGCATCACCACTGTCCTGCAAAAGGAGAGGGCCCAAGCTGACCCAGGCGGGTGGCTAGGCCAGGCCTCACCTCGCTCTGGTCCCCACCCAGAGACAACCCCCTCCACCCGCACCAAACTGAGTGCCTTCTGCCCCTCCCATGGCAGGGCCCAGGGGGCTCCCACCCCGCCCTTGGCCCTTCTCAGTCCCCACCTGAAGGCCGTTAGGTACTCCACGTCTCCGATGGGGGGGTCCACACCTCCCGTCCATGCCACGTTCACATTGTACCCCACGCCCGGCCCTCCGCCAACCTGGCAGCGCGGTGGGGCAGGGGTTATTCTCACTGCCTGGGGATCCCAGACATCGCCCCCACCCTCAGCCCTGATTCCAGCCCTTGCTCCACTCACCGCTGCTCTGCATGGAGGGGCAATTGGCCTGTGTGGTCCTCCCACTAGGAGCCCAGACTCCCTGGGGACCCAGCACCACCACAGGCCTCCAGGGCTCCCTGCCAGGTCCTGTTCTGCCACCTCCCCAAGGGGCCCCACGTTTGAGCCCAGGAACCATACCTCTTCAGGGGCCCCCGAGCCTGGAAAGAAGTTCCCGTTGTCGTAGCGATGCAAGGAGATGTAGAGCACAGAGGGGTCATTATAAAACGCTTGCTGGGTGCCATTGCCATGGTGAATGTCCTAGTGGGGAGGGATGGAAGCATCAGAAAAAAAATCCCAGGCTCTGGCCCCAACGGTCAAAATTCCACTTGCCCCCCACCTCCACTCTATGGTGAATTCGGGGGGTGCAGCCCATCACTGGCTACAGGGCATCGTGTTCCGTTCACCACTGTATCACCCCATGCTTCTCTACCCGGGGTCCGTGGGTCACTGTGCAGAGACACAAAGCCACGGAATACATACGGTGGACCTCCCTGCAAGCCCATTCCACTCAATAATTGGGAGGAAACCTTAGAGCTGGTAAGGAACTGAAAGCAGATACATTCTGATGAACCCAACGTTTCCATGAACTTCTAAGCCAGAACTGGGCTTCAAAGAGATGTCGTCTTTGCTGACGACTGCTCCTGGGTACTTCCCAGTCACCGGGAGTGGTGGGTGCCTTTCCCGCTGCCCTGAGAGGTGGGGTTTGAGAAGCGGTGCCCAGCAGCAGGAGCACACGCGTCAGGCCCAACACCCCAAACTATGTGACTTTGTGGCTATGTCACCCAACAGCTCAGGGTCTCCATTTATAGAAATGCACATCCAAACTTGTTTGTACTACTCGATGTGGCCAGGAGCAGTACTGTGTGTCCCAGCAGAGTCCGCCACCCCCCCACCCCCCTGCATTAAGAGTGGCTCCAGGGACGCCTGGGTGGTGCAGCCCATTAAGTGCCCAAACTCTTAGTTTCAGCTCAGGTCATGATCTCAGGGTCGTGAGATAAAGACCCGCATGGAGCTTCGTGCTCAGCACAGAGTCGACTTGGATTTCTCTCTCCCTCTCCCTCTATCTGCCCTTCCCACCAGGCATGCACGCTCACTCTCTCTAAAACAAATAAATCTTAAAAAAAAAAAAAAGAAGAGTGGTTCTAGCAATGCTGGTAACAGTCTATACTATTCGAGGTAGAAAATCTCAGTTGCTTGAGGCTACAAGGTGGGGGCCAAGATGGACCAGGGCTAAAACCACTTTCGAGTCTCTTTGTGAGGCGGGAGCCCCACGGGAATGGGAGGGCTGGGCGAATGCTCCAGCAGGAAGAGCTGTGGTAAGGCCTCAGGCCCAGCAGTGGTGTGGGCTCCTGAGGAAGAAGGGGCAGTGTCGGGGTGAGGCCCTCCTAAAGGCAGACCCCAACCCCAGCAGCCCACTGCCTACCCAGTCCACGATGAGAACCTTGCCCACGTTCAGCTTCTGCTGCAGGAGTTTGGTTGTGATGGCTACAGAGTTGAAGAAGCAGAAACCCCTGGTGGCCGGGTAGGGGGAGAAAACGGTTGGGGAGGTCAGCTGTAGCAGATGTTTGCTCCCGGAGAAAAACAGACACATCAGCTCAGCTGGGAGGGAAAAGGGAAGGGGGGAGGGCAGTGGGTCTGGTGGGAGGGGAACTCACATGGCTGTCGACTCCTCAGCGTGGTGTCCCGGGGGCCGGATGATGGCAAATCCATTCTGAAGAGGTGCAGATGGAGGGTCAGAGACAACAAACAGACAGGCAGGCAAGGTGGCCACAGAGAGGGTGAATACAGGAGGAAAAATAAACCAGGCAGGGAAGAGAACCCTCATGCTAGGAACACAGCCACAGGCCACGTGTGCCAGCAGGCACCATCTCTGACCTTGAGATACCCCTGAGAGCATCAGATGCCCCTGCCTCCTTCCCAGTCCCCTCCTGACCCCTCGCCTCCCTGCTGGTCCAGGAGCTAGCATCTCCCACCCCGACTCCGGCACCTGATAGTTAAGATGCCCAGGGACAGTGCCTTGCTCTAGGGAAAGGCAAGGTTGTCTCTGTCCTCCACCCCTGAGGACCAAGCCAAGGGGGGCCGCAGCCTTGGGCACACACTCACCTTGAGCTCTCCTGAGGCCACCTTGAAAGCCAGCTCCACCAGGCAGCCCACTGCCATGCGCACAGCACTGGAGGAGTGCATTTCATTCCACACAGTGTCACTGTCCACCTGCGGGGGCAGGAGAGCAGGCTTCAGCGTGCCCCCTGCAGGGGGAGGGCAAGAATGGGGGTGGGCACCTGGACAGTGGGCCCAGCAGCCATGGTGGGCAGGAAAGGCGAGGCAAGAGCTGGGAGAGCCACCCACCCACCCACCCACCCTATTAGCAGGTACCCTACTCACCCCAATGCCCCCGCAAGGCAGCACGGCATACATCTTCTGGCTGATGGGGCCTGCATAGAAGAGGGACAGAGCTACTTGGGAAGCTGGGGCCCGCAGAGGGTGGCGAGCTCCATGCCTGAAAAAGGCGGCCAGACCCAAGCAAAAGATAGACCTCTGTGGCCCACACCGGCTGGAAGAGGTCTGTGCCCTATTCTGGGGAGGGGACACCTTACTTCTGGGGCAGATGGCAAGAAGAAAAAGGAGATGATCAGGGAGAAGAGCAGAGCCCTCCCCTATCACTGACCCGCCCCCTTCTACAAGCCACAGTGCACCCCACCCGTGTGATAGTCTATGTGGACTGGAGACGCGCACCCTGGAGATGGGCAGTGCAGCAAGGGGATGGCCTGTGCCCTAGGGGACCCACCTCCTTACCCTGACAGTTCCCTATCCCCGCAGGGTGGTGGACATAGCCCAGACCCCGCCTGCCAGCTCACCCAGCAGCTTCTTGCTGTCCAGCTTCTGTCGGTTGAGGGGGCTGGTCCCATAGAGCAGGGTGTGGTACTCAGAGTGCACCGTCTGGATCTCGTCCAGTGTGGCTTTGCGACCCCGGATCCGCTGCACAGGGAGAGCAGAGGAGGCCGGTGAGGGGACACGCCGAAGGCCCAGCTCTCCCTGAGGCCCACACCCTCTCTCTGCCCCACAGCCTGGGACACATGGAGCCACTTTCTGGCCTTCAGAGAATCCAAGGGTTTTTGTGAATGTGCGCCCTGGCCCCCAGGCGCCCCGGTCCAGGACCAACCCAGTCAGCAAAGCGGGCTGCAAGGGAAGGAACGGAGAGGTGGCTAAGGGGACTGGCCCTGAGGTCAGGGGTTGAACAAAGGATGAAGATGACACAGAGAGAGGCTTCGTGGATGGGGAGACACAAGGGCTTTGGCTGGGTCTGGGCTAGGGGATGGAAGAAGGAAGGGCTCCCTTACCTCACACTTGCTAAGCAGGCCCGTCTCCTGCAGCCGCGACCAGATGCTCTGGATCCGGCCGGCGTGCTCAGGGTGCACGTGTGTGTTCCCACACATGCACTGGTGCTTCAGCATGAACGTGTCGTAGACCACACCTGGGCCGCACACGCACCTGTCAGTCCAGCTAGCCGCGGCCACCCTCGGCAGGGCTCCCTGGGCTCCCCACAGCCTGCCCTGTCCCGGGGACCTCCTCACACCCTGCCCCCCAGCCACTCTGCCCCTCTTATCTCCGCCTGTGGTCCCCTTCACCTGTTACTGCCCATCAAAAGCCGCCCCGCTCCTCAAGCTGCAGCCAAAACCCCCACTGGTTTTGATTTCTGCCCACCATGATCTCAGCACTGCACCCCATCTGGGGCACGGCCTCCTTTTGCCCCTTCTGTCACAGCCTGTGTGTGCCACGCCCCCAACTCCCGACACCCCACTGGTGGGGTCAGACCATCCCCAGGCATCTGTGCCCCCTCAGAGCCCAGTCCATTCGGGGATGGACTGAGGCCTCACTTTTGACTTCACAGAGAGGACAGGGCCCAGAGAAGGCCGTGGCCCAACTGAGACAGTAGGTTCTCGGCACCCAGGGACCCAGGGCTTATGTGATGATGGGACAAAAATCCCGTGGTCCCTCAGCCGGTTGTGGCTGAGGTAGCGCGCACAGGCTCCTGGCACATTCGGGGAGGACCACTGGCGGGGCAGGGCTCACCTGTGGTGAAGAGGTGCTTGGCGGGCTGGTCTGGGGGGCTTTTCAGGCCGCCGGGGGCAGCAGGTGAGGACTGGGTGCGGCCCAGGGCCTGGTGGGGCACAGTGGCCAGGCTGAGGGGCGCCTGGAACACCTGAAGTGGTTGCAGCTGCTGGGCGTCGGAGAACACCTGCACAGGGGAGAGCGGGCAGGAGATGAAAGTGAGGACAAGTGTCCTGGGGCCTCCCGGGGGGCCCCCTGTTCCAGCCCTTCTCTTCCAAACCAGCTCCCCATCTCCTCCCACCAGAAACAGGAGGCACTGCAGCCTTCACCACTGCCACCTCCCAGGAGATGGGGGGGCGGGGGGACGTGATGAGTCAGCCAGAGTAGCACTGAGGTAAGAGGCAGGAGAGATGGGGGCGTGGGAGGGGGCAGGATGACTCAGGCCGGGAGGGCTCAGCGCTGTCCGCGGTGAATGGAGTGCTGCTAGGTGTGGGGCAGACGGGAGTAACAGTGGGGGTGTGTGTGTACACACACACGTGTGCACATACAGACCAACGCACAACTGGCCCAAAGCAGGCGGAAACGCACGGGCACTCGAAAGTACACACATGTGCGCGCGCGCACACACACACACACACACACAGAGCTCAGCGGGGGGACAGTCACAGGGGCAGCCAGGACTGGCTGGTGGACTGGGCGGAGGAGGCTCTCCTGAGACCAGCACAAGCAGCACCCCCTTCTACCACCCCCGGCCCCCTCCTCCTCCGTGTTTGCCCTCTACATAAAGCTACCCCCCCACCCGCCCCGAGCATCCTGGGCCACGCAGAGCGGGGAGAGGGAAAGGCAAAGATGGACCGGGATGTGGGGGACAGAGGAGCGGTGATCAAGGGCTGGGGTGGAGGGATCACCTTTTTGTAACCAGCACTGGACTCATCCAAGTCGGGCCCTTCCTCAGGGCCACTCTCGCCCTCCTCATCCTTGACCTGGATGCAGTCCTCCTCCCCCTCTTCCTCCTCCTCTTCCTCCTCCTCCTCCTCCTCCTCCTCCAGGTCTTCCTGCGTGCTCTCGCTCTCCGTGGAGCCTTCCCGGGGGATGGTCAAGGCTCCCTCCCCAAGCAAGGCCTCCTGCTGCTCGGTCAGCTCCTCCTCCGTCTCTTCGGGATGGGTGGTGGGCTGCCGTGACAGCTCCCCAGTCTTGGTGAGGATCTGGGGGAGCAGAGAGAGGGGGAACATCTGCTGGGAGGGGGCGCAGCCATGCAGCCGCGGCCCAGGATGGTCTGTCTTTCCCTGGCCTCCCCTGGCAGCTGGCCAGCCGTACGGAGCCTCTCCAGGAGGCCAGGTGATATGTCGGAGCAGATGGAGCCTGGGGATGGCCCAGGGCATTAGCCCCCCACTCCCCCGCTCCTTTGCTGCCAGACCAGTGCCCTGCTCTGCCCGGCCCCCAGCACCGCCCTGGCCCTTGGCCGCCCCCAGCTCACCTTGCCCAGCTGCAGCTGCTGTTGCTTCTGCTTCTCCAGGAACTGCTGGTGCTGCTGCTGCATGACGAGCTGCTGCAGGGCCTGGGGGCTCTGGGGCAGCGGGGACGACTGCGTGCGGCTCAAGGGCCGGTGCCGTGGAAGCTTGCCCACTGTCCGCATGCTGGTGGCCACACGTTCACCTGTCACCAGCGGGGACTGCCCGTGGAGTGGCACTATGCAGTGGGAGGAGGGGAGGAACCATCACTGCCAGGGTGCTGGGCACCCCCGTCCTACCCCAGCTCTCTCCCCCGCCTAGAACGCCACCACCTATGTAATCAGGAAAAACCCTGGAGGGGCCTGGGGGTACCTGGCTCCCCAACCTGAGCCCCATTCTTCCTCCTCCCCACAATGGAATGGTCCTGTAAGCTCAGAGTCACTGCCTCCAGCAAGCCTTCCTGGATTCACCACTCTCTCCCTTTGATTCCCTTATGATTGCACATATAGTCTTACACCCTCAGCGTAGGTAAATAATAACTAGCTTCCTCCAACTGCAACAAGACTGCCCTGATTGTAGACATGGATGCCATGGGGTGGGGAAGCCTGGGGCCAGGATTGTATGTCTTTTAAGCAGAACCTCTTCTGATGCCACTAGCTGCTTAAGGTCTGACTGTCCAAAGCTATGCTGTCCAGTTCTGGGATGCCAGCCACTTGTAACTACCGAGCACTTGAAATGCAGCCCCTCTAAATTGAGATGGGGATGTCTGGGAGGCTCAGTCGGTTGAACGTCTGATTTTGGTTCAGGTCAGGATCTCGGGGTCGTGAGATCAAGCCCCACGTTGGGCTCCCTGCTCAGCACAGAGTGTGTTTGTGCCTCTCCCTCTCCCGCATACATTCTCTCTCCCTCTCTAAAATAAATAAATAAGGAACCCTGTGGGGCTCAGTCAGTTAAGCATATGCCTTGGGCTCAGGTCACGATCCCAGGGTCCTGGGATCAAGTCGCCCATCAGGCTCCTTGCTCAGTAGGAGCTGAGCCATTCCCCCTGCTTGTGCACATGCTCTCTCTGACAAATAAATAAAATCTTTAAAATAAATAAAATCTTTAAAATAAATAAACAAAATACAATCTAAAAATAAATACATAGGGGCGCCTGGGTGGCTCAGTGGGTTAAGCCTCTGCCTTCGGCTCAGGTCATGATCTCAGGGTCCCGGGATCAAGCCCCGCATCGGGCTCTCTGCTCAGCGGGGAGACTGCTTCCTCCTCTCTCTCTCTCTCTCTGCCTCTCTGCCCAGTTGTGATCTCTCTCTGTCAAATAAATAAAATCTTTAAAAAATAAAAATAAATAAAAATAAAATAAAAATAAATACATAAATAAGGGGCACCTGGTGGCTCAGTAGGTTAAGCATCTGCCTTTGGCTCAGGTCAGGATCCTGGGGTTCCAGGATCGAGTCCCGCATTGGGTTCCCTGCTTGGCGGGGAGTCTGCTTCTCCCTGTGACCCTCCACCCATCTCATGCTTGTTCTCTCACAAATAAATAAAATCTTTTAAAAAATGACAATATTGGGGCGCCTGGGTGGTTCAGTGGCTTAAGCCTCCGCCCTCAGCTCAGGTCATGGTCTCAGGGTCCTGGGATCAAGCTCCCAATCGGGCTCTCTGCTTGGCAGAAAGCCTGCCTCCCCCTCTCTCTCTGCCTGCCTCTCTGCCTACTTGTGCTCTCTCTCTCTGTCAAATAAATAAATAAAAATCTTTTTTAAAAAAAATGACAATATTCCAGATTTACTGAGTTAAATATGTTTTTAAAGTTAATTTTAACAGTTTCTTTTCATTTTTTTTTTCCTGAAGATTTTATTTTTAAGTAACTGCTACACCCAACATGGGGCTCGAACTCACAACCGTGACCGAGATCAAGAGTCATGTGCTCTCCCAGCTGAGCCAGCCAGGTGCCCCATTTTACATATTACCACATGGCTCTAGAAAACTTGAAGTTGGGGGGCACCTGGGTGGCTCAGTGGGTTAAAGCCTCTGCCTTCGGCTCAGGTCATGATCCCGGGGTCCTGGGATCAAGCCCCACATCGGGCTCTCCGCTTGACGGGGAGCCTACTTCCCTTCCTCTCTCTGCCTGCCTCTCTGCCTACTTGTGATCTCTATCTGTCAAATAAATAAATAAAGTCTTAAAAAAAAGAAAACTTGAAGTTACAAGCGTGGCTCGTGCTGTATGTAGGTCTACCAGACAGTGCGGCTCGAGGATGTGAGCACGTGGCAGCCGTGGATGACCTCGAGAACAGCGCCTGGTGGGCTGTATGTACTCAGTCGTGTCTGGAGGACACGGGAGAAGTCACCGATGCCCTGGAGGGCAGCTGGGACAGAGCTGGAGAGCGACCCTGGCTACTCCGTTAGGGCAGCCCTGTGGGGCCTCTGCAGCGGCCTAACACCTGGGTGCCCCCCCCCCGCCCACTCACCAGCAATGAGGGTGCTCTGCTGCCGAGCCTGCTCCAGCAGCAGCACGTGCTGCAGTAGGGAGGCGTGACCGTGGGGGCTGCTGTCGCCCTCCAGCGCCACGCCCAGCAGGCAGCCAGGGATGGAGGATGTGCTCATGAACTTGCCCGTCAGTGCACCACCCTGCCGCAGGGACTGGAGGGCCTGCCTCTCGGCCTCCTGCTGCGTTGACAGCTTCGGGGAGGCCTGTGGTGGGGAAGGGAAGTGGAGATGAGGGAGGGGCTTATATGGCCCCGAGTCCTGCCAACCGGGATCAGCATCCCGCACCCACTCTCTGCCCACCAGAAGGCCATCTGCTGTCACTCGGGGCCTTGTGTGGACCAAAGCCCCAGCTGGAGGCATCCAGGACAGCAGAACTCAACACCAGAAGGAGGAGGAGGCACATGCCCCGTACTTACGGTGAGGTGTGAGTTGGTGACAGTGACTGTGGCCTGCAGCCCTAGGGAGATGTTGGGCAGAGAGGGAGACGTGTAGAGGCTGAACTGGTTGGGGGAGCTGTCCAGAGGGAGGGCCCGGTGCTGGGGGAGCATCTAGGGAGCAGTTGGGAGAGACAGGCATGAGAGCCAGCAAAGGAGGGCTTTCCGGGGCCAAGGGCTCTGAATGGTGCCTCGCTCTTCCTGCTCCCCACACCAAGCCCCACCTGGGGGTACTGAGAGATCACAGTCCTCCAGAGGCCCATGGGACAAGCCCACCTAAAAGCAACAGGTCCCTCTAGCCTGTCCACATGGGCAGGGAGGTCCCTGCTGGATACTCTCAGCGAGACAGACAGGAAGGAGCTGCCTTTCTTCTTCCAAGGGAAATGGAGCAGGTTGGCCCACCCGCCCAGCCCTCAGCAGGCCTGTACCTCGGTGGGGATGTTGGGGACTGAGCCAGTAAAGCCATTCTCAGCAATGGTGCTGTGGGAGCTGTTGGGAGAGCTGGGGCCGGAACCTGGCGCGCTGTTACACACGGACGACACTACGGGAGAATTGGCTGTCACTGGGACATGCTCAGAGTCACCTTCCCCGCCCCCCACTCCCAGGACCTCAGAACAGGAACAAGACAGAAGCCCTTACCCCCAGGCCCAGCGCCAGTGATCTCAACAGCTCTCTTCTTAAAGGTGCTAATGACTGTTCCGTCCTTGCGTCGCAAGAGGGGACTACTTCTCCGCTCAGCCACCTTCTGCTTTAGCCTCGAACGCACTTTCAAGTTGGGTTCAGAGGCTGGGGAGAAGGGAGTCAGGGCTCAGACGCACCCACACGAATAGGTACACACCCACCCGTAGCCCGGCCCCACCACATTCCCCACCCACCTCCAAGGAGCCATATTCTAGAAAGCCAGGCTGGCCACTACACACCTGTTTTGCGGAGGGGGAAGTCATCGCGGCTGTCATAGGGCCCAAGCAAAGGCAATTTGTAGGAGGGAGGTGTCCCAGGGGGGCCACTCTGGGGAGGGGAACTCTGGTCCAAAGAAGCATGGTGGGCTCCCCTGGAGGATGTGGAGTGGGGATAGAAACAGACCTAGGTTACTACCCAGCCAACAGGGCCTCCCACCCGGCAAGCACCGTTAGGAAATGCCCAGTGCATCAAGGGATAAGAAATGGATCCTGGGGAGGGAAGAAAGGAAAAAAGCCAGGGGTGGGAGTTTCATCCCTAAGAGAGACTGCAGGGCCCGACTGTGGATTCCGGCCAGGAGACCCCCTGCCATCCTGCAGCCAGGCAAGCCCCTGAGCAGGGCAGCTCTGTGTCCTACGCCTGCCAAGGGCCATTACCAGCATTTGGGATGCTGTGGGAGGGAATGGTTGAGGCCGCCTGGCGTGGGCTCCTTTGACTTCGACAGGAGGAATTCCTGGAGCCTCAGCTTCACCTCAGTGCTGGCGATGGCACCTGTAGGACAGGGCACGGTTGACCCGGGTGCTTGGCGCCCAGACCCCTGGGCTGGGGGACGGTGCAGGAGGCCCTAGGCCTTACTCTCTTTGCTCTTCTCCTTGTTTCGCAGAATGAGCAGCTGCTGCTCCAGCCGCTGCTTCTCCAGCTCTTCCTGCCGCTGCTGCTCCCGCTGCCGCTGCTGCTCCAGCTCCTGCTGCCTCTTGGCCGCCAGCATCTCCTGCTGCTGCTGCAGGGGTGTGGTGGGGGGAGGGAAGAACCCAGGTGAGCCAGGTCCGGGCGGGGGTCGGAGGTCTGGGCAGCCCCCCCGCGCCCCCCTCGCTCACCTTGAGGTGCTTCTGCAGCTGGACCTCATGCTGCCTTGTCAGGTGGTCATGCTGTTTCTGGAACTCAGCGAACAGGAGCTGCTTCTGCAGCTGCTGCTGCTGCTTGAGCGCCAGGAGCTCCTGCTGCAGCTGCTGCTCCCTCAGTGCGGGGTCCACAGGGCCTGCCAGAGCCCC
Organism: Lutra lutra; assembly: GCF_902655055.1. NCBI lineage: Eukaryota > Metazoa > Chordata > Mammalia > Carnivora > Mustelidae > Lutra > Lutra lutra. The sequence continues at coordinate 18,807,318 of NC_062293.1, read as the reverse complement.
CCGCAGCTCCGCGGGGCTGGAGCTGCCTCCTCCCCCACCCCCCATGGAGCTGGGCATGGCTCCGGGCAGCACTGGCTTCACCTCCACTGTGGGGACAAGAGACGGGCGTCAGGGAGTCCAAAGGCAACACGGTGACACCCGGGCAGCCATGTTGGGGCCCCAGAAAGCCACCAGCCGAGACTGCCAGACCCAGGAGGGTAAGTTCTGGGAGGGGGACAGTAAAATCCCTCTGCTCCGCAGAACCATGTTCTGTCTTAGCTGAAGTCAAAGACATGAACTTCAATAAGAAAACATGCACAAGGGGTGCCTGGGTGGCTCAGTGGGTTAAGCCTCTGCCATCAGCTCAGGTCATGATCTCAGGGTTCTGGGATCGAGCCCTGCATCGGGCTCTCTGCTCAGCAGGGAGCCTGCTTCCCCCTCTCTCTCTGCCCGCCTCTCTGCCTACTTATGATCTCTGTCTGTCAAATAAATAAAATCTTTAAAAAAAAAAAAGAAAAGAAAAGAAAACATGCACAAGCTGGGACGCCAGGGTGGCTCCGTCAGTTAAGCATCCACCTCTTGGTTTTGGCTCAAATCAGGATCTCAGGATCCTGAAATTGAGCCCCACAATGGGCTCTGCACTTGGGGTGGGGTGGGGGGGGGAGTCTGCTTCTCCCTCTCTCCCTCTCCCATTTCAAGCTCACTCTCTCTCTCTAAAATAAACCATTCAATCTTTGAAACAAAAAGAAAAGAAAAAAAAAACAGAAAATATGCTTAAGCATGAAGAACAGTCTCTGGGAGACTGAGTCCTCAACCCGTGATACTGTCATTGACGATTAATGCCACGGAGCATTTTACAGGAACTCCTTTACGGAGGAGGAACCTGAGCTTTAGGAAGGTTGAAGTACATGACCAAAGACACACGGCCAGGTGACCAATGAACTGAATATGAATCCAAACCCTATGCTTGCACCCACTGTCCTTCCCAGGCCTCCTCCCCGCCTTTCAACATCAACATTCCCTGCCGAGAAGCCGTTATACTGGAAGAGAAACTGAAGCTGAGGATGGTTCTAGAACTCAGGGGGCTGGTAGCCAGGGCCCTTAGTAAACCCAGGAGAGACCTGTGGGGACCTTCTGGACACCCCTACCCTTGCCTCTCCCCTTCTCTGTCTCACACCCAACTGGGGCAGATGGGGCCCAAAGGAGAGGCTGTGAGACTGGGGGTGGGGGGGTGGGAGCAGGAGGCCTCAGGAAAAGGGGGTGCAGGGCTGCACCAAACCGGGGACAGGAGGGGGCTGGGAGTCAGACTCTGCTTCCTTTGCTGGATTATCTCCTTTCAACAGTTTTATTGTAATTACCCTGAAAATGCCGCTATATATAGAGTGAGCCAAACAGCAGCTGTGCCTGGGGGGAGGGGGAATGAGAGAATGGGCGGGCGGTGCAGGGAGGAGGTGGGAGGAGGAGACAGGAAAGGAAAGGGAATCAGACAGGAAGAAGGGTAACAGCATGGGGTTGGGGGGGGGCGGAGGCTGGAGCTCAGGCAGAGATCTCAGAACTCCAGTCTCACGGAGAACCAGCTGGGAAGGGAAAGGGGTAGAGGGGCCAGCTGGGTCCCAAGACCTTAGGTCCAGGCCCCCATGTGGACAATGGGTTCCTGGGCAAATGTTCCAAGGGGCTCATGGGAAGCATGGGTCTCGACTTCTTGATCCTCGTACACTGTCCTCTGGTCACTCAATGTCACTCCCCACCACTGCCCTGCGGTTGTCAGGGCAACTGGGCAAACACCACACCAGCAGGGAGCCCTAAGCCCAGCCCAAACTCCACAGAGCCTCCACAGAGCCTCTGGCAGGAAGGGGAAGACAGGCTACCCACTGCCTGGGAAGGAGGAAGTTGAGAGAGGCAGGGCCAACCCACCTTGTTTCTCTTCCATTTCTTTCTCCAAAGAAAGCCCTCACTTTTCTCACTCCAGCCCAGGAAGGCCACAGGGAGCTGGGAAGACCTTCCTGTGGCAAGGCAGCCCACTCCAGCCTGGGCCTGGAGAAGGAAGGACCCCAACATGCTGGTGGCTACCAGTGTGCCTCCTGCCCTCGTGAGCAGACCTCTCTGCCCAGGCTCCTATCCCTGACCTTCACTGGGAGTGGAGAGGGAGTTGGGAGGGGACAAAGGGCCGAGCTAAGAGAGGTTTCCACACCCTGCACAGTCTGTGGGTTTGGATCTCTCCAGTGACACTGAATGAGTGTCACCCAGGCAGGGGCCAGGCCTGATGAAGGTTCGGGCCCTGCTACGACCCTCCTGCCTGAACACGGCCTCTGGGACCGGCTGGAGGAAGGTAAAGCCTGAGCAGAATAGCTCAGTCCCCGCCCGCCTGTTCTCCGCCCAGCACTGCTAGGCACGTTCCTCTGTGGTTTGCCCGCCAGCCACACTGACGACTCTGCGGCCATGAGGCCTGAGCCACATCTGCAGGAGTGGCCAGACGTGGCCAGGAGGGCAGGGCTACATACAAAGACACACACACACTCACTCACTTTCCCTCACAGCTCACGTCCTCCCCCGGCACCAGGAGGAAGGGCCCTTGGAAAGGCCCTGCAACAGGGCTTTTCTGGAGGTGGCCGACCCCATCCAGTGTGCAAAGCACGGTGACAGCAAGGTCCCAGCTGCCAGCCCCAGGTCTCCCCAGCCCTGGAAGTGCTCAGCAAAGCCCCAAGCTGGCTGGAGAGTTATCTATTCCTCGGCATGGCTTGGCCCGTGGCACTCGGACCGCTCAGCCAAGAGGAGGACAGGCTTCAACCTGCTGCTCCCAGCAGGGCTGGGGCTGTAGGAGCTGGATGCCTGCCAGCCTGCCTGCCTGGGGAAGGGCAGGGGTCCAAGCGCTCCTGGCTCCCAGCAGATAACCCGGCTCAGGATGCAACTACCGCCAACAGGGCTGGCTTCCCTTTGCAGGAGCCCCGCAGAGAGGGCACAGGCTCGGGCTCAGGGACCCTCCTCCCGGAATGGCAGGGAGGCTAGGTCCCAGCTGGAGTGGCAGCCACAGCCCCATGGCTCTGCAGATGGCAGGACAGGCCGTGGGCTCTACCACACCAGCCTCGTTCCCATGCAAGTAGGAAGCACAACCGACGAGGGAATTGGAGTCCACAGGTGCTGTGGTGGCCCGGACAGAACACAGGCCTACCCGCTCACAGCCCAGCTCTAAGGGATGATGGCTGAGCGGCTGGAGTCCAGGAAAGGGTGTGGGGGAGGCACAGAGCCTCCTGAATGAAGGCTGCTGGACACAAAACCTGCAGCCTGGCTGGCCTTGCACCCCCTGGAGGATCTGTGCCCTCTGCCAGCTGGGCGTGAGCCGAGCAGGTGGCCGTGGTTACCATTAGAACCAAGCACCTAGAAGGTGAAATGGGTGTGTCAAGACAGGAGGAGGCTCTCGACCGCCTCCTGGTGGACCAAGATAGTGGGAGGATTTCTGACAACGGAAGAAAGCAGGCTGAGGGGCACTGCTCCCTAAGAGGAAAGGCCAGGAACTCCGGCTAGCAAAGAGATCCCTGAAAGGCCAGGAGAGGGGTCGGTAAGAGGGCAAGGCCCCGGGGCCCCCATGCCTCCCTCAGACAGAGAGCTGTAGAGAATACAGAGGAAGTCAGATGGCCAACACAGTCACCTCCTAGAGAGGGAAGATGCAACAAGGGTCCAGGTCTACCCTCCTCCAGACTCTGCTCCTGCGGGACTCTGACCCTTCCTCCTGGGAATAGCGGCCTTAGGAGAACATGCCAATATCATCCCATCCTCCGGCCTTCTGCAAGACTGACTCACGCTGCCTCCACGGAGAAGGCCCAGCCGAGGTAGGTGAGTGGGCAGGGCGGTGTATTTCTGGAGTGGCCTCACACATACCAGGCTCTGCCTGCGAGGGGGTGCCCTGCCCAGTCTCATGGGCCCACCTGGGTGGTGCCAAAACCTTAGTGAGGATGCTTGCCCCCCACCACCCCGACCTCTCCATGAGCCCCACCAGCCCAGGGCGGGCTCCCGCCACAGAATCTTTAGGCAGCATGCCCAGGGATAGAAAGGCTGGCTCCTAGGTGGAGACAAGGCAGGTGCTGGCGGGACAACCTCTGGGACACCCACCAGCACAGCCTTAGACTAAAAAGAGTGTCCAGACAAAGGGACACAGCTCCCAAGCAGGCAGGAGCTCTGGGATGTGAGCAGCAGGTTTTAGCAACAGCTTTAGGAATAAGAGTTCAAGGGGCGCCTGGGTGGCTCAGTGGGTTGAGCCGCTGCCTTCGGCTCAGGTCATGATCCCAGGTCCTGGGTTCGAGCCCCACGTCGGGCTTTCTGCTCGGCGGGGAGCCTGCTTCCCCCTCTCTCTCTGCCTGCCTCACTGCCTGCTTGTGATTTCTCTCTGTCAAATAAATAAATAAAATCTTAAAAAAAAAAAAAAAAAGGAATAAGAGTTCAAAATAAAAAACACATCTGGCTGCCAGAGGGCAAGGCCAAGCCCTCGCCTTGCTCAGAACATACCTGTAAGCCATGCCCCAGCTCGGAGCCCTCAAGTGGAGAAATCACCAGTGTCAGAATCCCTGTGACCCAAACCCTGGCAACAGGGAAACTGGTGCCTTCTGACCCACCCCTGGAGAAGCCCGAGATGAAAGGGCCAGGCCAGTGTGTAGACCTGCCCCACAGGCCAAAACAGCTTAACGCTTGGCTCTTTAAAGACCCTGCTCCACAGAGGGCTGGGGCAGAAGGAAGGGACCCAGGGTACGCAGAGTAAGAGCCAGGGGTGCACTGAGCTATTTGGAAAGTCTACAAAGGAGAAAAAAACAAACAAACAAACAAAAACACAAGGCCTCTGCAGATAAGACCTGGGTCAAAGGAACTACCCTGCTGAAAAGGGGAGAGGATGAAAAAGGCCTTTACGATCACCTGTCTCGGGCCCCTCTGTGCCCAGACGAAGAAACCAAACCTCTTGGGCCACTGTGCAGAAGATCCCGGCTATGCAGTAGGGACTCACGCCCTCTGAACACTTAGCTAAGAGACTGACTCCACCGCAGGGCAACCCAGGCCCTCTGCACCAGCCAGCCCACGGAACCGGGCCCTCTGGAGAGCAGCACGCTGCCAGCCCACCCAGAAGGCAGCGCCTTTCCCTGGCACCTGACCCCCGAGGAGCTCCCTCCGCAGGCTGGGCGGTCCCCAGCTTCCTTCAATGTCCAACGCCCTCGTTCTGTCCCTCTGGAGAATGGGAAAAGGAACTTGTCCCTTCCTTGGCCTTGAGGGATCTTGGAAGGAGGCAGGGAACAGCATCTCTCACTCCTCCCCGTGACGCTGATGACCCCTCCCCACCAAGGACGGTTTCCCATGATCTATTTCTGGGCTCTTACGTGACTAGGGAGCCCGATTTAGGCTCAACAGGTTCTACCACAATTCAGACAGTATTTCCCCATGCGCAAGCTGGGGAGGACTCTCACCTAGCAATTTTCACAGTTCCTCACGTAACGCAAGCTCACACACATCACGTGATGGTTAAGAGCCACGGCCCTGGAGTAAGAGAACGCCCGGGTACAGGTCAGGCTTCGCTACTTCCTAGCGCAAGGCCCTGAGCCCCTCTCTGTGCTCCAGGCGGGCATCTGTGAAACGGGAGTAAGACCAGCACCTTCCTCCCAGAGCTCTTCGGCTCCGGAAAGGACTCCCAGGGGAGCCTGGCGCCAGGGCCAGGAAGATCTCAAGGGTAGCTGGTCAGGGCGATTACTAATGGTTCCTGCTATCTGTGTGTGTCCCAGACCCCTCTGGCAGTCTGGACCATGTCTCAGAATGTTTCTCAAGTTCCGGAAAGAAAATACTTAGAGCTCAGGGGACCTGGGGGGCTCAGTTGGTTGGGCATCTGCCTTCGGCTCGGGTTATAACCTCCGGCTCCTGCGATCGAGCCCCCACATCGGACTCCCTGCTCAGCAGTGAGTTTGCTTGACCCTTTCCCACTCCCTCTGCCCCTCCTCCCACTTGTATGCCCCCCCAAAATAAATAAAATCTTAAAAAAAAAAATACTTAGAACTACTCCAAGGCAGAGGGAGGCCTTAGCTCTCTGGTTTCAGATTGCTCCAAGGTCGCTCTGTGGTCCTGATCAAAGCCCGACCTGCGTGCCCCACACAACACACCCTGGGGTGGCCAGCAGCTAGATCCCTGCGCTCTAGCAGGGATCTCTGGGAACAGCCTCCCCCTGACCACAGCA